>NC_068311.1:19711828-20058666 GCF_025860055.1 Xyrauchen texanus
TTTTTTTACAAGAATCTAATAAGAAAAAGCAGAAAGAAAATCGGAGGACTTACCTTAAATGTTGTTAGGACCACATACATATTAAAAATATGTCTGTAATTTGCAAAAAGACAAGCTCCCATGAAAGACAAGCAAACCTCTCAATTTCTTTGAGCATGTTGATACCTGTGACAACAAAACAAACAATAAGCTACAAAACTCACTTATTCTCTCTGAATTCAAAGTGAACAAGCAGAGGACAATAACAACACTGAAAAGAAAATGTTATTCCGGTGAGATGTCTGTTGACTCATAATGGTAGAATCAGAGGATCAGTGTCTTTACACCCTCTGTGGGTATGTGTGTGTGTGTGTTCCTTTCACTGCACAAATAAGAGCCTTTGCCTCCGGCATTAGACTAATATATGTCTTGTCTTTAAGAAGGCACTTTCCTTTTTTCTCTCTTTTTGACTGGAACTGAAATCAATGGTCACGCAATTAAAGAATGTGCATTTGTCAACCAAAGTCTGGCATATGGGGAGCACTATAGATATACCCAATAAGAAGTTCAATAAGAGCTGTAACACTGCTGATTGCCGACTACGGCCCCGTCAAAACCAGAGCAGACATTTGTACTTTCTAGGTGTTTTATTCTGTTGAGAGTCAATATTGCATATTGGCAAAGAACATCAATGCTCACTCAAACGTCTCACGGTGGCATATTGACTCTCCACCAGGGAGCAGAGTCAACCATTTGGAAGTTATAGTTCCTTTCAAACTCTTTTCAGATAGGAATAAACATTTGGAGCTGGAAAGTGCTGTCTCGAGAGTCTCCATCACCGATAATTAGTGATCAGTCATGAATTAGTTTAAAAGCTTGAAAAGAACACTGAGAGCATTATTAGATTGAAGAGATTCACTGCTCTCCAATAATGACTTGGATTTTTAGAGGAATAAAACCCTCCAATCGTTTGTCAGTCTCCTCTATTGCCAATCAGGCCCATTAATCAGGGTATAGTCTAACCAGTCCAAGTCTGAAAGATCACAGGTGCCAACTAGAAGGGAAGGGAAAAAGGCTGCTTCCAGCTTGTGTAATTAGAGTGTAAGGACATTACCATAGAAGGAGTCAATTGCTGCAGGTTCATTATTGTGTGATTACTGTAGTTCAACAACTTTAAGTATGTAATCTTACTATGACTTAAGCCTTAAATGGTTATTAAAAGCCTCAAAAGATTCACCAGAGACATACTTTTAGCACCAAGACAGCTGACTATCTACATTAAAAGTAGGGCTGGGCGTTATGGCCAAAATCGTTATCACGATAATCTTTTTAATATTGTTCAATATTGATATTTATCACGATATACATTTACACATTGCACTTTCTTTTTTTTATTTCAAAGTTGACGGAAGAAAAGAAGAAAAAATGCATTCTAAACAGTCAAAATAGTCTCTAAAACTGCACAGGGGATCCAGAGACGGCCAAAGCAGTGGGGTCTGCAGGATCTTTTACCAATTTTACTGTCTTATACCGATTATCAATTGAAATCGAATGTTAAAAGATCATCTGTTTGTTCTGAAGCATAGTGACAGCAGTCCAATATTTGTTGGAATATTGTTACATTAAAATGAAATATTTTTTATATTTCTTTAGATTCAGATACCAAAGTATGGGGCATAGAAGCCCTTGTGACTGTGGAATGATGCTGAATGTGGGTCCAGGGGTGTCCCGAGAGAAAATTTAGAAAACTTTTTTTAAAAATGTAAAAAACATTTCTATATTTTCATTAAAGTGAGAGACAAGTCTACCAACTAGTAATTTTAGTATTTCCTTATCCATTCCAGACAGCTAATACATTTTCACAAAATTAGAACAGAAATCAATTTATTTATTATTAAAGGCTCGTAACATGCTGATTAATAAAGATACATTTAGAAGGGAAAAACGTTATGGTCTAAAAGGTGCTTTCAAACCACGTTAACTCATGCGGCACTTCATGTCTGCACACATGCAGGGAAAAGAGGCAACGCGTGCGGAGCGGGACAGGGCAGACATTATGCATGTTTGGTGCTAGAGAACAATATTTAAGATTACAGCGCATAAAGATCAGAGCTGTTGTCCACATCACTGTTGTTCTGTCGCGCTCTTCACTAGAGACGATGAGAGGACGCAACCGTTGTGATGAAGTCTTGCGGTGCAGATGGAATCAATCCGGTGTCTGACGTAGCCTAACTGTTAGCAAGGCAGCTAGCATTAGCAAGTTCATCCAGTCTGACCCTACATTACCACTGGCGCATTGTGAGCGAAGCTGAGAGCCTTTTAAATTAATTCCTATGAAAGCCGAGCGTCATGCTTGCAAGGTGGATCGTAGGATTGGCTGCGGTGCGGAGCGAGCCCTCTCCTAGCGCTGTGAGCGCCTTTGAGCGGATTTCATCCGCCCCAGTGGAAACGCAGCCTGAGAAAGCTGAACTGCTTGTGTTTTAGCGACACGCAGTAAATATCGATTTTCTTTATCGTGATCGATATCGTTTTATCGCCCAGCCCTAATTAAAAGGTGTTTGCCCATTTTGGATTCATCCATCACAGTTTGATTTTCAAAGCATACAACCCAATTAAATTGTGCTCATGTACTGTATATACACTGGTGGCCAAAAGTTTGGAATAATGTACAGATTTTGCTGTTTCTGAAGGAAATTGGTTCTTTAATACACCAAAGTGGCATTCAACTGATCACAAAGTATAGTCAGGACATTACTTGTGTAAAAAGAGCACCATCACTATTTGGAAAAAAATATCAAATCTAGACATCGCTACAAAACCTTATCCTTGAGTAATCATGATAATTGCTAATTTGGTGCTAGAAAATCACTTTCTATTATATCAAACACAGATGAAAGCTATTTGGTTCATTAAATTAAGCTTAACGTTGTCTTTGTGATTGTTTTTTAGTTGCCACAGTATGCAATAGACTGGCTTGTCTTAAGGTCAATATTAGGTTAGAAATGGCAAAAAAGAAACAGCTTTCTCTAGACACTCATCAGTCAATCATTGTGTTGAGGAATTAAGGCAATACAATGCTTGAAATTGTCAATAAACTGAAGATTTCATAAAAAGGTGTACACTAAAGTCTTCAAAAACAAAGGAGAACTGGCTCTAACAAGGACAGAAAGAGATGTGGAAGGCCAGATGTACAACTAAACAAGAGGGAAGTACATCGAGTCTCTAGATTGAGAAATAGACGCCTCACATGTCCTCAGCTGACAGCTTCATGGAATTCTACCCACTCAACAACAGTTTCATGTACAACAGTAAAGACTCGGTGGTGCAGGCCTTATGGGAAGAATTGCAAAGAAAAAGGCACTTTTGAAACAGAGAAAAACAAAACAAAAATTTTAGCATGGGCAAAGAAACACAGACATTGGACAACAGATAATTGGAAAAGAGTGTTATGGATCTTAACCCCATTGAGCTTTTGTGGGATCAGTTAGACTGTAAGGTGTATGATAAGTGCCCGACAAGACAGCCACATCTATGGCAAGTGCTACAGGAAGTGTGGGGTGAAATGTCACCTGAGTATCTGGACAAACTGACAGCTAGATTGCCAAGGATCTGCAAAGCTGTCATTGCTGCAAGTGGAGTATTTTTTTTTATGAGAACTCTTTGAAGTAGTTTAAGAAGTTCTGAAAAAAAAATTTTAAATTGTAATTCTTCACGTTATTAATGTCCTGACTATATAGTGTCATCAGTGGAATGCTACTTTGGTGAATAAAAGTACAAATTTCTTTCCATAAGAGCAAAATCTGTACATTATTCCAAACATTTATCCACCAGTGTAGGTTTAAAATTGTGGTCATCTAACATTATAGATCTAAGCTGTTTCTATGTCCAGAGTCTGCTATTAAAACCACTCATTGCCTTAAGGATCTCTAACAGTAGCTGACCTGAACTAACCGGCCTTCTGTAATTGAACAAATGCGTCAATGCTGCATTTCTTCAATCTAATCTCAGGATGCTATAGAGGGCACTTTAATCGAGAAGAAAAAATATGTCTAATAGATAAGATTAGCCCACAAATCACAGGTCGAAGAAGCCATACAAGACAGCTTGGGTTAAACCTGGACATTAATGGAAGAGATCAAATATCAGTGGCCTTGTAAACCAGACCGCCCAGGCTTTGACGCACAATGGCCTTAAATTCTCAGTTTAAATTGAAATCTAAAACAAACGGGAACGATTAAAGTTCACACCTCAGTTTTACTGTATATAGCCAAAACTGATTGATTAATTTCTATTAACTGGTTCCCATTCTCCGGGAACCAGCACCTTATCGTGGTGGAGAGGTTTGTGTGCCCTTATGATCCTGAGGGTTGTGTTGTCTAGAGCCATGTGCTCCTGGTAGGGTCTCCCAAGGCAAAGTGGTCTCAGGTGAGGGGCCAGACTAAGAATGGTTCAAAATGACTCATGGATAAAACGGCAAGAGGAGGAGTTACCCTGCCCGGAGGAAGCCCGGGGCCCCTGTCTGGAGCCAGGCCCAGATGGAGGGCTCGTCGGCGAGCGCCTGGTGGCCAGGCTTTTCACGGAGCCCGGCCGGGCACAGCCCGAAGAAGCAACGTGGAACCCCCCTCTACATCCCTTGGGCCCACCACCCATTGGAGGAACCGCAGGAGTCGGGTGCGCTGCCATATGGGCGGCAGTGAAGGCCGTGGGCCTCGACGGACCAGACCCGGGCAGCAAAGGCTTGCTCTGGGGACGTGGAATGTCACCTCACTGGGGGGGAAGGAGCCGGAACTAGTGAGGGAGGTGGAGCGTTACCAGTTGGATCTGGTGGGGCTTACATCGACGCACAGTTTTGGCTCTGGATCCGTACTCCTGGATAGGGATGGACTCTATTCTTCTCTGGAGTTTCCCAGGGTGTGAGGCGACGGGCGGGTGTGGGGATACTCACGAGTCCCCGGCTGACGCCACTACGTTGGAGTTTACCCGGTGGACGAGAGGGTCGCCTCCCTACGCCTCACGGGTTGTGGGGGAAACTCTGACTGTTGTCTGTGGATATGCACCGAACAGCAGTTCAGAGTATTCGGCCTTCTTGGAGACCCTGAATGGAGTCCTGAATAGGGCCCCAGTAGGGGACTCCATAGTGATGCTGGGTGACTTCAACGCACACGTGGGAAATGACAGGGACACCTGGAAAGGCGTGATTGGGAGGAACGGCCTCCCTGATCTGAACTCAAGTGGATGTTTGTTATTGGATTTCTGTGCTAGTCATGGATTATCTATAACAAACACCATGTTCGAACATAAGGATGCTCATAAGTGTACGTGGTACCAGAGCACCCTAGGCCGAAGGTCGATGATCGATTTTGTAATCGTGTCGTCGGATCTGAGGCCATATGTTTTGGACACTCGGGTAAAGAGAGGGGCAGAGCTGTCAACCAATCACCATCTGGTGGTGAGTTGGGTCAGGGGGTGGGGAAAGACTCTGGACAGACCTGGGAAGCCCAAGCGAGTAGTGCGGGTGAACTGGGAACGTTTGGAGGAGGTCCCTGTCCGCGAGATCTTCAACTCACACCTTCGGCGGAGCTTTTCAGGCATCCCTGCGGAGGTTGGGGACATTGAACCGGAGTGGGCAATGTTCAAAGCTTCCATTGCCGAAGCCGCGGTGGAGAGCTGCGGCCTCAAGGTTTTAGGTGCCGCAAGGGGTGGTAACCCTCCAACACCGCAGTGGACACTGGTGGTCAGGGAAGCCGTCCGACTGAAGAAAGAGGCCTTCCAGGATTTGTTGTCCCGGAGGTCTCCGGAGGCAGTTGCAAGGTACCGACAGGCCCGAAGGGCTGCGGCCTCGGCCGTGAGGGAGGCAAAGCAGTGGGTGTGGGAAAAGTTCGGAGAAGCCATGGAGAAGGACTTTCGGTCCGCACCAAAGTGCTTCTGGAAAACCGTCCGCCACCTTAGGAGGGGGAAACTGGGAACCATTCAAGCTGTATACAGCAAAGATGGGACGCTGCTGACCTCAACTGAGGAGGTTATTGGGCGGTGGAAGGAACACTTTGAAGAACTCCTAAATCCCAACACGCCCTCTATGGTAGAGGCAGAGCCAGAGGATGATGGGGGATCAGATTCTATTTCCCTGGGGGAGGTCACTGAGGTAATCAAACAACTCCGCAGTGGCAAAGCCCCGGGGATTGATGAGATCCGACCAGAAATGCTGAAAGCTCTGGATGTGGAGGGGGGTGTCATGACATGGATGACACGCCTCTTCAACATTGCGTGGAAATCTGGGACAGTGCCTAAGGAGTGGCAGAACGGGGTGGTGGTTCCCCTCTTCAAAAAGGGGGATCAGAAAGTGTGTGCCAACTACAGGGGTATCACACTTCTCAGCCTCCCTGGTAAAGTTTACTCCAAGGTGCTGGAGAGGAGGGTTCGGCCGATTGTCGAACCTCAGATTGAAGAGGAACAATGCGGTTTTCGTCCTGGCCGTGGAACGACGGACCAGATCTTTACTCTCGCAAGGATCCTGGAGGGGGCCTGGGAGTATGCCCATCCGGTCTACATGTGTTTTGTGGATCTGGAGAAGGCGTATGACCGGGTCCCCCGGGAGAGACTGTGGGAGGTGCTGCGGGAGTACGGGGTGGGGGGGGTCCCTTCTTAGGGCGATCCAATCCCTGTACGTCCAAAGCGAGGGCTGTGTCCGGGTCCTCGGCACAAAGTCGAGTTCATTCCATGTGGGGGTTGGTCTCCGTCAAGGCTGCACTTTGTCACCAATCCTGTTTGTGATATTCATGGACAGGATATCGAGGCGTAGTCGGGGTGGGGAAGGTGTGCTGGGGATCTCATCGCTGCTTTTTGCAGATGATGTTGTCTTCATGTCATCATCGGTCCATGACCTTCTAAATCTGAGGCCATGGTTCTCAGCAGGAAACCGATGGAGTGCGTACTCCAGGTAGGGAATGAGGTTTTGCCCCAAGTGAAGGAGTTCAAGTACCTCGGGGTCTTGTTCACGAGTGAGGGGACAATGGAGCGGGAGGTTGGCCGGAGAGTCGGGGCAGCAGGGGCGGTATTGCACTCGCTCTATCGCACCGTTAGTCACTGAAAGAGAGCTGAGCCGAAAGGCAAAGCTCTCGATCTACCGGTCAATTTTTGTTCCTACCCTCACCTATGGTCATGAAGGTTGGGTCATGACCAAAAGAACTAGGTTGAGAGTACAAGCGGCCGAAATGGGCTTCCTCAGAAGGGTGGCGGGCTTCTCCCTTAGAGATAGGGTGAGGAGCTCAGTCATCCGTGAGGAGCTCGAGTAGAGCCGCTGCTCCTTTGCGTTGAAAGGAGTCAGTTGAGGTGGTTTGGGCATCTGGTAAGGATGCCCCTGGCCGCCTCCCTAGGGAGGTGTTTCAGGCACGTCCAGCTGGGAGGAGGCCTCGGGAAGACCCAGGACTAGGTGGAGAGATTACATCTCCACACTGGCCTGGGAACGCTCGGGTCAGCCCAGTCAGAGCTGGTTAATGTGGCTCGGGATAGGGAATTTTGGGGCCCCCTGCTGGAGCAGCTGCCCCCGCGACCCGACTTCAGATAAGCGGTTGAAGATGGATGGATGGATGGATGGTTCCCATTCTTTGGTAACTACTCATTTTCCTAACTACAGCTAACGAAATATAATAATATAACTGTGGTATATATATACATACCACAGTTCGTTCCGGTCCTCAAATCTGATTGGACAAGAGACGTTCCATGAGCATTGATGGTGTGACAGCATCAGCACTTGGACGCTTCACTGTGTGCGTATCACTCCACGTTCATGCTGTTCTAAACTAAAGTGTATCTCTTAGGAGTTACTGGCTTTATATTTGAAGTTGCATGTTAGCCAGCAGGTGTTGGCAAAATATATTTTTTGTGTGTAATATGAGCCAGTTGGTGACATAAAGTGAATCCATTAGTCATTGTTTATAGAACAGCACTCCGTGATCGCTCATATTACTAATACATTACCAAAGTTAGGAAATAGCTTTAAATGTCTTTAAATGGACAACTGCCGGAATAAGGCTCATGCTGAGAGGCACAACAGATTGATTTATTACAGAACTCAAGAGTTTCCACATTGGATACACACTGTTTAAAATGGTGGAGGACATCTCTGATTCTATAGTGAATGACTCTTGCACACGGTTACCTCGAAATAGAGAGGAATACTGCCGCTTGGGCATCTATTTTCCACTGAAAAAGCTGACAGCATCTCTGATTGGGTGTGGCAACAGATGACTGCACAAGCTCCATCTCTCTCTCTCTCTCTCTCTCTCTCTCTCTCTCTCTCTCTCTCTCTCTCACACACACACACACACACACACACACACACACACACACATGTTGTGTTTCCATGTTTTATGGGGACTTTCCATAGACATAAGGGTTTTTATACTGTACAAACTTTATATTCTATCCCCTAAACCTAACCCTACCCCTAAACCTAACCCTCACAGAAAACTTTCTGCATTTTTACATTTTCAAAAAACATAATTTAGTATGATTTATAAGCTGTTTTCCTCATGGGGACCGACAAAATGTCCCCACAAGGTCAAAAATTTAGGGTTTTACTATCCTTATGGGGACATTTGGTCCCCACAAAGTGATAAATACACGCTCACACATACACACACACACACACACACACACACACACATCCAGCTGTCTATCCTTGTTTATCCAATAACTTGTTAGAAGTAGCACAAGCCATGATACTATTTCTGAAGTGAACTTTTTGAATTACTAACAGAGGCTTGGACACATCATTTAACAGCAACGGCAGATTCTGATCCATCGCGTAAGAAAGTAGCACAAATGTGTTTTTATGACCGTACTCGGTTTTACATTTTTTTTAATTGTTCATTGAACTGTTGTATATAAGCAATATCACACTCGCAATCATGCTGTATGGCCCTACATCAGCACAGCTATAATTACCTAAGGCACTCGGCCGCTGTGTCCGAATCACAGGCCATATCGCACTCTTGCTGGTGTGATATTGCTTAAATATATATATATATATATATATATATATATATATATATATATATATATATATATATATATATATATATATATATCTAAAGGCGTGAACCAGCATGACTGAAAATTATAAACTGTGATCAACAAAACTGACAGAACATGACGACGTATGCTAATGGAACGAAACGCACTGACTGAAAATGACGTACTGTACCTGATAAAGGCGCAAAATGCGCTGACTGAAAACAATAACCGTGATCAATAAAACTGACAGAAAATGACGACGTACCTGCTAAAGACTTAAATTACACACAGCGTGAGGTGGTGCCTGTTTTCTTGGAACTGTTACTCCTTTCTGCTTTACCCATCCAGGTCAACTTTTCAGAATCAAGTAAATCCACCCTCATATATTTCAAGGTTATATTCTATAGACGCACTTCATCTAAAAACACATTCACCTCAGAAAATGTAAGTAGACACACTCAGTACAGGTTGACTTACCCAAGTACACGGTACAAAACAGCGAATTGGGCAGAGGTGTTGTTGTCATTCATGACATATGTGGAATACTTGTATATGACAGTATGACAAATTATAGGCATATTATGCAGAATGTGATTGAAGTAGGATATGCCAGTGAGTTCAGGTCTAAATTTGAGATTTTACTGCTAAATGACTGAATGAAGCCATTTTATAATTCAGCTATTCAAACTGTTGTCACTGAATTAGATTATTTTATGATCACAATATTCACTTATGAAATGCAATAAATAGTTTTAATAGTTTCTAGACATGATACCACAGAGTTATATGTCAAGTACTGTACATCTCATCATAGTAATAATCTATTGTACATTTTCAAAGATATAGTATGTAAAGGTGCACATGATCCAGGTGTTCATGTAGAAGAAGAAAAAACCCTAGTTCCCTATGTTGACCCTAATTCAAACAGTGCATTTCAAAGTATTTTAATTTCTTAATAATTTTTTATATGCATTAATTACATCCGCATTTCACATATTCAATTTTATTTCTTCCTAAAGTTAATTTAGTTTTGAGGCAGTCATTTAAACAATGTAACAAAGTATTATTAATTCTTCTGATTGTCAACATTCTGTAAAATATTACATATTTGAAATTCTTTTAACAATACTTTTATGTACCTTTTCTTATAATACTTTATGTATTCAATTTAAGTTTGAAAGAGAATACTGAAAATGGCAGCATTTAAAATAGAGCTCTTAAAACATCTCATTGCAAAGATGTACATATATATGCATGGTAGGAAGCAATGTCATATTCACGGTAAATGTTACATTATGCCACTGCGCATTTTCACCTGTTAAAAGTGATAGCCAATGCCCTGAGAAAGCCTGCTTCAAGGCTCAGTAAACACAACCACATTTGTTTATTAATCATGCGGCCTCCTTAGTCCACCTACAAACAAAAATTCTGCCACTTCCCAGATCAATATCTAATTTGCATAACGTATGAATGGGAAAAATAAGATCAATTTAAAAAGACGTTCAGTTGTGTGCTTCCAGTGCAATTAACAGTCTATTGTGGACAGACCATGCAGATATGGTCATTCTTGCTGTAAGGTTTCTCTCCAGCTGAAGCTGTGGTTGGGCCCATGCGTGAGAGGAAGAATTGGTGGGTCAACCAACTGCCAGACTTCTGTATCCCCCTGCTCTTCACAGGCACAGAGACCCAAGTAAGGAATCTGGAGGGAAACATCAGCTCCCATGATGCATCATGTTTAAAGGGAAACATATAAAGGTCAACAAAACAGATGAGATAAGGAACATATGAATGACAGTAAAGATTATACAAACCTTTCGGACTACTTGCACAAAATCTTTAGGATTCTGCGGAGAAAGGCCCTGGATCTGGCGAGTGCAGGCCTCCAATGAAGAAGCATGTCCCACAAACAGAATGTTGTTTCCTATGGAGAATTAGGAGACGTAGAAGAAATGCAGTAGAGGACATATGTAAATATCAGAGCCAAGAATACCACTCAATACAAGTTAAGCTCAATTGACTGTATTTGTGGCATGTTGATTAGCACAAAAAACATTTTTCAACTTGTCCCTCTTTTTCTTTAAAAAAGCAAAAAGGTTACAGTAAGGTACTTACAATGGAAGAGAAAGGGGCCAATTTTGGAGGGTTTAAGGCAGTGGTTCTCAGTTTTTTCCGGTCACGCCCCACATTGAAACAAGACCCCATCCCCCCACCCCCTTCCCATTTTGCTTTTAAAAGATTACATTTTCTTTCATCTTCATTTGATAAAAAAGATTTTATTTAAACATACAATGACAACTGAATGAAAAGTTAAACTTCACTCCAGGGGGCGCTTGGCTGCTTAGAAAACAGAATCCTCCATTCATCTTCCAGACCACCAGAAGTCTTCTTGTCCAAGTCGTTTACAAGCGACTATGACCAGATGACTCGAGAGGTGAACTAATAATTTCTGTTACCTGTGTGAGCAATGCATAGCGTATACAGCTGTCACGTGAACGAACGACTCATCCCAAAAGAGTTGAAGGGTGAACTAATAATTTATGTTTCCTGTACAGCGCATGTGGTTTTCACGTAACAAACGAATGGAGGTTGTGCAATGCGCGCTCAACACAAAATGAACAAATCTCTCTCTGAGACTACTCGTTCTTCTGAGTCACATAAAAGATTTGTTCAAAATGAATGAATCATTCATGAACGACCAATCACTAGAAACAAGTGTCCCGTGACAGCGCTGGCTACATGCTGTTTCGGTAGCGGTCAGGATCTCTGGTCAATATTTAACACCCGATTAATGATGATTAATTAGATTTGTATTAGAATTGCACTATGTATGTGTGTCTATGTGTGTAAGTATGTATGTGTATAATACATTCTTTTTATTATTAGTATCTATGTATTGCTGTCTTGTTTTTGTATTGTTGTGCACTGAAAGCGTCTGTCACTGAGACAAATTCCTTGTATGTGTAAGCATACACTTGGCAATAAAGCTGATTCTGATTCTGATGATACTGATAAACTTTAATAAAAACTGACCTTTCTGCCATCATTTACTCACCCTCGTCATTCAAAATCAGTATTACTTTTTTCATCCGTGAAACACAAGCTTGAGGGACGAGAGGATCGTTTTTGTGTCTGTACAAGCCCCGAAAGCACACATAAAAGCACCATTAAAGTCCTCCATAACACTCCTCACATGTCACACTTAGATTTAAATTCTTCTGAAGCCATATGATAGTGTTGTGTGAGGAACAGAACGAAATTTAAGTGTTAATTCACCTCATCACTCACACACACAATTTGAAACTGGTGCGCACGCAAGAATAACCTTGTTTACATGAGCACACCTGACATCAATGCATTTCATACATATTTTTGTTGAATGTATGAAAGTGAATGAGATTTGAGGATGGATCAGTTTTCCGCGGCCCCCTTAAAATAAATTTGGTGTGAAAAGTGCAAATCAATCTCAGAACAACAGCAAAGGACCTTGTGAAGATGCAGGAGGAAACAGGTAGACAAGTATCTATATCCACAGTAAAACGAGTCCTATATCGACATAACCTGAAAGGCTGCTCAGTAAGGAAGAAACCATTGCTCAAAAACCACCATTAAAAAAACAGACTACAGTTTCCAAGTGCACATGAGGACAAAGTTCAGAGGACTTTTTTGAGAAATGTCATCTGGTCTGATGAAATAAAAATCGAACTGTTTGGCCATAATGACATCGTTATGTTTGGAGGAAAAAGGGTGAGGCTTGCAAGACGAAGAACACCATCCCAACCGTGAAGCATGGGGGTGGCAGCATCATGTTGTGGGGGTGCTTTGCTGCAGGAGGGACTGGTGCACTTCACAAAATAGATGGCATCACGAGGAAGAAAAATGATGTGGATATATTGAAGCAACATCAAAAGACTTCAGCCAGGAAGTTAAAGCTTGGTCAATGACCCCGAGCAGACCTCAGAAGTTGTGGCAAAATGGCTTAAGGACAACAAAGTCAAGGTATTGGAGTGGCCATCACAAAGCCCTGAAATCAATCTGAAATAAAATTTGCAAGGAGGCCTACAAACCTGACTCAGTTACACCAGTTCTGTCTGGAGGAATGGGCCGAAATTCCAGCAACATATTGTGAGAAGCTTGTGGAACATTTTGACAAGTTAAACAATTTAAAGGCAATGCTACCAAATACTAACAAAGTGTATGTAAACTTCTGACCCACTGGGGATGTGATTAAAGAAATAAAAGCTGAAATAAATCATTCTCTCTACTATTATTCTGACATTTCACATTCTTAAAAACAAATGTGATCCTAAATGACCTAAGGCAGGTTTAGGATCAGGTTTTCTATATGTATTTTGCTAAGGTGAATGTACAATTTTGACTTCAACTCTACATTAATTCTTCTGTTAAAACTTGTGTATTATTTGAGCTTTACATTTTAAATCATAATTGTTACGGTCGTTTTAGGGTTTACAGTGTTATATTTTCATGGCAACGAATTTGTAAAATTGGATGTAACTTTACACAGAAAAGGTTAGACTACATTATGTTAACATGCATATTGTTTACATCTTGTGATACTTTTCAAACAGTGAGTATTTTAAAGTGTACAGATTTGCCTTATTCACTTCCATTGTAAGTGCCTCACTGTAAATCAGAAAAGGAGGAACAAATCTAAATACATTTTTGTGGTAATCAACATTATGCCACAAATGCTGTTGATTGAGCCAGAGATGGATTATGACTCGCAAAGGCCCAATTATCTACAAGAGCCCCCCTCCAAAAGTTTTGAGAGGGGGTGTTCATTTTCATTGTTGATGGGTTTTCAAGCAGGGGGATCACCAAACTGGTTCGCGCAACCTTAAAGCCCAGGACCCTTGGTAGTCATGGGCACTGGCCCCATTGGCCCAGTCGGTAATCCATCCCTGGATTGATCTTAATTTGAACCTTGAATATTCCTTTAATGGTGCACTCAGTAATTTAAAAAATATAAATTAAAAAAATAAATAATTTGATGAACAGACTTCACTCACCTTTATTTTTGCAGTACGCCAAAATGTCTTTGGTCACCTGGTAACTCCGACTAATGTACATGTCATACGTCTCTGAGACAGTTAGTTTGCAAATGGGGATGTGAGGTCTGTGAAAGTGCAACAAACAGACAACTGTTGTTCAATTGCTGAATTTCACCTCCTATATGATCGCTCCAGTTGTTACCTGTATGTTGTGTCTACGTTGAGTTTGGCCGCAACAAGATCTGTGGGAGGTATCCAAGCAGGCAAAGTTGCTCCTGGCACCCATTTAGTCCACTCAAAAAGCCCAGGCTCCACTCGAATGCTGATTCTTCCATCCTGCTGAATTCCTAAAAAAAGAGCACATGACAGTGGGGTCACACAGTATTTTTAAAATAAAGTTTTTTTATTAAACGTGTTAAAGGGATAGTTCAACCAGTCACCATTTGTTAAAGATTAAAGGAATGTTCTTGGTTCTATACAAGTTAAGCTCAATTGACAGCATTTGTGGCATAATATTGATTACAACCAAATATAATTAGGGCTGATCACAGTTATACAGCTATTATGGGTCACGATCATAGCGTCACCAACTAGCACCAGGAAGTAAGGCAATTTTAACAGACTATGAAATAGCCCTCTTGGGTTTACATAAATTCCTTAAAAATTCTTTAAAATAATCAGGGATGCAAACAACTCGCTTTTCAGTGAATGTCTCTTGTTTCATATCAATTTGTGTGACTTGTGTGAATCGTCAAGATCCATAGAGTTCTTTTTCTTTTGTGCGGGGGTCAAGACTCCTTAATGATTCCTTCAGAGTATTTCTGTCAAACTCGTATGAGAGAACTGCATTGAGAAAAAACTTCTACTCAACTGTCAAAACATTACATCATGTGGTTGTTTGCTCCAGTCTTACTAAACCTGGCATGGCAGCAAATGCTAGGAAATTTGCCTTTGAACACACACTCTCTCCCTACACTGTTTGGCCCCTCATTTTGAGAATAGAGTGCCGACATTACCTGAGGTAAGGACATTCGCTTTTTTTCTGTTGGCTGACTATTTTATGGTTTTGAATTTTAACATCATTAGCTCTGTATGTTATGTATGTTTTGTCTTTTTAGCTAACGTTAATTGTACTCCATGTCAGAGCAGCTTCTCTAATGCTAGATGGATTTCCACTTGTAAAATAAACTTGACGGAGCCCATTCATTTAGTTAGCCGTACGGCAAGAAAATTTGAAGATGATTTAACTTCGTACTGACATAGCTATCGTTACTGTAGTCACACTAATATCTTTGTATGAGCTATGCTTGCTCTTGTGATCTAATGTTAGCAGTTCTAAAAATGCCACAATAGTCTGGAGGCACAGTCTGCAAACAATGCTCATGGAATAAGTGTTCATGTAGAGTTACAATGAAATATTTTAGCGTTAGATAAGTTAACTTAGTCATCATGCCTTTATGCTATACGCATTCAATTCTGCAAATATTTTCAGAATGAGAGAACTTGAAGAAAGTGATGCACTTCTTGAGCAACAGTTGAATGCAGGTTGCAAGTGCAGTTGGAAGTGGTCATGGCTAAAGCTTGACACCACAACTGAGATGAAAAAAGGCAAACATTCCCACTGAATGACTTTTTCAAAAAAAAGTTACTGACATTGCAGCTGACATTATTCAGTATATGGGATGTAGCTCTTCTTACATCTTACATTTCTTTCCACTGTCATTTGGTTCCCAAACAGGCCTGTATGTAGGTGTCAACAAGTTTCTATCACAGAGCTTCTGCAGGTCTTAAAAAAGGCTGAATTCAGTTTCCTCAAGTAAAGGCCTTAATAAGTTTTCAAAAGTATTTATTTTTTCTTCTTTGGTCTGTGCATCAGTGTAAAACTCAAATATATTTAATTTACCTTTGTATATGACCAAAAAAAAATCAGCAAATCTTTAATATCAGCATCTAAAACCAGCAAGTGTTTGAGATTTTGCTTATGTTATCTTGTAGTTCTTAAAATAAAAAAACACAATTTACTACTTAACCTCTGTCTGTCTCATTGATCTGACTACATTAAATATAATTCCCTATTTATTTAAGCATATAGCACAGGTTATATTTTTTTCCGACTTTGGGTATCTCTCTCTTTTTGCACCATACACGTGTTTGCATCCCTGTATAATGCCTATAAAGACACTGCTGATGTAAAATTGTAAAGGGATATTTTACATCTTAAATAGTGTTTCCATGGCAACACATTAATTGTTATTCCTTTCTTCCTATATTTGGGTGTAAACTTAAACAATTGTAACTCATGAATGCTAGGGTCTCTTTTTAAAGAAGAGTTTATTGTGCAAGTGAAAATATTGTGAAAATTGAAATAATAAAGTTATAGAAGTTTAAGTTTACTGTAATGAAAATGTACTGCACAAACTTCTTTTTATATATAAATAAAATATACAAACAATATCAACTAAAATTGAATAGATATTAGAATAGCAAAGTCACATGTCTATCCCAGATCTGATCCAAATTTTAGGTTGATATATATAATAAATAAATTACCTTTTGGTGCAGTTTTTATTTAGACGCAGTACCAGAAATGTCCAATAGAGGACAGCCAAGCTCTATTGGTGAATGATTCCCAAATGACCACATCTGCACAATTATCTGAGTAAAGGTTTCAAAAAATATATAAAGCATCCATTTACACAGTTTATAAAGATGCAAAGAGCAGAAAATACTAGGCACATTTCTGTGTGTGTGTTCCTATTAAATCGCCCTCCAGCTTGTTGTACTCTTCAATTGGTTATATAAACTAAGCCTTATCTTGTTTTTTGAAACCCTTTAACTTATCAACCTTAAGGGTTTTTATACAATACTTAACGTGTTTTAAGGGCGTTCAGATGTTCAACGTTAAGAAAATAAATAAACAAATACATAAAGGTGCAGTATGTAAGATTCAGAAACCCTTGTTTTAAATGACACTTCTGGCCATTAAGTGAACTGCAGTCAGCTTCCTGTAGCTTGCGCTCGCTCTCGTGCACACACTACATAGGGATGCCTATGGGATCAATTCCATGCCACATATATTTGCAAAAATATAAAGTATTGCAAAATAAAATAAAGTTTTGCAAAAGAAAAAAGTATTGAGCAAAAAAAAAAATTTTTTTTTTAAACAAAAATTAAGTATCACAAACGTAAAATAAAATATCGAGAGAAAAAAATTAAGTTTTGCAAACAAAAATAAAGAATTGCAAAATATAAATAAAATATAGCAAAAACCAATATATAATTAATTGCAAAAATCAATGACTGTTGTAAAATAAACTAAAGAACTTTGATCCTTTTTATCTCTGCAACAGATTTTTAGGCAGCAATGATTTTGCCACACATAATTTTCTTTGCAATGCCTACTAATTATTTTGCAACGCTCCTTTTAATCTGCATTTCCATCACGTGTGAGCTCGTGATACCGTTTTGCCTTTGCGCTTCACTTTTCTCTGCGTTTCACTTTATGGCACTGTTTTGACGTGGGGGTGGAGTCAGGGGATTGGGGCGTGTACAACGGGCTCAGTGATGCCTCCCTGGAAGTTACGTCATTAGCTTGAGACACGGATCAAACATCATGGCTGAGCACAGGCATGCAGGTGGATCTCAGGTATATAAAGTTGATTGTTTAAGCGTTTGCTTCAGATAAAGAAGTTAGAGATCAGTTAAAGCGGTGGATTTATTAGCCATACTCGCTAACATAGCCAGCATCTGCAGTT
Organism: Xyrauchen texanus; assembly: GCF_025860055.1. Classification (NCBI taxonomy): domain Eukaryota; kingdom Metazoa; phylum Chordata; class Actinopteri; order Cypriniformes; family Catostomidae; genus Xyrauchen; species Xyrauchen texanus. Next base: position 19,729,590 of record NC_068311.1, read on the forward strand.
TTTTCTCTCTCAATTGATTGATTCTTATGTTTACTTTATAGATTATAATTGTCTATACCATAGTATGTTGTCTTCTAAAAAAAAATAGTTAGATGTAACATTATCACTGTTAAAGGAGACAATAAATAGATGACAAATAAAAAGTTAAACGATCGTAACAAACGTGCATGTGTTCTGTCTTTAAATATAAAGATTTGAAATATAAAATGTTCACATCCCCTATATTCTTAACCCATGGGGGGCGTGGTCGTGTGTCAGTCTGCGGGAGAGAGAGAGTGGTAAGGCTTGTCACCTGGTTTGTAATTATCTCTAACACCTGTGTCTTGTTGTAGTGATACGGAGAGAGACATTTAAAGGGACGCCAAATGTTGAGAGGGAGAGAGAGAGAGTGGATCCAGAAAGCTCCACAGACTGAGTGTGATATTGGTTTGTTTATGTTTACATTTCTACGGCGGTGACCGTCGTATGTTCGTGAAAGAAATTAAAGTGCTGGTTTCAAACCTGCTTCGCTGTCTCCTGACTCCTCCATTGCTCAACGAACCTGTTCACAAGCTACTAAAGTTCTGTAGACAAAATGTACGTGTATCTAGGTCATCTCATGTAATGATTTGCTATGTCACATTTAGCAGAGAGAATATCCAGATGTCGTGACGAATCTTATTAGTGTTCTGACTCAAAGCTTCGGTCATATTCAGGCAGCTCAGGGTCAGCAGCAGCAGCAACAGCTTTCTCCTGCTGTTTCTCTGCCTCGAGTAGAGCAGGATATAACCAGGTTATCAGCACCTACTCTTAAGAATCAATCTGTTAAATTTGTTTTGCTTTTGCACAATTAACATAAGTGATGTTCTTTTATTGTTTGTAGATCGTTTCCTGGGATGCTTATTTGTTACGATCGTTTAACTTTTTTTTATTTGTAATCTATTTATTGTCTCCTTTAACAGTGATAATGTAACATCTATTTATATATTTTTAAATATGGAGTTTAAATTTTTTTTTAGAAGACAACATACTATGGTATAGACAATTATAATCTATAAAGTAAACATAAGAATCAATCAATTGAGAGAGAAAAAACTGCAGATGCTGGCTATGTTAGCGAGTATGGCTAATAAATCCACCGCTTTAACTGATCTCTAACTTCTTTATCTGAAGCAAACGCTGTTAAAGCACATTTAATGCTAATACAAGGAAACAATCAACTTTTTAAAAAAAATAATTATTGAACACCAAGAACAGAACAAAAAACAGAATATACATCTACAATGGCATTGGTAAGTACAGGTAAATGAGTATTAAGCAAGGCACATATCAGTTAAAATAAAATAAATAAATCAATGTATAAAATACAAATACAGAGGGGTCTCTTTATTCCTCTTTTAAGAGCTCAAGGTCTCTTATTATTCCAGCCAATTTCTGGGCCTTTTTACTTTTCATACATTCCAACGCTGGAAAGAAATTACAAATCAATTCTCTTTTAAATACAGAAAAATAAGGTTTCGTCTTCATACATTTGGACTTATGAATGAAAAATGTGCCCAGTATCAACATTACATTAATAAGAAATTCATTTATTTTCTCGTCCAACAGCGCTCCAAACATAACATGTTTCCTAGCAAAAGTGGGCAGTGAGTGAATCTTAGATTTCAACCAATAAGAAATATTTTCCCAAAAAGTATTTGAAGAAAAAAAAGATGATCAGTTGTCTCTGTCAATTTGACAAAAAGTACAGGCATTTTCTTCAAAATTAAACCGTTGTCTAAAAAATTCACTTGGCGGGTATACCCCATTGAATATTTTAAAATGAGTTTCCTTAAACAATCAACTTTATATACCTGAGATCCACCTGCATGCCTGTGCTCAGCCATGATGTCTGATCCGTGTCTCAAGCTAATGATGTAACTTCCAGGGAGGCATCACCGAGCCCGTTGTACACGCCCCAATCCCCTGACTCCACCCCCACGTCAAAACAGTGCCATAAAGTGAAACGCAGAGAAAAGTGCAGCGCAAAGGCAAAACGGTATCACGAGCTCACACGTGATGGAAATGCAGATTAAAAGGAGCGTTGCAAAATAATTAGTAGGCATTGCAAAGAAAATGATGTGTGGCAAAATCATTGCTGCCTAAAAATCTGTTGCAGAGATAAAAAGGATCAAAGTTCTTTAGTTTCTTTTACAACAGTCATTGATTTTTGCAATTAATTATATATTGGTTTTTGCTATATTTTATTTATATTTTGCAATTCTTTATTTTTGTTTGCAAAACTTAATTTGTTTCTCTTGATACTTTATTTTACGTTTGTGATACTTCATTTTTGTTTTACATTTTTTTTTTTTTTTTGTTTGCTCAATACTTTTTTCTTTTGCAAAACTTTATTTTATTTTGCAGTACTTTATATTTTTGCAAATATATGTGGCATGGAATTGATTCTATAGGATGCGAGTGAGCATTGGCCAAAACAATGACATAACGTACAAAGAGACTGAACGTGATTCCCCGGAATCATGCTGACAGATGAGGTAGCATAATTAAAATCGCACAGTTATGATTGTTTTACTACAAACTTTGAGACTAAACTAAAACTACTTATCAGCTAACAATTTTACAGTGGATATATGTCACATGGTCTTCCCGAGCCTTGTCAGAAGTATGTCATGTGGAGAAGTCACATGGTAGGCACTACCCAATGGGGAGGAGTTTCTACAAACATGGTGACTGGGGTAGAGGGCCCTCTGCCCAAGGAAGACGCAATTTACCAACAGGGAAATGATATAGCGGAAGATATACGTTGCATGGGGAACCAGCACATGCAGAGCACCTACCACGGTATAGGGCTTAGTTAGCACATGTACTGAGCTGGCAGTGAGTTTCTCCGCAAACTCGTCTGCCACAGGGCTAAAAGGAAGTCATCCAGGGAAAATATTTTGTGAACGCTACTGGTAGTCAACAGCACACGTCTTCAGCTCAGGGGAGGTGAAAGGTGCTATGTGCAAGCAATACACCCGGCCAACTGTCCCTGAGCCCTAGGCTGAGTGATTGTGTCTACCACGGCGGGTGGTAGGCCACTTAGGTCTTCCGCGTCCCATCCAGGGGCCAGACATGGAGATTCCAGAGGTCTGATTGCGGGTGCCAGATGGTGCCTTGTCCCTGAGAAAGAAGGCCCTTTCTTCAGGGGAATTCGCCACGAGGATTGTAAGGTCAGATAACCAAGTCAAGTAAGGGTGCTACTAGGACGACATGCTCCTCATCCTCCCTGACCTTGCACATGGTCTATGCAAGTAGGCTCACTGGGGAAAATGGCTCAGGGCGTACCAAAGCGGACAGTGGGAGGATTCTGGGGAAGTGAACAGGTCTACCTGTGCCTGCCTGATTCGACTCCAAATGAGCTGGACCACCTGGGGTGGAGTCTCCACTCTCCCTTGCAGGTAACCTGTCGTGACAGCGTTCGCTAGTGTTGAGGTCGCCCGGGATGTGAGTGGCTTGCAGCGACTTGAGGTGCTGCTGACTCAAGAGGAGGATAGCCTCAAAAGCGCGAGTTGTGACATACAATGGGAGCGTAAACAGCTTTGACGTTTGATATATGCCACCATTACCGTGTTGTCTGTCCGAACCAACATGTGCTTGCCCTGGATCAATGGCTGGAACTGGAGAGCCGGACCTGCCAAAATTGAATGGTGGTCGTAATGATGGCCGTGCACACCGGATATGTGACCCAGGGAATAAGGAAACCACTCTTTTGCTGTACTTTTGGTTACCACAGCTACTTGAATGTGCGGCAAATTTAAATTAAAGGGAAAAAAAGATTCTACTGCTGGCCCTCCACCAGGAGATGGAGTGGTCTTTTCTCCAGCTCCGGAACAGCGGGTTTCCTTGTCCCTAGTTCGCCCATCTCAGGGGTGCTTCGAAGCCTTCCTCGGGTTCTAGGCAGCCAGCTGTGAGTTGGGTGGCATCTACTTCCTGCAGTGGACTCGACGCCGGAGCTTGAGCCAAGTTGGGGCAGGATGTGTTGGATAGCCTCCATCTGCTGTTTCACTGTAGAGAACTCTGGGCAAAGTCCTTGACAGTGTCACCGAACAGGCTAACTTTGGAAATGGGGCATCAAGGAATCGTGCCTTGTCGGCCTCTCTCGTCTCAACCAGGTTGAGCCAAAGGTGGCTCAAGGTAGACATCACCCACCCGAGAGACCGTGCCATGACCTTCGTCACCCGGATGGCGAGGTCGATCGCCAAGTGCAGTTTCTGCATCAATACCAGGGCGGAACTACCCTCATGCAGTTCTTTTAGTGCCTTGGCTTGGTGGATTGCAGGAGAGCCATGGCATGCAGGGCAGGGGCGGCTTGTCCAGCGGCACCATAGGCTTTGGCCATCAGGGATGACGTAAACCTACAGGTGCTAGACGGGAGCTTTGGGCTCCCATGCCAGGTGGCAGCGCTCTGCGAGCATTGGTGCACCGTGAGAGCCTTATCCACTGGAGGCATCACCGAATACCCCTTAGCCACCCCACGATCAAGGGTAGTGAGGGCAGGGGAGCTGAAAGATTGGGACCGGGCAGTAAAAGGTGTCTCCCACGACCTTGTCAGCTCCTCATACACTTCTGGGAAGAAAGCAACTGTGCTGCCTGCCTGCTACAACTGCGGCCACCTCACTCTCGCAAGAGTATTTTTGACATACGTTGTCATGATATCACAGCAAGTCAGACAGATTTCTAATCGGCATGCACCTGTTGGTGATCACCGGTGATCGGTTCTGCGCAGAACTTGCTCATCTCAAACGAGCCTGATGAAAAGCATGCTGTTTTTTCTTCAAACGAGCCTAAAGAAATGCATGCTATTTTTTCTTCAATAATTGGATTGGATCATAAGCAGAGAACATGATACATAAGTAGCCTACTGTTTCATGTTTAAAAATGCACTCTTTTAACATTTTAAAATATGTTTTTCACTGTAATGTTCTAATTGCAAAATAAACTGCAGAAGATGAAAGTTGAGATTTAAGCTTTAATTTGACAAAACATTTGTTTTTTTTAGCCACATTCAAATGGCCCACCTGTTGGCCAGTGACAGTTAACAGGTTTAAAATGGCATGTAAGACAGCCTGTGTAGCACCCCCATTTTTACCTATAGTCACCAAAATTGGTACACATATAGCTCACATCAAGTCGGACAACTTTCATAATTATTGTCCGCCCAACAGGAAGTCAACCATTTTGGATTATTTTAATATTGTAATCTCTGACATTTTAAATACTCCTCCTAGGTGATTACATGTCACCACATTTAGACAACATTATACCAAGACATTGAAGATGCTAAATTGCAAACAGATTTTGATATATCGAACAGTGTTGCGATGGCGAGACATTACATTAAGGGTGAAAAATGGGAAACAGGATGTGTCTCATATCTTATGTGTGCAATGTGTGATTTAGATAAAAATTGAGATGTATGTTGTTATTGGGGCTAATCACATGGATTTGACTATTTTGGGTCACAGTCATAGCGCCACCACCTGGCAGCAGGAATTATGGCTCTTACAACAGACTTTAAAACAGTCCTCGTATACAGTGAGGCACTTACATTGGAAGTGAATAGGGTTCATAAACATTAAAATACACCCTATTTAAAAAGTATAGCCCTGAGACATAAACATTATACTGTACATGTTAATATGATTTTAGATTAATACAATATCTTATTAACCTTTTCTGTGTAAAGTTATATCCAATATTACAACTTTATTCTTATGATGATTAAACACTTGAAAATCACTGTAATCTGTTCAACACATGAACAGATGCTGGTGAATCTGACAATTATCACACTAAAATCATGTTAGAATGTATAATGTTTACATCTTGTGGCTATACTTTTGTAACTGTGTATTTTAATGTTTATGGACTGTCCCCATTAACCTACATTGTAAGTTCCCTACCGTATTTTTGCTGTTTTTATATAAACGAGGAACAAGTCAAAATACATTTTTGGTAGTAATCAACTTTAATCCAGGGTGAGTGAATGATGAACATATATATATGTTCTGCTGATATATATTATTTATTTATTTTATTTTTTTGTGACCTACTTATGTCTGGAACAGCATGTAACTATTGTAAATAATATATATGTGTGTGTGTGTGTGTGTGTGTGTGTGTGTTTTTGTGTGTGTGTAACTAGTTTTAATCTTATTTAATCAACTAAATGTACAAGACAAATTCATGCATATCAACAAAAGTATTTATTTCATTACAAGTACAATCAAGCTGATACTTGAGGTAACAATTGCAGGTTACCACTTTTTCAGTGAATGATGTCAGGGCAAATGGCATCATTATTCAAACCATCAGTCATCTGATAACATCCCCATTCTTTCCTACGCAGTAGGAAATAAAACACTTTTTGTACTGGGGTTGAGTCCTTATCATTACACTACTGCTGCCTACAAACAGTGGGAAGAAAAAGTACCCTTTGGAATGAGCAGGTTTTCTGCATTAACTGTTTAATGTTTTGTGTATAGTCGACTCGTGAACAGAGATGATAACCAGTTCCAATGATTCCTTCAAGTATTTAGCTGTCACTCTAGGATTCTAAATCATCACCATTTTAGACAATTTGTCTAACTTTGGACAGATGAATATCTAAGCTCTTTGAGATAACATTGCAACCCTTTCCAGCTTCATGCAAAGAAATTATTCTTGATCGAAGGTCTTCTGAGATCTCTTTTTTGCGAGGGATGGTCCACGTCAGCAGATGCTTCTTTTGAATAGCAAACTCAAAATGTTTGAGTGCTTTTTATAAGTCAAAGTTGCTCTAACCCACATCCCCAATCTCATTTCATTAATTGGATGCCAGGTTTGCCAACTTCTGACTCTAATTAGCTTTGTTTGACGTCATTAGCCTATGGGTTCACATACATTTTCTTACCTACACTGTGAATGTTTGAATGATGTATTTAATATGTACAAGAGAAATTCAATAATTTACATTTTATTCATTAAAACGGATTGTGTTCGTTTATTATTGTAACTTGGATGAAGATCAAACCAGATTTTAAGACAAATTTGTATATAAATGCAGGTAATTTGAAAGGGTTCACATACTTTTCTTGACACTGTATTATAAACACAATTTCAGATTTTCTAACAACAGTACATACCTTTGATGATTTCATTAGCTGTCTGGACACAGCGGAGGCTGGGTGAGCAGTACACAAAATCAATAGTGGTATTACTTTCCAGCAGAGCCTCACCTTGGAAGTCAGATAGATTCACATGAGAAAGATCATTTTGGACAATTTACCTGATGAATTATGGAACCCATCAAAACACTGAGTAAACAACATACCCACTATCCTGGCCTGTGTAGATCCAGCCACTGTGATAGGAACATCAATTTCATAGTCCCTCTGTACTCCATCCCAAGCAGGTAGTTCAGCAGGCATATTTAAGTTACTCCTCACATACCTACCTACAGAGAGGCAAACTGAGTTTCCAAACAAACTACTGTGTGAGTGAGCCATGACCTACATTATGAATGATAGTCAGTTGTAATTACCTTTAGAGTCCAAACACTGTGAGAACCAGTGTTTTCCAAACACAACATCCATCCTCTCTCCATGACGACATACAAACAAGGTCCTTTTAGGAAGCTGAGTCAGGATATTGGACTGAAGCATCTATCATCAACAGCACAAAATGCTTGAATAAATGACAAAAAAATAATAATATACATTTATAACAATAACCTCAATGTTGATGCATCACTCAAAAGCTAAATGTTAACGTGATTCTTAGATCAATCAGGAACCTGCATAGGTTGGCAAATAACACTCAAGATGGCAGAATCCTCCAGCTTTAAGTTATCCAAGCAATGAATGTTGCGCAGCCCATCCAATGGTTTGCTCTCTGGAGAGGTACAAAAGAAGGAGTGTGACCTGTGTAAGGAGCACGAGAAGAGTTAAATGCATTGTGAAGAATTTGGATACTTAATTTTCTGAACTTAACATTCAGGCAAATTTGATTATCAAAGTCGCCTCCATGATTGTGTGGTTAACAGGGTGTTGCTTTGTGGTTGCTATGGTGTTTTGAATGTTTTATTAAATGTTGCTATACTGTTACTCAGTTTTTGTTTACTGACCCAAGCCAAAATGATATTGTGGTCTCTAGGTACGGCTTTAATACATGCTTAAATATAAGATGGGGTTTATTAAAGGTGCACACAGTAATTTTTCATGCATGTTGTCTTGGACTTACACTGATACCTAGTGGCGTGGGTGCAGCATCATTCAAACAAAAAAAGTTTTCAGTTACAGATGCCATTTTAGGAATGCACTTGTCAGGGGCCTGGGTAGCTAAGCGAGTAAAGACGCTGACTACCACACCTCGCAAGATCAAATCCAGGGCATGCTGAGTGACTCCAGTCAGGCTTTCTACGCAATCAATTGGTTGCTAAGGTGGGTCACATGGGGCAACCTCCTCGTGGTCGCCATAATGTGATTCTCGCTCTCGGTGGGGCACGTGGCGAGTTGTGCGTGGATGCTGTGGAGAATAGCGTGAATCCTCCACATGCGTTAGGTCTCCGCAGTAACACGCTCAACAAGCCACATGATAAAATGTGCGGATTGACAATCTCAGACACGTAGGCAACTGAGATTCGTCCTTCGCCACCCGGATTGAGGTGAGTCACTATGACACCATGAGGGCATTGGGCATTTCAGATTAAGGAGCAAAAGGGAGAAAATCCAGCAAAAATAAATAAAAAATGCACTTTTCACAGACAGCCATGATTAATTTAATCCATGATTGAAAGTGTCCAATAACAGTTTGGTTACTGAGATTAAGAGAGTATTATTTAGCTGGTCATGTGATAATAACATGGCAGCCCCCATGAGGGGAATCTCTCCATGAAGAAAAAAATGCTTTTAAAAGGTTACTGATATGACTGGAGTCTTCATCTCATGTGAGTGTTCATGATTTTGTAAATTTTATTGTTTAAAAATGACAACTCATTTCCTAAGGAGTACAACTTTTTTAATGAGAAAGAAATTACTGAGTGCACCTTTAAGTTTAATTTGGTAGTACTTTACTATAAGGTTACATTTGTTAACATTAGTTACTGCATTAGGTATAATATATACCTCATGGGTCGTATAATTTGATCTGTGATAACTCTTTAAATGTTTATTCTGATGAAAATTATTTCAAGGCAGACCAAGTATTTGATTTTATTCCAGTAATAGTTCTATAGGTTAATAAGGCACTTAAATCTTTAGATAGTAAAAAATTGGCTGGTCTGGATAAGTTGGATTCATATTTTTTTAAGTTGTCAACTGATTTTATTGAACCACAATTAACTTATCTTTTTAATCTTTCTTTATCTATAAATGAAATTCCTTCTATCTGGAAAACTGCTTATGTTCTGCCATTATTTACAAGGGGACAACCAACTGTACTAAATAACTATAGGCCTATCTCGAAAGGTTTTGGAATCGCTTGTGAATGATCAATTAAGTGTTTATATCCTCCAAAAATGTTTTATCTGGTTTTAGGAAAAAATATAGTACAACCATATCGATTTTAAAAGTATTAAATTATCTAATGGTTTCATTAAATAAGAAGAAACATTGTGTCGCTCTTTTTATCGATTTATCCAAAGCTTTTGATACCGTAGATCATGAAATATTGAAGCATAGAAAGTCTGCACTCCCAAAATTCACGCTCAATTACTACTCTTCAAGGTTTGGTGATTGAAATAGTTTCTGAATATTAATATTAGGGATTTTTAATTGATGATTCCCTCTCTTTTGGGCCTTATGTTCAGCAACTTGTGAAGAAACTAAAGTTGAAATTGAGCTTTTTCTTTAGAGTTAAGTCCTGCCTTTCTTCTAAAGCAAGGAGGAGATTGGTAGTTTCAACTTTCATGTCAGTGCTGGATTATTGTGATATTCTTTATATGCAGGCACCTAAGCAATGTTTTCAGGCGTTGGATTCTGTTTATCATGGAGCATTAAGGTTTATTACAAATTCAAAAGCCTTTACACTTTATTGTTGTACTCTCGGGTTGGATGGCCCGCGTTGTCATCACGTAGACTTAAGCACTGGTGCATATTTATATATAAAATTATTTTGGGTTCGCTTCACTCGTATTTACAGCAGTATATCATTCAAAAATGTGTAAAGAATTATGGTCTTCATTCACAAGGTTATAATCTTTTAAATATCCCAAATGTCCGTACAAATATGGGTAAAATTGTGTTTAGTTATGCTGCTCCATTTGATTGGAACCAGTTACAAGATTTTATTATTTCATAGTTCATAGTTATTACAAGATGTTTTTGTTTTAATTTAGAGATTTTAAATCTCAAGAGTTTTTATTTCCTGGTTAAATAAAGGTTAACACGGGGATAACACGGCGGCTCATTTTAGCTTATTGCGGTCCATTCGGCCCGCTTCGTGGCAGACCCACTGGACCGCTCGGTTCTCCCAATGGCCTGATCATCCTCAAAGTGTCGGACAACTGGGAAATTGCCCAGTATGCCAGATTACCAGTCCAGCAGTCATCACTACAAAACCTTATCCTTGAGTAATCATGCTAAATTGGTATTAGAAAATCACTTGCCATTTTGTCAAACACAGCTGAAAGTTATTTGGTTTGTTAAATGAAGCTTAACATTGTCTTTGTGTTCGTATTTGAGTTGCCACAGTATGCAATAGACTGGCATGTCTTAAGGTCAATATTATGTCAAAAATGGCAAAAAAGAAACAGCTTTCTCTAGAAACTTTTACACTCACTAGGATCTTTGTACTTTTTAAGAATCCAACTGATCCGGGTTTGTGACAGTCAATCATTGTTTTGAGGAATGAAGGCAAAACAATTCTTGAAATTGCCAATAAACTGAAGATTTCATACAAAGGTGTACACTACAGTCTTCAAAGACAAAGGACAACTGGCTCTAACAAGGACAGAAAGAGATGTGGAAGGTCAGATGTACAACTAAACAAGAGGATATGTACATCTGAGTCTCTAGTTTGAGAAATAGACGCCTCACATGTCATCAGCTGACAGCTTCATTGAATTCTACCTGCTTAACACCAGTTTCATGTACAACAGTAAAGAAAAGATTCAGGGGTGCAGGACTTATGGGAAGAATAGCGAAGAAAAAGCCACTTTTGAGTGGACAAAGAAACACAGACATTGAACAACAGATAATTGGAAAAGAGTGTTATGGATCTTAACCACATTGAAATTTTGTGGGATCAGATAGACTGTAAGGTGTGTGAGAAGTGCCCGACAAGACAGCAACATCTAGGGCAAGTGCTACAGGAAGCGTTGGCCAAATGTCACCTGAATATCTGGACAAACTGACAGCTAGAATTCCAAGGATTTGCAAAGCTGCAAATTGCTGCACATGGAGGATTTTTTGATGAAAACTCTTTGAAGTAGTTTAAGAAGTTCTAAAATGTATATACACTACCGGTTAAAAGTTTTTAAACACTTACTCATTGTTTATTATAATTTTTTTTCTACATTTTAGAATAATAGTAAAATCATCAAAACTATGGAATAACATAAATGGAACTTTGGGAATTATGTTGTGAATAAATAAAATCCTAAATAAATCAACAATCTAAATCGAGCAATTCTGTGATGTGGCAACTAAAACAGCCATTTGGCTCCAAAATGTTTCAGTTTAGGAGACAATGGCTCCTTAGTCATTTTTTTTTTTTTTTTGTCTGAGCCCTGTTTAAAATGTATTGTAAAATGTTCATTATTAATTGCAGTAGTACAAACAATGCGGGACAAGCTACATACAATTTTTAATACTTGGGACCTGGTAATAGTGATGCTTGTTTTAGCAAGAATTTCAATTAGCTTTGCTGAGAACTGATCTACTTTTACATCACAGCATTTAGAGAGCTTACCCATGGAAGATCCATGTGTCAGACTCCTCAGCAAGGCTGACATAATTCTCAGGCAGCAGTCCAGAGATGCCTGTACCCAGAGAGGTGCCATACACCCATCCCTCACTAGTGCTCATTTGTTCCACGGTAGATGAAAAGATAAAGTCTCCTTGCACAAGCTCCAGCTCATCATCGTTCTGGGGAGTGTAGGGGTACATCACCCGCAAAGTCTGACAATGAAACAAAGGTTTGACTGCATTATACAGTACACTTTAGTGAACTAGCAAAACTATAAGACATATAAATGAAAAAAAAAGACAATAAGTAAAAATATCACCTCATGATTTGCATATCTTATATCCCTTGAGAAGACAGCAGCAAGCCAATCACATCCTAATTTGACCTCAATCCCTTTTGCCAATTTGTCCAAGAAAGAAAAATTATTGGTTGGAAAGTGATAGGCCAGAGTCAAATGAAGCTGCTTTTTATGGGGATCCACATGAACATCTATAAAATGAGGAGGAAAACCCTGTATTATAACCATGTCTAAATATGTTGGGTAGATTTCTTCTGAAATGTTATCTGGTACTGTTCACAAATTACATGACTAAAATTTTAGGAAATCTAATTTGATTACTTAGAGATTACTCATTCCATGTTTTGATAAATTTAAACAATAATTTAAAATTGACCAATTAACAATTTTCATTAAACAGTACTAACATTAAAATCAAAGAGCAAAACAATTAGTCAGTTGCTGAGTAAATCAAAAGGCTTGACTTATTGTTAATGTAATCAAAATGTAATCATGTAATCCAAGTAACTACAATCTGAATATACACATTTTAAAATGTAATGCAACCTAATTACATAATCAAGAAAACCTGTTGAAAGCCAGCACTTATGATCATTTCCAATTAAATTAATCTCCATTTTTGTCAATTAATCAGTATCAGATAATCTTAATTTGAACAAGGTTTAACAGAAAAAATATCCATTACACTGAAAAAAAATTGTAGAAAAATTAATTAAATGTATTAAATAAAATAATTAAAGTTTTTGCACACAGTTTTTCTAAGTAAATTTGATGTTATAAAATTAAGTCAAATCTACTTATTTTCATGACATAGACTTTATTAAAAATAATATTTATTAATGGTATCTATGGGAGAAAGATTTATATATATATATATATATATATATATATATAACAATTGTGTGTGTGTACATTCAAGCTTTAACCACAGGGATATTTGTTGAGGGCATTTTATATGAACATTTCATTTTTCTTATGTAGCACATGACATACTAAAGCTTTATTGCATGCTATTTAATCTATTAGATAACATCATTTTGCATTTCTAGCAATAGAAATAAGACACACAGCTGCACACACACACAGACCTCAACACTTGGTGCATAAAACACGATGATGGTAACAATCAACAGATAATATTTTTTTTATCACGAACAGTTAATTTTGAGTAGAGAATGAACTTCAGACTTCACAAAACAAGAAGTTACCAAACATAACAACAAAATCAACTATGAAAATGATCTAAACAAACTTGCAAACAGTAAACCATGCAAACTCATTCGTTATTAAAGCCCAGTGCATGCTGGGAATTTTACATATTTTAATTACCTGTGAAATGTACTCATATTAGCAAAGAAATATGTCAAGGTTTTCAATTTTAGGATTGATACATGATGACACATTGTACAGACAACAAACCATTTTTAAATAATATTTATTTGTAAGCTAGAGCATTTATTTTACATGTTTGAATTGAGTTCAAATGTAGAATTCACTAAATATTTTCAATTTCAGGCTTAAACTAATTTATGTAAAAAGTAGTTAAACTTTTTCTGCTATATTTACTTCACCACAATATCAGTACTAATCTTTGAAAATTCTAGACAAACCAGAAGGTAAAATGAGCTGTTAAAAAAACTAAAAAACTTGCAAGCACCATCTGTTACAAATGCTCTGATCATGCTTCCCTACCAGCTTTAGTGGCAGCCTCAGCCGCAAAGTCAGCCACAAACTTCTTCAGCATCTCTGCCACCTGTTCCTCCACAAAGAGGCCTATGAATTTTGTGGAGGTGTAGAGCTCCAGAGGAAGACGGCTGGGGAATCGTCCTCTCCACTGATTCACAGCCGACTGCAGAGCTTCACACAGAGCCCCCACTTTATTGTCTGGACACTACAAATATGTATTATGAAGAAGAGCAAAAATGCACACATACCCTTTTTCTATTAACATGTCTTTGCGCATGAACATAATTAGGTAACAATTTACAATAATCTTGTATTGGTTAACAATAGTAAGTGCAATAGTTAAAATTAATTAACAATGAACAATACTTATAGAGCATTTATTATATATATATATATAATTTGATAATGTTCATTTCTACTTCTACATATACTAATGTATTCTTTACATTACAAGTTGTATAAGTCAACATTAGTTTATGCACTATGAACTAACATGAACAAACAATGGATAATGTATTATCTATACATTTGCATAAACAAATATCAGAAAATGCCATAAAATCAATTGTGCATTGCTAGTTTATGATACCTAATTCATTAACTAATGTTAACGAATACAATCTTATTGTAAAGTGTTACGCCCAGTGATCAGTAGTCACAATTAAATCAGCTGTTGTGGCTCACCATAAAGAACTGACAGAGTGTGATGTGTGGAAAGATGTTGTGAGCTTTGTTCTTGACACAGTTCAAGCGAGACTCCTGCCAGAAATGAGAAAGTTGGTTCTGTAAAGGGCCACTGGGGCGCAGATACAGCACATACTCTCTAGGTAAAGGGTCGTCAAGGAAAGGGTCATCCAAATGGGAGAAAATCCTATGGAGATCAACACATGCAGGTAATCATAAATCACACCACAGAACGGCTAAGCCAGGAAATTAAGCCTTAGTAATTCTACTGGTTTTGTGTACAACTCACTTGATTGAACATGAAGCAAAGAAACCTCTAGAGGGCAGTAGCATCCCTTATTAAGTGCCCATTAAAGTAAATATGTGGGTGCACACCATATATATATTACATTCAATAACTTTTTTCATAATTAAGAAAGCTCACCAGTCGCATGCTAGCTGAACACTTCTGCCTCCGGTTGATGCAAGAGCTTTCGATCTGAAAAGACATTAATCTCAGAATCACCAGCAGCTACACATTTTGCAATATGGTGATCAAAGGATCAGCCAAACATCCAGGAACAGTGTAATGTAAAATAATACTAAATAAGAGGGCATTTGTTTTCACCTTTGAATAAATATGGTGATTTTGCGCTTATTAAAGCTATAACCAATTTACAGCCATCAGTAATCACACTTATGATATAAACTACAATGAAACATTTCGAGTATATCATCTCTAAGCTTATACTGCATGTTGTGGCGCTTTGCAGGCCTCTCCAAGTGGATGCACAACTGTGCCAAGATGCACTTCTCATTTCTCTGGTCAACCATGTGTTTTTCATCTTTGTTACTTCGTGCTCACACAATACGTTTTGAGGTCTGTGACAGTGGAGAAGATGTGTCAAAAGATTAGATTAGATTTCTAACTTGACTGCAAGAGCCACTGAAGGAGCTGATAAGCTGCGTGGGTGAGGTGAACATCACACTTCTCTCACGCTTCAGTGTCTCTTACTCAGTTTTTCAGCAGATATTGTGAAATAGCTTTAACATTTTTGACAACAGCGAGTAAAACCCTTTTGAAACTACCCTGCATTTCTAAATGGTTATAAAACAACTTAAAATGTGTGAAGTTTTAGATGGAAAAGACTCTTTGTAAAAGAATCAATCTAACATTTCAGAAAACGGAATCCAATAAACACATAAAGGTGTGCTGAACTAGCTTTAACTTATTATATACAAGGTTCAATTCAGAGATAAAAGGGAAAATAATGACACCAGAACAAGGGCTTTCTATTCTTAGCATTTGTAGCTTGCATTAATGCAGGCATAATGTTGATTACAACAAAAACGAATTTTGAAGTTAATGGGGCCAGTCCATAAATGTTCAAATATACACTGTTTGCAAAGTATAGCCACAAGACATAAACATTACACATGCTCACATGAATTTAGTGTGATAAAATCACTTACTTACCTTATCTGTGTACAGATACATCCAATATTGCAACACTGTTGTCATCATGACATGACGGCAAAAATCCTGTAATCCTGATAAATGATTTTGAAATGAAACAGTAAAATAATGTAGAACAAAGATTTTCACACAAAAATCATGTTAAAATGTATAATGTTTACGTCTTGTGACTTTACACTTGAAACATTGTGCATTTAACGTTTATGGATTGGCCCCATTCACTTCCATTGTAAGCAGCTTACTGCAACTGGGGTTTTTTTGCTGCTTCTTTTTTTTTTTAACCAGGGCTGGGTAAAAACAACTCTGTGGCAATCAAAATTATACCAGAAATGCTGTCGCTTGGGCATTAATTCCACTGAACCTGAAATATTCCTTTAATGAATCTCTTGCATACATTAGATACTGCTTGTTTTGAGTTTGAAATGATGGTATTTGGCCTCACAAGCAGAATGTTTCATATCTGTGCCTCTGTCCTAAGGTATAACCCCAAGGTTTCCATTTCTCTCAGAAACTACACTGGGAACCAGGTGTCACTAGAGTAAGAGGTAGCAAATTAAACAGCATTTGCACGTCCAAATATATTTTCTGTTCCACAGTTAAACAAAGGAGGAATTGTGAAATGGTTTCTGTTCTGAAACCTCATTAGTGTGAGACTATTACTGTGACATGGCATTGTAGAGTGTGAGTCGCCCAGCCTGTTTGAGCAGGTCATCATAGGACCTCATTTATCCCCATTTCATCTAGTACCACTGAAGCAAAACCTCAGGGTATACTAGGACTTCCCCTAAACTCATTCTGCAACTGCCAAATGACAGGAAAGCATTTTCTAAAGGGCATAGTTTTGTTTGTGGACAACGGTCAGTCTGAATATTTATCTGCTGTGAACCCGAATGTCTTTTCTCTCATAATAAAACATGCTTGAACACACCCCAGCAAACAGAAGCAAGGATATGGCTCACCACATATGATTTATAGATAACATGCAAATAAATGAGGGTTAAAAACGGACTTATCGGTTTAATAGTTCCTTGAGCTGAGTGAAGATTTAAACAACATGTTGTAAGATGCACACAGGCCAGCAAACTCATTTATTCTTTATATTGAAGCAGGTGTCTCATCATTTAAAAAACAGTGTAATAGATTGTTTTGATTAACTTTTGCAAAAAGACTTAAATCTAGTTTACAAACACACAAGATTCAATATTCAAACTGATCACATGCTAAGGGGCTTACATTAATTTCTAGACAACATCTGACTTTTTCATAATAAAGCAGCCAAAAATCATCTCACTCTACTACACTGAGACCCAATCACAAATCTGCTACTGTGGTAACAGTACTGTGGCCTTAAATGCTATGCAAACTGCTTATATTCATATGCATAGTGCATTGTTACAAGTGGCAATAGCACAAATCCTATTTCAGGGCTAACTCACTCATGGAAAAAGCTCTAAACAACATGAAATATTAACATGCTTAATAAGCATGAAGCATGACTGCGAAAACATCCACCCATTAAATTTAAAAGTAGGCCTTTATACTTAAGTAATATTTTCCAATAAGAAAAAAGAAGTGTCTTAAATCTAGATAGAAGAAATTAACAACCGCCCACACACCTAACTCGCAGACTTTCATGTCTTTTAAGACGTCCCTTTTTATGTGTTACAAGCTATTTCCTATTTGCTACCATGTATTACTCATGTACACTTAGCTAAAGATGCATTGAGGGTGAATCTTTTCAAATTCCAGTAATATATTATGCTTATGAATTAATTTATGAATGAATTATGTTCATATGTAAAGCTGTGATCTGCAAAATCTTCTTCCCTTATGTGGCTTAGTGAATTTGTATTTGTATATCTACACATCAGATCAATAATAAATGGATATAAATATTTTTCCCTTATTATATTTTTAAAGGAAACACACAACCTTAGATTGAGCATTCAAAAATGATAAGAATCAATAATTTTACCATTAATTAATAATGCTCTTCTATCACAGCTTACTTACAAAAACAAAACCTTTGTAACCTATAATATGATTTAACATGAGATAATTTGTGGATATTTATACAGTGCCTTTATGAAGCTTTTGAGAAATGCCAAAACAGCATGCAGCAGCAACATAAAATGTTAACCAATATTATAGGTTAAGACTTGCTTAAATGTATAGTTCACCCAAAAATGAAAATTCTCTCATCATTTACTCACCCTCATGCCATCCCAGATGTGTAGGACTTTCTTCCTTATTCAGAACACAAATGATGATTTTTAAAAGAATATCTCAGCTCTGTAGGTCAATACAATGCAAGTGAATAAGTACCAAAATTCTGAAGATCCAAAGTCATATAAAGTCAGTATAAAATTAATTAATAAGAGTCCAGTGGTTAAATCCATACCTTCAGGAGAGATATTATAGGTGTGGCTGAGACACAGGTCAATATTTAAGTCCTTTTTTACTATCAATCTCCAAATTCACATTCTTCTTCTTTCATTTTTTGTGATTCACATTCTTTGTGCATATCGCCACCAATTGGGCAGGGAGGAGAATTTATAGTAAAAAATTACTTAAAATTGACGTGTTTCTCACCAACACCGATCATATTGCTTCTGAAGATATATATTTAACCACTGGAGTCAAATGGATTACTTTTATGCATTTGTGTGCTTTTTGGAGCTTCAAAGTTTTGGTAACCATTCACTTCCATTGTATAGCCCTACAGAGCTATGAGAGATATTCTTCTAAAAAATCTTGATGGTTCTATCTATATCGTTTTAATTTTTATAGTCTTATTTGATAATGCATCTAACAGCTTTTTTCAACAAATCACTCCTCATAACCTTCACAAAGTGTCTTTTCATAGCAACACATCTGACCAAACAGGCGTGAACACACCTTTCACACAGCTCTTTGGGGAAATCCCACAGCTCAGGCCCCAGTATCCTTACATTTCCTGTTTACAGACCTTCCGTTCAGCCTGCTCCTTTGCCAAGAACATAGAGAAAGTCACTGCGATCTACAATAACACTTTCAACAAATGATTTCTGCAGTGAGATAAAACTAATGCCATGTTGGACAATTTACTTAATTTTTATATTGCTTTTTTTAAAACTGATACTTACATTTAAAGAGAGTGGCCATCCATATAACACTGTATGAGCTACATCACAAACACTTTGTTTGCTCCTACTCAATAACATTTTTAAGTTTGTTAACATAGAATTCCTCTAACATAAATTATCAATGAACAAACAACATTAAGTGCCTAATTTAGTCCATGACCATGTGTAACTTGTGCTGAAGAGACCATGTTAAACATTTTAGAAGCAGGGTTAGCTGTAAAAATCTATCGGGCAGGATAAAACCAATTATGCATCATCACTTAAAACCTTCCTACTTTCTAAATGTAAAATCCTGTAATCGTCAAGGCTGAAATAATAGTCCTTTTCTAAATATATAAATCAACAACAGCCCAAATGGCTGTTTTATCATGATGATAAATAAGTATGCTATCATCATGGATCAATAACAAACTGGACATTATGAGATTAAGCCGAGGCACATTCTGGGCAACAAACTCCTTCAACAAAACCTACAATCAACAATCCAGTCAAAACTGAAAAAAGGAACAAAACAATCTGTATGTTTCTTAATTAAATGTCAACCAAGTATAGCAACCTGTGAACTTAAGTGCCCCTTTGTCCAAATTACATTAGCCATCAGTGCCAACACACCTCTCTGATGCCAAATAATGCGCTTCTCCTCCTCTTTTTCTGAACACTGGATGTACTATACTGCCATATCAAGTGCAAACAAAGGACTAATTGTGCATGATGATATTATCTATATCTACAACTGTAAGGAGCTACAGAGAAGATGGACCAGCATGGCATCTTCTCATAATAAACAGATAACACCTGCAATGCAGCTACAGTTTTACTAACTGTCTTTTCTTTTTTTTCTTTTTTTACTTCATGAGCAATTTAGCAATGGATGAGTACTGAGTTACACTGTAATATTGAGGTTAATATCAACACATCAAAAAAGTACTTTTCACAGCATGAACCAAGAAACAGTTTTCTTTTAGTTTTTACTGCTGATAGCATTTATTTAACTTCATTAAGATAGTTCACCCATAAATAAAAATCCTGTCATCATTTACTTATCCTCATGACACTACAAACCAAAATGACTTACTTTCTTCTGTGAATCTGCAAAGGAGAATTTTAGCAGAATATTCAAGCTGATCTCTTCCATACAATGAAAGTGGATTGTGACCAGAGGCTGTCAAGCTCCATAATAGTCAAAAAAGCACTATAAAAACATCATGCAATATATTTCTAGTTCTCTAATGTCATACGTAAACTTTGAGTGAGGAACTGAAATTGAAGTCAATCACTGAAACACTTACCTTGACATCCATGGGTACCATTATCTTTCAATGAATGGAAAAGTGCAGCTTGGACATTCTGCTATAAAGAATTATTTTGTGTTCTACAAAAGAGAGAAGATTTTGCAAGTTTCAAAAGACAGAGTGGTGAGTAATTGATGATAGACTTTTTTTTTTAGAGTGAACCATTACTTAACATAAGATATTTTTGCAATTAAGAAAAGCTAGAAATGAGTTTGAAAGAACAGAAATAAAATATTATTCCATTACATGTATACAGTTTTAACTCTCAGAAATTATTTGTAATCTTAAAGGGACAGTTCACCCAAAAATGAAAATTCTATCATTTTCTTACCTTCATGTCCTGCCAAACCAGTAAGACATTCTTTCTTCTGGGGAGCAAAAAATTATTTAATGAAAGTCCTGTTGGCCGAATTCAATATGATGGCAGTACATAGGCAGACTAATTTTAACACTTTATGGCACCTAAAAGTGCCATAAAAGTAGTCTATGCAACTTGTGTGTCATATTCCAAGTCTTCTGAATCCAAATGATTACTTTGTATGATGAACAGACTGAAATTTAAGGCGTTATCCACTCTCAAATCATATCAAATCATTAAAAGGGATAGTTCACCCAAAATGTTTTATTCTCTCATCATTTACTCATCCGCATGCCATTCCAGATGTGTATGACTTTCTTTCTTCTGCTGAACACAAACAAAGATTTTTAGAAGAATATCTCAGCTCTGTCGGTCCATCTAATGCAAGTGAATGGTGACCAGACCTTTGAAGCTCCAAAAATAATATAAAGAGTGCATAAAAGTAATCCATATGACTCCATCCCTGCCACACAGGAGACAGAGAAAGGGGGTGCACAGCTGTCAATCCAAAGATATGCCCAGCCAACACCTGCAGGCCAATCGGCAAAATGTGCTCTACACACAGCAGGCAACAGGGACAACTGTTGACTTATTGAAGTGATAATTACGACTATATCGTGTTTAAGTGCTTTGTTGTCAGAAAAAAAGGAAACATGGACAACGCCAGGTTTGTTCATATTTATTGAGGAACTTTTATTTTGACAGTATAATACATATTACTCAATAATCTTGCTGATGATAATTAATTTTGGTCAATTACAAGCTATTTTACATGTAAAAATGTAAAAACATGCATCAAATGGTTGATACGTAAACGAATATGACCAAAACAGCAGTCATTCACAACAGAAACTGTGCTCTCCTCCACAACTTTGAAAGTTTACATCTCCCACCATTTCGGAAACTCAGAATCAAAATTATCTCAGAGTTTCCCATTCGTAATTACAACTTCATGTGCAACTTCCAAGTGGAAAACTCATATCTATGATAATTCTGATAGCACGTGAAGCCAGCATAAATCATGACAGAATTGTAATTTCTGGGTGAATTTGCATACAGCCTTTAATAAGCCCCAACACTTTTTCAAAACAATCACCAACTTAGTGGCAAAGGATGGAGCTGTGTCATTGTGTAGCTTCCAGAGGTTCAGTCTATTGCTAAAGCAGGAGGGTGGAAGGACACACAGCTCTCATTCTGGCAAGCACACAACAACCACAGATGGTGGGCTCACCACTGAGAGAGCACACAAAACACCACACACTGACACAAGACCCTTGTAAACAGTGGAGGAATTGATTGGGGAATAGAAAAGTAAATCTTGTTAACAACAGCCTTTGTGGATCACACTCTTGCCTGAATGCCTGTGAATGCCTGTCTCTATACTCCAAAAACTGTAGGCTAGTCTAAACCCAGTGCTTTCTTATTATTTATTTATTATTAAGACCTCTCGTTCACCAAATAACTTTCGCCCGAAATGTTCATTTATGTATTTGATATACATTGGTGTACAGAAATATTACTTTTATTATTATTATTAAAACAGCAACATTAAGCAATTTTAAATAATACACAGAAGGCAATGTATGAAAGGAAAAACTATTACAAAAATTATATTTATTTGCAACAAATTAACAGCAATAAATAAGATATTCCTGCACTGTGTCATCATTGTAATGTTTTAGGTGAAGGTAAAGTGGGAGTGACTTATGTCTATTATTACTCCTTTCATCAAGGGTGTTCTAAACAGTCATACATGAGACATGAGTGCTCTACTCTCTCCAGAGTTCCCACTTCAAAGGCTCAGCCCTTCAGAGGGAGTAGGGCATAGGGATGCTCACTTCCGTTTGGAATTCGCCCTCTGTCTCTATTGATTCTAGTGTGCTAGCCTACATCTGTTTCCTTTATCCCAGCAGCCACTGAGGGAGCTGAGCCAAATAGGAAAGAAGAAAGAGACATGATTGATCTCACTGAGGCTCAGCAAAACCAATAAACAGAAGCTATCCCAGAAGCCCAAATGCAGCCTGCAAGAACCAGCTGCCATCCCTGCCACACAGGAGACAGAGAAATGGGGTGCACAGCTGTCAATCCAAAGATATGCCCAGCCAACACCTGCAGGCCAATCGGCAAAATGTGCTCTACACACAGCAGGCGACAGGGACAAATGTTGACTTGTTGAAGGGCGAGAGGACCACTTTTTTCAAAAGAGCATCACATCAGAAATGTGAAATGGATCTACTCCTCACAAGCCACAAGTGATGTCAACAATGTGTCCTCTTAATATGGAAATCGATACGGATCTCTTTATTTATACACAAGATGTACAAAAGGCCATGGCAGTCTCATCTCCTGTGCTGTGTGTCATATTTCAGGAAGGAAGTTGATGACATTTACACAACATGACCCTGAGACAAAGTCCACAATGATACAGAATTATTAAGAGCACATACTGACTATTGTATATGACTAAAGGTTACCTTATGACAAGTTAGTAACAGTAACATATATCCCTATATTATCACTCACCACATTCTGTATACAGTGCTGATATATGGATGAGCAAGAGTGTAAAGATAGCAGAGGGACGAAAGAGGACGGGACTGGTTGGATTAGTCAGACTTAAAAGAAAAGTTTGCATGTCGCTCCACACCAGTATGACTTTATTTCTTCTGTGAAAAACAAAAGGTGATTTTTTGTTTATAAGTCTTCACTGGGCTCATTTGTCATTTATGAAATCAAATATAGCGGCTAGATGAATCAAACCTACGTTGGTTCTCAATGCATCTCGTGACCAAAAGTCATGCCGTCATGTCGCAAAACAAATTACGGTTGATTTGAATTGAGAGGGAATAACGACTTTTTATTCTGTTCATCACACAGTGAATGGCTTCAGAAGGCTTAGAATATAGCGTATGATCTGTATCAGGGTCAGAATTTAATGGGGGCTTGGGGTAAAAATGCCCAAAAAATTTAAAACAATGAGATTTTCTGTGTTTTATTTGTAACATCTGATATATTGCTTAATATTCTATTCTAGGATTAAATATACATATTACTGCATGAAATGTTAGATTTAATTAATCAGATATAGAATTTAATCTATAAATAGGTTAAATATAATATATGATTCATTCAAAAATGAGCCCTCGAAAATGTAACAAATGTCATATCAATTGCTTTTACTCTGGCTTATGGTGTTTTTTTTTCTTTTTTGGGGCTTGACAGATCAAAGTCACAATTCACTCTAATTACATGGCAGATAAATCTAGTTAAGACTTGTAACAAATGTCTTCTTTTGTGTTCCATGTAAGAAAGAAAGTAACACAAGTTTGGAGTGGCATACACTAAATATTTTATTTTAATTTTTAATTTTAATTTTATTTTATTTATTTTAATTTCATAGCAATATTCCATCAAATTAAATTAAGTAATCCTTAACAATATATATAAAATAAACGAAATATTATTTGCCTTATTAATTTAATTTTGGGCCAAAAATTACCAATTATATTTGATTGGAATTGATTATGAAATTGAAATGCAAAAATAAAAAATATTTTTGTAAGGTTAGTAAATAATTACAGAATTTTTTTTTTTTGGGGGGGGGGGTTTAGCTATGCCTGTAAGCATGTTAATCTCTATACACACACAAACCTAAAAAAAAAAAAAAAAAAAACTTGCACAACATATGATCAGCTCCAAACGAAACAAAAGTTGTCTAATGGGTTTCTTTGAGGTGAAATTTAAAATTTCTGTGCAACTAAACGAAATTACCTAAATAATGACTTAAAATTTTTTTTTTTTAAATCCATTGGTTGGATAAACAGGTAATGTCCCAAACTCCACTCCCACTATAGGTTGTGGCAATGTTACAGATTCTTTGGGGTGCTCATACAAAAGAAGCAACTTTTTTGAAAGCGCGACAGTGTTTCAAATCTTCATTAAATCAACATACGCATGGCTTACTTAAGAGTTGACATTAAACAGTGATTGATTAGTTAAAATATTTTAACAAGGTGCACTTCACCTTGCTTGAAGTGGTTCTTTCTTCTAAACACCAAGACTACAAATAGAAATAGAACACCTTCCCATGCAAAACTGAGCGCACATGCACTTTATTTCATTTTGACAGCTGCATAGTCTTGGGTTTTCTCGTCAAAAAAAGAATAAAAAAAAAAACACCTTGTGACTTGCTGATCATTCACGCTCTAATGACCACAGATGTTCTTTCCCACATGTTACAGAACATATACTTTACACTGAATGATGCTCCTATTCAGGGCCATAGCAAGGAATTCTGGGCCCCGTGAATATACATTGCTCATGCCCCTTACCTATTAAAATAACACAGTTTCAAATTTGTTGTGCCCCCCTGGACTTTTCACCCCACTAGCTAGGCCCTGCTCCTATGTGACTGGGTCAGTATGTTGTGGTTATATCTCAGTGGATCACATCTGGGCAATGTACTAAAAGCGTTTGACCCTAAACATTCCTGTACATGAAATCAAGGCATTATACTGTCGTTCGTGGGTCAAAATACATAGAAGTCAGAGGAAAAGCATATTAATAACTCCTTATGACTAAGCCTAAACCTGACACACACATGCTGCTTACAAAAGTACAAGTGCATTCACCTGAATAGCCAGATAGCATACTAAAGCCCGAGGCAGATTTTGGAGGACAATTGTATGATTCATAAAATAAAATAACGTCTTTGCTCTTATGAAAATTAAGTCACGGCCTTCCTCAAAAGAGACGTTTATTTCATGCTATACCTTGATTTAGGTGACATGATTCCTTTGTTGCTCCAGACACAATGTAATATCTTTGCGTAAATTCATTGTCATTCCAAACTTTAACGTAAATCATGCTGTCTGAGACCTGTAGCCTCGTTTCGCACGTTTAAATAAAAAAAAATAAAAAAAGCGATATAGGTCATATATACAGCCAATATATTTTAGCCAACTTACGCTCTGTTTTGAGGAAATCCCATCGACAGCAACGCGTCCAGATTGGACCCATATTTGGCACAACTGTTCTGCCGAAGTCTGCGCGGAATATTCTTAGAGTAAAGATCCTCCTTTGCTGCCATTCTTCACAGTCCCATTAAATGATACTGTCGCATATGACGATATTAGAAGACAACACAGCAATAGGAAACATCTGCTTATTAAACGATTTACACTGTGACTAAAACCATAAGGTCCCTCCTCCCGACCAAGACAGTGGCAGCTCATGTTTGTTTACAGAAGTAGTGTACAGTAAAAAGATGAACAAACCTGAGATAATCTCAAAAACTAGTGAGCCGGTAACCTAGGCAGCACATATGGCATTATAGACGTGTTCCAAGACAGAACGCGCCAGCATTTTGGGACATTTGGACAAAGTACATTTGATGCCCAAAGTGATGTTGCTCTGAAAAAAAGCTAGATAAAGCACCACGAATAGAGCAGAACTTTAAGGTGTGTCGAGACGCATTTTTTTTTTTTTTAATTTTTACAGTTGAAGTTCTTTTAAAGTTACACTCTTTTTTTTTCTTTTTCTGATTAACAAAGTTTTACTCCAAAATAAATTAATAGTCATTTTGAAACATATGTATAAAAGCATGATCACTGATGATGACATGAGATGAGGAATTCAGTCACTTCAAAAACCTTATAAAAGCTGTTTATTCTACATGGAGAGGGTCCCCTCATTGGGGTTGCCATGTTAGAAACACATGACCAAAATTCCTGTTTGTTTTGCATGACCCACCCAACAAAGTAACAATGTTACTCAACCAATGGCCAATCGTGTGTTAGAGGCTTTGCCCCTAGGCGCTTCGACAGAGCTTCTAAAAGAGAGTATTTTCCCTAAAAGAGTTTATTTCCCTAAAAGAGTGAACACACAGCTGGAGTTGAACATCCATTTCAGGACGCGTCATTGTAAAGATGCCCTTCCGCCCCTGTGTAGTTCCTGGATGCAACGTTGCGGTCGCAGCTTTCCTTCTTAAAGAGGAACCCCACTCCAGCTGCCCCCCAGCGTCGCTCCTTCTTCCCACGGGATTGAGGACGACCCGGCTGGCAATGGAGGTGATTTGGGAATGGTAGATCCCCACGATCCACCCGCTCCCCCGGCACACTCGTTGACCTCCATTCAGCTCGAGGTGAGAGAGACTCACCTCACGGCCAGTCTGTTTACACCCTCGAGCCCCCCAAGCTGGTGACGAATTCGCCTCTGCATTGGAGAGCGTTCTGGATCCACCTTCGAATCGGCACGCCCAGTATGAGACATAATAAAGCAACCACCACAATAGCGTGCGCTCTTGTCACATATCGCAAGACACCAGCCATCTCCTCCTTTTGAAGCCAGCATCGCCACTCATATCCCGGGCAACCTCAAGGCATCAGCGGACGTACTGTCGCGACAGGGCATGCTCAGCGGAGAGTGGAGGCTCCACCCCCAGGCAGTCCAGCTGATTTGGGAGCGGTTCGGCAAAGGACAGGTAGAACTGTTCGCTTCCCAAAAGACCTCCCACTGCCTGCTCTGGTACTCCCTAGCGGAGGCTCCCCTCGGGATAGACGTGCTGGCACACAGCTGGCCCCGGAGACTGTGCAAGGTCAGGGAGGATGAGGAACATGTCCCTCTAGTGGCCCCCTATTGGCCCACAAGGAGTTGGTTCATGGATCTCACGCTCCTCGCGACAGCCCCTCCCTGGCAAATTACCCTGAGGAAGGACTTTCTTTCTCAGGGTCAGGGCACCCTCTGGCATCTGCGCCTAGACCTCTGGAACCTCCACATCTGGCCCCTGGACAGGATGCAGAAGATCTAAGTGGCCTACCACCTGCTGTCATAGACACAATCAACCAAGCCAGAGCTCCCTCTACCAGGCAACTTTATGCCCTGAAGTGGCGCTTGTTCATGAATTGGTGTTCTTTCCGATCTGAAGACACACAGAGATGTGCAGTCGGGTCAGTGCTCTCATTTCTGCA
The DNA here is from genome assembly GCF_025860055.1 of Xyrauchen texanus. Classification (NCBI taxonomy): domain Eukaryota; kingdom Metazoa; phylum Chordata; class Actinopteri; order Cypriniformes; family Catostomidae; genus Xyrauchen; species Xyrauchen texanus. The sequence goes on from NC_068311.1 coordinate 19,757,367, forward strand.
GGAGAGGTTAGAGGGGAGGCTGTCCCCCTCCACCTTGAAGGTTTATGTAGCCACCATATCGGCTCACTGCGACGCAGTGGACGGTAAGTCCCTAGGGAAGCATGATCTGATTATCAGGTTACTTAGAGTCGCCCGGAGGCTGAACCCTCCCAGGCCATGCCTGTTCCCCTCATGAGATCTCTCCTTGGTCCTTTCAGGCCTTCTGAAACCCCCCTTCGAGCTGCTAGAATCAGTCGAGCTCAAAGCCCTCTCCTAGAAGATGGCCATCCTGATTACGCTCACTTCCATCAAGAGGGTTGGGGACCTGCAAGTGTTCTCTGTCAGCGACACTTGTCTTGAGTTCGGTCCGGCAGACACCCATGTCATCCCAAGACCGCGACCGGGCTACGAGCCCAAGGTTTCTACCACTCCCTTCAGGGATCAGGTAGTGAACCTGCAAACACTGCCTCGGGAGGAGGCAGACCCAGCCTTTTTGTTGCTCTGTCCGGTGCATGCTTTGCATTCCTATGTGGACCGCACGCAGAGCTTTAGGTGTTCTGAGCAGCTCTTTGTCTGATTTGGTGGACAAAGGGAACACTGGGTCCCACTGGGTCGTTGACGCCATCACTTTGGCCTATCACACCCAGGCCGTGCCTGCCCCCTTGCGGGTTCGAGCACATTCGACGAGAAGTGTGGCATCCTCATGGGTACTGGCCAACAGCACCTCCCTAGCAGACATTTGCAGAGCAGCGGGCTGGGCAACAGCCAATACCTTTACAAGATTTTACAATATCAGGGTTGAGTCGGTCTCGTCCCGTGTTCTCTCAGGTCCGAGCATGTAGAACACAGGCATGCGAAACGTCTGACCGGGTGTTCCGCTTGCACATGGCGCCTTTCCCCTCCACTGATGTGAACATGTGCTCTCTTTTTCGCTCAGGAGAGTCCACTAAACTCGTGCTCCCTAGATGTTCTTCCTCCCTAGCCTTCTGGTCCATGAATTTAGTGGAGGAATTCCCCGACCAGACCCACTACGGGTACTAAAATTACTCTGTACTGGAATAGTTGCTCCACAGGATGGGCCTTTGTGGATTAATCCCCCTGTGTGTATTTTACGAGGTACGGTCCCCGTACTGATGGACCTGAATCTCCCTTGGGCAGTCCCCGCTGCCCCCCGGTCTCTGTGTTGTAGCAACTCCTCCCTCGCAGCAGGTAGGATAATTTCCACATGTGGCCTGAAAACCCATGTGAAGTATTTCGCCACACTTTACCTCCTCCACTCTGGGCAGGTGGTGGTCTCCCCCTGAAAGAATAGGAGTTGGAAAAGAATGCCTTCCCCGATGCATGTGATAGCGTTAAAATGGCCCCAGCTGCATAGAGAGAGAAAAGGCGCGGCTGGTCCGGCGTGCTCCCATGCTTGGCACGTGGCTTTGTCCCTTCCCTCCAGGATGCAGGGAACCTGAAAAGTTTATGATGATTTTTATGGGGCATTGGGGAAGAGTATGTGCAGTTTGACGCAGCCTATTGCTTTGGCACGCAACTGCCTGCCCGCACCTGCGTCAGGTACAGCTGTACACTGTTCAGCGCATGGCGTGATTGAATAGGGACCCTAGTGTCGCTTGATTCGATGCAACGTTTAGTGAGCAACTGATGGGGAACATCTAGGTTACAATTGTAACCTCCGTTCCCTGATGGAGGGAACGAGACATCGTGTCCCCTCGGCCACGATGCTGAACCGAGCCACTGTAACGGCCGAACCTTATTCTCGGCTCCTCAGTGCAAAACCTGAATGAACAGATGCACGATTCCCTCCTTTTATACCCGTTTGTCCAGGGGAGCGACAGGCAAATTCTGTCTGCAAAATTCTCATTGGCCTTTTCTCAAGTTCAGAGGTAACCGAGGCCTTCAAGAAAGTCACCTAGTGTCGCTTCATTCGACATGACGTCTCGTTCCCTAAAATATATTTTTTTATATTTTACCATAAATTACATATATTGTCTTAATATATTATAATTTTTACCATATATGTAAAGCTAACCAGCCATTAACCATTTTTTACATTATATTACCATTGAAATTACAGATTTTTTTTACAGAGCAGCAATAAAACTAACAATTGTGTAATAAGCAGCTCTACAAAATAACATAAGCACACATTCATTAGTGTTAATAAGTACTTACATATGGAATTACAACGTTATATGAACACTATGACCTGAATTATTTATTTGCTTCATCACATATTGACAAAATAAATGAGAAAATTAAAAACATATTGATAAATTGGGAGATGAACATAGTGTGTTATAAATTAACTGTCAATTTGTAAGGACAATTGCAATTTGGTGGTGTTGATTATAATACTTTTATTTAATAAGAAAAACACCTACAATTGAATATAGAAATTATGTCTACTAGAACAAACACGTTTGCCTCCAAATTTTGCTAATAATACAGGATGGGTATGAAAGACTTCCATTAGAAAAGTCAATTGTTTCTCATTTTTATTTGAAACCATAGACTGTAAAAAAAGATGGACGACGCCCCAGGGCGAGGCTAGCCCCTTTTTAGGGGTGCTTCAGAACCCCTAAAAAGGAGCTCAGCACCCCTAAAACTTGGAGTAAGAAATGTTGTTATTCTAAAATTTCTGTTCGTCTTTGACAAGGTTAAATAATGTCCAAAACATACTCCGTAGTTTGTGGTTTAAAATGTATGTGTTAAGGATGAAAATGAAAACATCCCCGCTTAGCAAATGGTGTCATCCTCTTCTCTTCTTCTACTTCTCCTCTGTACCTGCACGGCTCAGCACGACCGTCATCCAGCGCGAAACACACGCAGAGGGAGAACCCGTTATGTAGTGTTGTGAATCAACTAAGTTGCTCCAAACCTGTGTCTCACACTTCTTTCCTTTTACATAGAGTTGATCCGATTCCGAAACCATATCGGTGAGTACTGGAGTCAGTATCCTGAATCACCATGGTACACCTATAATAAGTGTTTATTTTCTGACTATTTTAGTCCAGCGGGTCGCCGCCGCTGTGGAGTAGCACAGGACCTGGGTGACTCGTCCATAGTCAAAAACGGAGAGAAGCAGCGCCGGTTACAATGTTCTTCCGCAAGACGCGTGCAGTTCTGTTTATTAACTGCTAGAGCGTGAAACAAAAACAGCAGTGCGACAAATAAACTGCGTACCTGTGTAGTGCGTACGTGTGTCTCAGTTTATCGTTAATTTGATACTCATTTTAACAACCGGGAGTCATGTAAACATGACATCACGTGCGTCTTTTCTGGTCAGTCGTCATGGAAACATGAAGCCCTGGCGTTTGGACCAGAGTAAAACAAACATATCACTGTATACCACCAGTATGTGTGAAAACACTCACTGTGGGTTTTTAAATGAATTGTTATTCATTCCTAGATTTATATCTGTTATTTTTCAGTTGTGGCTGACTATCAAACTAGACAATAAAAGAAAGTTTAATGTTTTTCTTTTGCTGTATTTATTCATTCCTCACACACAGAGGATTTAACCTGAACCAGGCTTAACTCCTGAACTCCTAGCATTACTCTCTCTCTCTCTCTCTCTCTCTCTCTCTCTCTCTCTCTCTCTCTCTCTGTATGCGTGCGTGCGTGCGTGCGTGTGTGTGTGTGGCCTGCCAGTGAGCAATGGACATAGGACAGTTCTTTAAAAGAAAAAAGACAGATTCAGGTGAGAGACTAGGGACAGTCCATAATGACCTCTGTCTTGTTTTTTGTTTTTTTTGTTCTTCTGAAAAGTGTTACGCTAAAGTAACAGATAATGCAAACCAGCTATCTGTTGTTGTATCAAATTACTCATCTAGACAATCCCCTGCTTTTATTTATTTCAAACCCACAATGGAGAATACAGCTTCTCTTGTGAAAGGAATTTGTGATTTAAAAAAGTTTCTAAGCCCAATAATAATAATAATAAAGACATTTAAAATGGCACGCCTCTGTGTGCCTTTTGATCATATCCTTAGAATCTGTAAATGGTCTCCATAACATTTTTGTGACATGACAAACTGACCTCAATTCTCCTGCCTACAATATACAGTATTTGTGTATGATTATCAGTGCCAAGGGAAAAAGAGGGAGATGGAGAAGGAGAAAGGGAAAGGGAGAGCATGCAGGAAGAACCAGGTGAGGAAACAACAACAATAAATTGACATATAGTGAATAGTGGCACGCAAAACAGTAACTACTCATACTCCTATACTAACTTATTGGCATTAAGTAGCCTATTACATTTACTTTTTGTAACATTATTTTACACCAAATTTTTTCATAATAAAGGAGGAGGAAAACAACAGGGAGAGTCCATAAGGGATGAGAGGGAATTGACTAGTGAAAGAAATGAAGAGACAGAGGGAGTGCAACATAGAGACCACCAAGCCAAAGCAGCAGAGACAGAAGAGAGTTGTTCAGACTTAGGGGATAAGGACACTGGTCCTAAACAGTTAAAGCTGTCTCAATACCCTCATACTCAGTTTGGCACACAAAAAAGAGCCTTTCAAGAACCATTTTTTGTAAATAGTTTACAGAAGATGAATTACATTTTGTTGTCCAAGTACCTGTTACTTTGTTCAGTGACAATAAAGTTGAATCTAATCTAACCAATCTGATGACTGTTGATACAAAAGGAGGCACATGGAGTTAACGGTCAGGAAAACCAGCTGAGTGAAGAAGGTTTTGTGTTTGTTACAGGGGGCTGTCTGTGTGAACTCTCACAATTAAGCTGGTGCTCTGAAAAGGTCTAAAAAAAAAAAAGAAGAAAAAAATCTGGATTTTGGAGTTAGTTGAACCAATGTTAAAATGATAAATTTATTTTTCAATAGACATATTTTTTGTTTTTGTGTGAAAAGAGGGTGGGTGGCTCATTGGGTGCTCAGCACCCCTAAAGCTCTGACCCTAGAATCGCCCCTTGACGACGCCCCTTTGCTCTTTTCCATTGGTGAGAACTGAAGCCGCCAGTGTCCCGATATGGCGCTGACATCTTGGGACTTGAGTCTGCGCAGTTGCAATTTCGGGACCAGACCTGCGCAGTAGTGAGCAGGAAGTAAAACCGCGAAATCAAGGCCCCGCCCTCACTCTCACTGAATGAATCGCAAGCACATGCCCCTGCACTTTTGACGGTGTGAAATAATGTGATTAATATGATTAATTATAGAAATTTTGATATTAAATTTAAAGCTCCAATCTCCTCAGTCCTCCGAAGATCCCGAAAAAAAGTCAGTTGGTGCTTCAGTGACTACTTCGCTCACAGCAGTTAATCATGATGTCACAGCACAGTTTTTATAGCATCAAATAACTAACTAAAAACAAACTTATTTTGAAAACAAACACTTGAAATTACATCAACGTGATAGAAACTACAGTAAATGACAGAAACTATCTTTGGAAAAAAGATATGTGAAGTGTAATTTAATTGTAGTTGGTCTCATGTCCGTTGAATAACATGGGGAGGCGGGGTTTATGACCTATCACCGGGGGGGGGGGGCGATCGAGACGTTTTGGCTTCACTTTTGAGGGCTTGTGCGGCACACTTGTTTGAAACATACAACAATTGGCGCCCCTCCCACTTACATCTACCTAAACTGACCTGTGCTGTGACTGTGAAATGAGTCTGAAATAGGACAACAAAGGACAATAATGACACATTCATTTAAAAATAAGCCAAAAAATGAATAAATCTGTCCCTCTTTCAGAGCCATCTCAGCTTCTTAACAAATCAAGAAACCACTTGTTTGTTCACTTGCACTGAAGGATCAAGGTAAGACAAAGTACACACCCATCTCCACCTAGTGGAAGAATGAGCACAACATGACATTTTTACATATGCGAAAAGAAAAAAGACTGTTGTTAAAAGACTGTTGCAGAATTCAGTAGTTACTTGTTAATTTCATAATACTATTGCTAAAACATTTTTAGTTTTAAGTTGAATTGAGTCTATTGCATAGATAACAACTTTCTTTTGGATTTACAGTAAATAAACATTTTAAACTAGTAAAACCATTCAGGTCTTAGCCGAAATAGACATTTTGAATTGGAAAATCTGGATTTTAGGAAAGCCCTGACATTTCCAACTTAATCATTATAGGGCTTAACGATGAGGAATTTGTTCTGTTGACCAGATCCAAAAATGTAGGTTCCAGTGAGGCACTTACAATGGAAGTGAATGGAGGCCAATTTTTTTACTTTAAAAAATTAACTTTTTCAATAGTATAAACACAAGACGTAAATTTTATGTGTGTAAACATGATTTTAGAGTGATAAAATCGCATACAAACCTTTTCTGTGTAAAGCTATAGCCAATTTTACAATTCGTTACCATGACGATGTAATGTCAACAAAACATAAAACGAATGTAAAAATTACAATTTAAACAACTTTACAGCTCAAATAATACTCAGATTTTAACAGAAGAATGAATGCAAGTGCTTTTATAAAATTATTCCGTTTAAACCCTCCAAAAATTGGCTCCATTCACTTTTATTGTCCCCGCTTACTTCCATTGTAATTGCCTTACTGTGACCTTGATTTTTGCTTTTTTTAAGAGGAGGAGGAACGAGTCGAAACTAATTTTTGAGATAATCAACATTATGCCACAAATACTGTCAATATAGCTTAACTTGTATTGAACCCGGAACATTACTTTAAGTAAACAATTTATTTCAAAATAAAAAAGGGGTTATGTTTTGAGGTGAATGAAGAACATACATTGTCAGTGATGTTGTAAAACTTAATCAGGCAATTCAAACACAATTGCATTTCACATAAAAAACATGATTGGCGTGGCGCCCCGGCCTGAATCTGATGGGTGATCACGGCCGGCAGTGAATCAGCTGATTAGCGGGAGAGTGAGATAAAGGGGAACCGGAGGCGCCAGTTCGGGAGAGAGATGCACGCGGCAATGCTGCATGTTTGTTTTATGTTGAGTTTTATCATTAAACCATACATTTACTGTTCCGCTGGTTCCCGCCTCCTCCTTGCCCACTTTTAGCTGTTACAATACCCTTCCTTGTGACTGACCATTCAGAGTATAAGGTAGAAGGACCTTAATAAAACCAGTAAGATGAGTGAATAACTATGCTTATCTCATGTCCTTGACAACTGAACTCAATCTTTTCTTATTTACCAGTCTGGCTTTCCATGAGCGTGACCTCAGCTCAGAAGTTGGTGATGGTCATAGCAATGGTTGTCCCATTGAAACAATCAGAGAGGCAACAAAATGTGTAGTGATGATAAAAAGCTATTTTTTGTGTGTGAAAAGGAGATATTTATTTAATATGTGGATAGCTAACATGTTCTGCCTTTACCTACCTATACAGTACCTCCAACCATCCATTTGTTCACTTCTTTGGGTTTGCCATAAGTTCTGCTCGTCTCAGCAATCTCAGGACGGCCCTTAGATGTTGCATGTGCCGCTAACAATCATTGCAGTAAATGATGATGTCATCTAGATAGGAAGCGGTGCACGCATGTGTGGTCCGAGGATTCTGTCCATGAGCCACAGAAATGTAGCCGGGGCCCCGGACAAACCGGGGTGTGGAGAAAGACATTCTTTCAATGGACATTGGTGTTAAAGAGATTTGCCAATGTCCCTTCGTTAAGTCCAGTGTTGAGTAAAATCGAGCTGTGCCCAACCGATCTACCAAATCATCAATATGAGGCACTTGGTATGCGTAAAATGTAGACACTGCATTGACTTTTCTATAATCCACCCAGAACCGTACTGTCCCGTCGCTCTTAAGGAGTAGAACCACCTGGCTGGACCAATCTCTGTGGTATTCTTCTATTACTCCCATTTCGAGCATTGCATCTAATTCTTCCCAAACCACTTTTTTCTTGTGCTCGGGAAGTCAGTAGTGACGACTGCATATATGCGACTGGAATAACATTTCACGACGGCTCTTCGGTACTAAAAACTGGGTTGTATCTCCCTCTGTCTGAGCGCCCTGCATCACTCGATACAACCACTCTTTTATAATAGCAAAATACAGATATGAAAATGCAATGTTTGGTTGGAGCTTTTGAACTTTCAATTGGGTCTCGTCTCTCAAATGCTCCAGAGGAAATCCTCCAAGGATGGGAGGGGCCAAAGCCTCCCCTCCCTTATGCCATCCTGACATGGAGCTGACATAGACTGCCCTGGCACTGCCTCCCCCACCATGGCATCACACATCTAATAATATTCTTGCAGGACCCTTAAATTCTGTCCAATTAGTTCCCAAATTTAGTGGATGGGTGAGATGGGAACTAACCACAGCCTCAACTCTATACATTTGCCCTCGAAATTTAATGATGAGTGGCACTACACGATAATTGTGAATATCACCATGCACACACCTCACCTTCACACTTTTGCTTGTGCCTTGTCTTGAAGCAAATATTGGTGTTTAGTGGTCTGATTGCAGCCAGTATCCACTTGATGTGTAGACTTGATGTGTATTTCCCTTAACACTCACCGGTATTCTGTACACTCCTACTTGATCGAGGGCAGCCTGTGGAGTGTCGGGGACTCAGACAAATGTTCCCAGCTCACTCACAGAACATTGGTCCTGGAAATACCCAGGTTCCCCGTAACTCCAGCAAGCCGGCCCAGACATTACGTCTGCACCTGCAACAACGGGTTCAACCACCGGAGGGGAAAGAGTAAAGAGAAATAGAGGGCACCAGTGGCTGTAAAAATCCCCACAAACAGAGAGCCAGCTTCGGAAGGACATTCCTGCATTTCCGGGGAATAGGGGTAGTATAGAGAAAAGGGGCAGAGGGATAGGGCAGAGTGTGGGAGAGCTCTTCTGCCCTCTGGTACGCCAACATATAGTCCTCAGCTAGTTGGACGTCCTCCTCCAGCAACGGCGGGCAATGGCACTGGACCCACTCCGCCATTCCTTTCGGCAGACGACAGATGCTGCTCCAGTGCTCCAGGGGCTGTGACCGACGTAGTCCCAAGACTTAAGTCTCGGACAGATGTTGTTCCACGAGTTGAGCTTCCCTGGATAAATTGGAAGGAGTCTGGCTGCCCACTGGCCACTTCCAGATCTCGGTAGTTCTCTCAAACAAGTCCAGGATTGCCTCCGGATCATGGTGGCTGCTGTGTAAGCTTTGGATCGCCTGCCGGTCCTCTGCTTGAGCCAGGAGAACCTACTGTTTTATAATAATAGATTGTATATATTTTCTGTATAACCAAGTTACGTTACAGTTATAGTTACAGTTTAGTTACTGTGCTGTCAAGATCAAGTTAGCTAAAATTACACAGATAAATTCTTATGGCACTATATTTCACGTGCTTTGCAGTTATGTAAGCTTACCTGTCCAATAAGAAGAATGCCAATTCAGGGTCAAAACCGAAGGAAGGTCCCTCCAGGAATCAAATGCCCTGCCGATGTTCACTCTAGTTTTCACTCGACCACGATCACGTTAGCCAGATGGGATTCAGTAGATAACGTTTTTTTTTTTTTTGGCTTACTCAGAGTTTGTGTTGTGCTGGGAGCCGGATGTTTGCTGGATTCCATCTCTAAGATAACGTTACCTAGTGTTGCAGTTGGTTGTCGCTGTTGAATTGTGGAAAAGAAGCTATTACTGTCTGAGGCAAGGCTCTCAGAAGTGTGCATAGACGTCACATCCTTCGGATTTTCCCGGAAAAAGCCATCCGCTTCCTTTGCATGAAAATCAGTCTACAGGCTTTAATAGGCAATCTAGGGAGTCTGGGAAGGGCTCATTTTTGAAGTTGCATTACAAGCCGTTCACACATTGGCAGAACATTTTTTTATATTACATGAACATTTTTACATATTGCACCTTTAATGTACTGAAATGAAACAAAAAATTATCGAAATGTATATGCTTGAACCATTGAGTGATAAAAGAACTGAAGATAACGTGTTTAGGATGAATACTCGAGGGGGAGACAGGAGCGGTGACAGTAAGAGTGTATTCTATGAATGTCCTGCATGTGTGCTGTGTGTGTATACATCACCATTTAATGTGAAGCCGCATCTCCAGCATCACAGTTTTTAAATAATTAAATGAGTTAGCGCCATGCTATCTTTCTGACCTTTTGCATTTACACAAGCTGCTTACATCTCTTAGGTCATCTGATCAGAGTTTTTTTACTGTCCCTAGGTCCAGACACAAACTAATGGGAGACCACGAGTTGGCAATAGTGGCCCTGAAGCTGTGGAACTGTTTACCCAAACAACATTGTTTTCATTTAAATCTCAGTTAAAAAGTCATCTTATCACCCAGGCTTGTGTGGTCGCATTTGTCAGCCGCATTTGTCATCGTGGCTGTCTCGTTTCATTTTTTTGGGGGGGGGTGTAAGCAAAAAAGGTTAACAATTATATAACTGTAAGTATGAAATATGAAAGGAGACAGCCTCAATGACTTATGTGGCCGTCAAACGTGACCTCAGGAGGACGCATCCTTCCAAACCAGACACAGTCACAGTGCAGTTGCAGTGGGCCTGCGTCAAACGCATTCAGATTCGTTCATGGTAAGAAAAGAACTAAAACTCTTATATTAAGATTTCCTTAGTAAAACTTGCTATTAGAAGTTTTGTTAATAGGTTTTAAGCAAAAACTCTTAGCAGCTCTTTGGAGAACTCCTAGTGGCAAGATACAAATTTTTGTGAATATGGGCCTTGGTAATTGCATTCATTGTGTTCGTTTAATTTAGAGGACTGTCTGCTTTATTAGGGCCCAAGCCTTGAAAACGCGAAGGCCCTATTGTTTTCGTTAGAATATAATTTTTCTTACGACTATTCGGGCACTTTTGGGGCTCTTAACGTGCTCTAAAACTCTTGAAACTTTGCACAAGGGTCAGAACCCGCGGCCATTAGGGCCGGGCTGAAGCTGGTACCGGGGCGTGGCAGGGGGGCTTGACGGCGCCCCCTGGAAAGGGGTCCGAAAACTTGGTCCATAAATCAAACACGCTTGCATGTAATAATATGAAACTTGGTACACATATAGATCTCATCGTTTCATATATCCTTCATACTTTTACTTTTTACCCCAGCCCAACAGCAAATCGTCTATTTAGGGTTGATTGGAAAACGCATGCAATGGAATTTGAAATACTCCTCCTATTCCACCAATCGCCACGAAACTCGGTCAGCATGAAGTCAAGACATTGAGGATGAAAAATTGCCGGCGGATTTTTGATCTCTCGAACGGTTTGGCCGTGGCGAGGAAACGAAATGATGGCGCGAAAAGAGAAACAGGAAGTGTGTTATAACTTCTGCATACATTAATTAATCTCAATGAAACTTCAGCAGTGTTTGCTGTAACAGGCCGATCGCATGGATGTGACTATTGTGAGTCAAAGTTATAGCGCCACCAACTGGCAGAAGGAAGTGTGTCACTTTCAAAATGCTTTGAAATCACCCTCTTATTTTTACCCGATTTACTTAAAACTTTTGGTGTGTAATGTAAACGCACGGCAGATGTAGACATGTGAAAGGATTATTGATATCTTGGATACTGTTGCCGCGGCAATGCTTCAAACTCGAATATTAGTTTTTGATGCTTTTGAGACTCTTAGCATTCTTGAAATTGCATGAAACTCGACAGACTCATCACATTTATTAGCCAGTAGACATGTGCAAAGTTTCAGAAACGGGCGTGGTGCAGGGGCTCAGTAGCGCCACCTTTTGACAAAAGTGAGGGGGTTGGTTTTACACTTTGACCCACAGTCACAAAACTCAGTAATTATATTGTTCTCATCGAGCCGGACAACTTTCTAATTTACAGTCATTAGCTCAGACCAACAAGAAGTCAGATATTTTGGTTTGAATGTGGATGTTTTGGAGAATTTTCTCTGCCTCTCCCACTGACCCTATGTCTCTCTCTGTGTCTGGGGGGAGGGGGATGATTTGGCTGTTGAGTGAGAATGCTTTTATTTTTGTTTTTCAAGGTTTTGGGGCCTTTAACGTGCTCGAAAACTCTTGAAACTTTGCACACGGGTCGGAACCCGCGGCCATCAGGGCCGGGCCGAAGATGGTACCCGGGCGTGGCAGGGGGGCTCGACAGCGCCCCCTGGAATGGGATTCGAACACTTGTCCATATATCAAACATGCTTGCATGTAATAATATGAAACTCGGTACACTTGTAGATCTCGTCGGGCCGAACAACTTTCCTGCTCTAAGTTTTACGCCAGCCCAACAGGAAGTCGGCTATTATGGGTTGTTTGGAAACACATGCTCTGGAATTATACATATTCCTCCTAGAGAATGAATCCAATCGCCACCAAACTCGTTCGGCATGAAGTCAAGACATTGCGGATGCTACATTCCGGACGGATTATTGATATCTCGAACGGTTTGGCCGTGGCGAGGAAATTGATTTAGGACTAAAAAAGGACACATAAAGTGTGTTATAACTTAGTTAGTTCTATCTACAGTTACAAAACTCGGCGTGTATATTGTTCTCGTCGAGCCGAACAACTTTCTAATTTACAGTCATTAGCTCCGACCAACAGAAAGTCAGATATTGTGGTTTGAATGTGGATTTCTTGGAATTTTTCTCTCTCTGACAGACAGAGTGCCCCCTCCCGTTCTGTGTTTTTTTCTCTCTGTCTCTCTCTGACAGACATAGTGGCCCTGCCATTCTGTCTGTGTGTGTGTGTGTGGGGGGGGGAGGGAAGGGGGAGGGAATTTCTCTGTTGGAACTTTGAAGCTCCAAATCGCCCTGAACATAGACATCCCAAGTCATTGAAAAGTACAAATGGTATTATTTAAAGTTTTTTTTATTTCTCTCTTACGTAGTAAAATGCCACGTTTTTGAATGGCATGTAAAATGTAAAAATAATCACTCAATCTCCATTTTTTTTCTCTGATCTGTTGCTATTTTAATGATTTAAAAATCAAAGCACTGACCATTTAAAGTGTGAGTTTGTACATTTTGAAATAGTTATAAACAGTCACAGCAATGCAGTGTTATTATGCGCCTAGATAGTCTTTCAAATAAAATGAGTTTACCCCAAAAAGATATTTCTCGCATCATTTACTCACCCTCAGGCACGTGCACACATAGACATCAAAGGGGGCTTGAGCACCTGCCCTTTTTCTTCCTCGAGAGAAAGTGCCCTTTTTTCTGGGGTGTTTTTTATTTATTTTTATAAATAAATTAATATATATATTCCTGTTTGTGCACAGCTTCCCTGTCAAACAAATATATTTATTAAATAAAAAATCAAAACATCAGGTCGGTAGATGAGATTTTGTCGATGCCCGCCCTCCCTCCCTCCCTCCGCATCGTGTACAGTGCCTCGACTATACAGCTAATTAGCAAATATAGTTAACTTGTGTCTTGCTAACATTCATGACTCATGAGCTACTAGCTAATGTAATAGGTTAGCTAAAGTCTAGCTAAGGCAATATATCATGGCCATACAGGCCAATATATATATATATACTGTACTTATTGGAGACATTACAGGTGAATACAGTCAAATTTGTGTGATGTACTTAACATAATGATAAATAATCTTAAGATATTATATCGTATGCTATGTATTGTGAATACACCCATGTTAAACATAAAAATGTACTTCCATTGCATATCATAGGAACACATAAGCGTAAATTATAATTACATTGATAAACCTGTACAAAGACCTCCAGATAAATACTGGCCTTCTGGATTAACACATTTAAGTGCTGCAAAAGATATTGACCTATGACATCCTATGACATAAAAAATTATTCTTCATTTGAATTATCTCGTAGATGTGACTATTGTGGTTCACGGTCATAGGCCCTGTCCCAAATGGCACACTTCATATGAATTTTCAGTCTTGTGTACTTATTTCATGTGTCCATTAACTCCATGAGACCGTAGGGTGTCTCATTTTTCATTTTAGGTATCGGAAGGGTGCTCACGCATACTTTGTGGTTGATATGTGCCCTCCATGCGCACTTTTGCAGAGATGCGAGCTGATGCGAGCTCTACAGCACATATCTTCTCGACAGTCAAAGCGAGGTTACGTTATTGCCCATCGTGCACAGCAACCCTAAAGGCACAGGGGGTGGCGGTGCCACCGGCTTGGGCCCGCCATCGCTGCTCGCAGCTATATTTTTAATTGATTTGTTTGATTTACATTTTTTATTATTTTGAATAAATGTATTAATACATTTAAGCCACAGACACATTGTCTTCATGGACACTATATTCCTTTTTTAAAGATATATTTTTTTGTCTGGTGATAATTCCTAGCACACTAAAAATATCTCTAATATTGCTGTAACTGGTGGCTTGTAAAGAGCTATCAAAAATGTGTTTTGACAGGCGCAAATGTGTCAGATTTTTTTATTTAACTGAAAATGTATTTAAATTTAAAGGCTGCCAACGTTACAACCAAGATTAGAATTAACATGAATTACTTCCAAAAAGATTAGAAGTTAAAGTACAAAATTAACAGATTCATTCACGCTCTTTGGGTACATAAAAACAAATACTAAGTTACATTAAAGTTTTGAAAAAATAAGAAAGAAAAATGATATATGTACAAGATCCTGGTGGAGAATCATCACCATATTTTGTTGGATACACAGTCCTTAATTATGCATTGTTTAAGTTCATTTCAATGGCTTATAAAAACAACTGCAGAAAATGTAAATCCAACAGTCTGCTTATATTCTAAATTTGGTTTTGTAGCACCAACATCATTAGAATTCTTCACTGGGAATCGGCACTTCCTGCTGCAACTATGCCATGCTGCCGTAGCTGGTTCCGCAAAACCTGATTTTTTGATTTCCAATCTTCCACCTTTAAAAAATAACATGAAAAAAAAAACTATGAATAAACATTTAAAAAAATATTCTCATATATGTACCAGTGCTGTCAGTCAATTCAAATTAACCGTGATTAATCGCATAATTTTTAATAGTTAATCGGGATTAATCACAGATTTTAAAAAGGGATGAAATTTTACACATTTCCTGTCAAAATGCACTTATTTCCTTCTTAGAAAAGAAAACATAAGAAAACAATATATAACAATGTAACTTTATTAACATTTCCCAAACAAAGTTTTCAACAGTATAAAGATAGAAATGCACTAAAATAGCACCAATTCAAGTATGACTAAACGTCTAAGAGGGAGGTTGTGTAATTGATAGAACTTTGCAACCATAGGTTGAGTATTCCTTACAATGCGCATTACATCACTGAAACTCACATCCTCCACAGACGATGGCTATCCACTTTGCCCCAGTAACTGTGAAGCTGCATTCACGATTCATGTCAGGGCGTCAACGCCAGTGTTAAATACCGCTTTGAACTCCACATGACAGGGCTCCAGACTGTGACAAAATGGTTGCAAATGCGACCAAAAATTATTGATTGCGATTATAATTTAAAATCTAGCGACAGTTGGGTTGTGTGTGTTCATATGCAGTTTCATCAGATATCTTGAGAGTTATTAAATGCATATTTAGAGTGCGCACCAGTGTGTCTTGTGCCACTTTTCAACCATTATGTTTTGATGAGCTCATTCACTGCACCGTACGCAACAACAAGCCCAGTGCAAGAGAGTTGTGAACAAATTATTCTTTTGAACCGGGTCTTTTTCATAAATCACCTGAAAATAAATGACGGTTTGAACTCAGGATCTCAGGTTAGCAGTTTGAATTAACTTTCTCAGCGAATCAGCCATCAGTGTGTTCAAAACTGGGAGCGCAGACATTTCAAATTTGGAATCCCATGTGTATTTCAGGCTTCTTTATAATTAAAAGTCCTGTATTGTGTACCAATTTATTTCTTCAGGTAATTATTGATATGGATTGGAGAAGCACAATATATGCATCTGGTATTTTATTCAATTTGGAGTCTTGTAGTCTCTGTGTCTGGGCCATCCAGTAACAGTAAAGAAAAACAAAGGCAATATTTTAAAACAATTTAAATTATAAATATATAGAGTATATATAAAATCAAGCTTTTGACACTTGAGGGACTTTAATTGACATTAATTGATGCTCAAGAAGACAACACACTACTATATGCTTATTATACTTTCTGATAAGCGGAACTCAATAAAAAAATATTTTATCTCTTATATTTATATACATTATGAAAGGGGTATGAACATTTATGAGACAAAAGGGGAATTCAAACTGATCTTCTCAACAATATATACTGTTTATTAAACCTTCTATTAATGGGTTATCAGCTGTCTTCGGATTACTCTCTTGTTCCTCAACAGCAATCTGAATCAAACAAATCTGTGATTTGGTGACTAAAAACAGCCATTTGGCTACTTAATGTTTCAGTTTAGGAGACAATGGCTCCTAAGTAATTTTTTTAGTCTGGAGCCCTGCATAAAAAGCATGGCAAACAATGTCTCATTCTGCATTTTTGTGATAGTTAAGACTTGACGTGTTTCTGTGGCGACTAAATTACGCCTTACAGAGGCTGCAAAGTACCCATCTGGTCTTGTTTTGTACAAACAAACAGCATTAAGAGGTTCTTTCACCATCATTTCATCACTGACACTGCTCTTGTGTATGTGTGTCAGTGTAATGACTCTGGGCTGACATAGCAAAGGTTCCGCCCTTTTCCAAGCAGTGTGCTGGTTTATGCCTCAGTAATGGTAAATGTGTTAATCGCAATTAAGGAAAATTAAGACGTTAAATTTTTCAATTATTCATTTGCGTTAAAGCGTTAAATTTGACAGCTCTAATTTGTACACATGAGAGAAAAAGACAGATCTAGATATATGGAAATTAATTTTAGCTTCTGTCTTAAATCTATATATAATATACCTCTTGCCGTAACAGCTGGTTATCCATCTTTAATCTCTCAAGGTTGTTCAGATCATCTCCTAACTGGCTGTTACTTTGTCGCAGCTCCTGAATGTAATCGCAGGCTTTTGAAAGGATCCCACCCTTACTCTGTAGCACATACAACACCAAAAATCATTCACACTCAAATGCTTCCAGCTGCAAATGGACAGTTATACATTTAAAAAACCAACACGTACCTGTCCCGTTTTAGTGGAATCAATGGTGCAGTCTGGAATTGTTTTTGAAAGCTGAACAATCCAGTTGTTAATTTTGTCTCTGCGTCTTCGTTCAACTATAAGGTGTGGAAATAATCACTTTCTCATAACTTACACAACTAATTAATTGTATGTAATTATTAATTACCTCACAATGTATCAGTATGAAATTCCTACCCTCATTGTGCTGAGCTCGTCTTTTCTCATCTCTTGAAGTTCTTGGACCATCTGTTTTACTGCAAAAATGTGCAATTATGTTTTAACAACTATTTTTATCCCTTGCAATCATAAAACAATGTGTAAATTAATTTGTTCAATCAACAGCTAACTTGAATGCATTATATTTTTATGAATAAAATAGTTGCATAGCATACTTGTGCTGAAACTGAATGCTATTTAGTGTCAACTAAGAACTAGTTAAAAATAAATAAAATGCAAATAAACTACGTAAAATAGAAAAAAAATAGAAAAAAAAATTATTAAATGATTGAGTGCTTTTGAGAGGCTGGAAAAGGCAACATTACACATTGTAAGGTTGTGTGCGAGGTGCAATAGACCTCTGGTTGGCTCCAGTAAGAACTTCCTGTGGGGACATCATAACATACAACTGACCTAAAGTAGGAGCCAGAAAAACAAATCAATATTTCAAAATGCCTGTTTCATTCATCACCACTTCATCAGAGTTTCACATAATAACAACTGAAAGCAAGACATCATTCATGCCAAGGAAGGTTTGATGATATACCTGCAGGAGCACTCTGACTAAGCAGAGTATCCGAGGCCTGAACACCAGTCACCATAGTGCTTGTTGTGACATCTGACATAGTAGCAGGGTAATAAGTGTAATGGGTTTCTGTGCCATCTCCTTCTAAGCCCTCTGAATGAGAGAACAGAGTCTGAAAAGCAGTACACAACAGAACCTTTAAAAATACAACAACAGTGAAATTTGTAGGAAACAAATGCATTTGTGTTAATCTAGGTCAGGGCAAATACTAAGTGAGGTTTCCACCTGTGTAACAGGTTGTGTTGCAGCAGGAAATCCAGTCACTACACTAATAGCTGTTGCACCATCCGTTTGAGCTTCCAGCTGTCCATCTGCAACCTGGATTACTCGATATGTGACCTTCAGAACATAAATGAGGATGAATAACAATATGCAATATAATCTTCATTCAAATTGCTATCTAAAGTGAAAATAGAGATCACTGTCTTTTTTAATAAGAAAGAACACTCTACAGGGGCTTCAAATGAGGTGGGATCATGGATGGGCTACTAAAATCTCAGTTTAAGTATCTTAATCTACCCCTTCCTCCCTCTCTTCTACCTGCCCTGTGGGAGGGTACAGCTCTCCTACCTGCCCCCCAGCTCCCTCTGTCTTGAAGAAGTATTTAATCGGCTGCTCTGATGAGAATGTAGAGGCAGACTGAATAGTTGTGATTGCCGATTGATCCTCCGCAGTGGCAACTGACCCTGAGAAAAATAGACATAAATTCTCAGAATTAAAAAATTAAGTAATCAAAACTCTGACATTACTGTATCATGTTAATCTGATAATACCTTCTTCAATGACTGAAGCATTGAAATCAGGTTCAGAACTTTTCCGTTGCCTGAAATCACAACAGTACATATAAGTACAAAATGTGCAAATTAAGAAAAGTTTGTAAGTGGATAGTTGACATGAAATACTTTCGGAAAGATGAGATGTCAAGCAGTGTGACATGATGGTTCATATCATATTTGATACATGATTGTCTACAGGCTATATACATCAACATAATCAACTCTTTGCTGAAAAACTTGCTGTTTGCAATATACTGTACTAGATGTCTACTGCCTCCTGGTGGAAGTTCCCATGCTCTTCTTGAAGTAGAAGATCTTGTAATATAACTTCCAAAATGGCCCCCTTCGTATTGCAACACACATCTTTTAGCTGTGAAATCTTTGCTGATTTGGATAAAGTAAAAATAACAATATGTTTTGTATTGTTACTGATATTTTAAAACGAGAACAAGCTGAATTGAAGTAACCTGTAAAAATGTAAACATTACTTTGTAGAAAAATCATATCGAAGACAGGCTTTTGAGGTATATCCCCCAATTAACATTACATTCCTTCATGCCCACAACACATGAAAAAAACAGAGCTTTGAAAATACTGACATATAATTTGTATTAAATGTATTTAAAGTGTGAACTGATATGCATAGGTATTTGTATATATGCTGCCAGCTCAGTCATTAAATAGATCTCAATATTTTACATTACATGCTATTTTTGTGTTTGTAAATGTCATACATTCCTATAGACCAAGGAGAGGAAGGTGTCATGGCCAAACTCTTAAAGGTGCATTCAGTAAGTTTTTGTCCATGTCATCTTGGACTTAGGGGCATGGATGCTACATCATTTAAATGCAGAAAATTAGTATTCACAGTAAGCCTTGAATGATTTAATTCATGAGTAAAAGTGTCCAATAACAGGGCAGTTACTGAGATTAAGTGAGTAGTATTCAGCTGTACATGTACTCATAACATGGCCGCCCCCATGATGGGACCCTCTCCATGTAGAATAAAATAGCTTTTATAAGGTAACTGGTATGACTAGAGACTTCATTTAAATGGAGTCATCATGATTATATACATTTGTTTCAAAATTTCTATTACTTTCTTTAGGAGTAAGCCCTTTTCAAATGAAGAAAGAATTACTGAGTGCACCAGCTACAGCACATATAATACACAATTTTGATTACACATCCACATAAATTTTAACACTACAATCATCAACAATTTAAAATTAACTTGAAAGCCAAAAAATACCAATCGTGAAAATACTTGACATGTTATGCATCAACTTCAAGTGCAGTTAAAACACATACATTATAAATTGTAATGTATAGTGTGATTATTCAGATACTATATGATCAGTTGCAGGAATAGGTTTTCTACCAACCCTTTCATGTCCACAGTGAATGTGTAACAGGCAAAATCCTCACTCCCTGTTGCTGGATTAAACCTTCCCTGGATCAAATAGAAGGAACAAAACGAAAATATGAACGCTAGGACCAAAAACAAAAAAAAAATGCCAATCCAAAATATTCATATTTATCAAGGAGTAATAATTCACTGTTATTAACAGAACTGACCTACATGAGTCAATCATTAAGTTAATACTCTGGTTGTATGCATTGCATTGTACATATTTATAAATTATAAAAAGAGGCAATCAGACAACTATAAGCTGCATATACACGGATTATTTGTCAATTTAATGGAGAATATATTTTACCCAATCATTGGGATAGCTAGCTAGCTAGTCGTGCTATCTGGCAATCATAGATAAACTAACTAGGCACATTTGAACTAAACCACCCACGCGGTCTGCATCTACCTATATTCATAAAATTAGCTCCAAAAGAATCAAAAGAAACACGAGATGGCATTCATGTATCACCGTTTACTGTTCGTGGGTCGTCTTGTTTACAACAGGAGGAAACCCGGTGCCAGAGTTGTGCGCATGCGCCCAGAATCAACCGGGTTACATGACATTATTGTTGAACTGATTGTAGACCATAGAAATAAAGCGAACAACTATCATATTACCTTACTCCCTATTTTTAATTTTGTATTTCAAATAAGTGAAAGAAGTGTACTTTAAAGTACTACACACTATGTATCCCTGTAATGCAGCTTTATCTAAATATATGGGCAATGATAACAAATGTATGTTTTGTGGCGTAAATAAGGATGACTTAGTTCATATATTTTATAACTGTGATGTGTCCTCAAAATGTTGGTTCAACTTTAGCACCTACTTATTTGCTCCATGGAAAGTAAACTGCAATTTATTACTCAAGGGTTTCATATACTGTATATGCACCTATACAAATAAGAAAAAGATGATGGAGTATGTGGTAAACTTTTATATTCTGCATGGTAAATTTTACACAAACACACACACACACACACACACACACACACACACACACACACACACACACACACACACACACACACACACATTGGTGTAGCTATCATTATGAGAACTCTCCATAAACATAATGATTTTTATACTGTACAAACTATAGATTATATCCCCTAATCCAACCCCAAAACCTAACCCTAACATTTTCCAAAAAACATAATTTTGTATGTTTTTTAAGTGATTTGAATTATGTGGACACAATAAATGTCCTCATAAACCACATTTATAGCATAATACCCTTGTAATTACCAGTTTGTGACCTAAAAAAAGACCTAATAAACAACCTACCTTTTTACAGTACAATATTGTACAAATGCTACAGAAATAAAATGTTAATTAATAAATGAATATTAACTGTAACATAAACAGTACATTTTATATATATATATTTTAAAAGACAATACAGTAGGTTGTAGGTTCGTGATAGGTTCTCCCGATGGACATTCCGCCCCTGATCAGCCCAAAAGTGCGTTGGCCCACCGGGAAAATGCCTGGTATGCCAGATTACCAGTCCAGCTCTGAGGATAAGTCATAATTTAGTTAAGTTTTTGGTGACCCTAAAGTGACCTGAGGTAAGAGAAGGGGCCGATGTGAGTGAGATTTGCATTTTATGGTCCTTAATCAGTAGGGTGTGTTGTCTCAGGTGGAGATGCTCTTCTAAGTGACAGTTTTTATGACGTTTTGGGTGTAGACCCTATGGGCTGCCATTCAAATTCAAATATAAATGGTTCAAATTCAGTTTCTGGTGGCACATATTTCAGCCCATACTTCAGCCTTAAAGGAATATTCTGGGTTCAGTACAAGTTAGGCTCATCCAACAGGATTTATGGCATAATACTGACAAAAAAAAAAAAATAATAATTTTGACTTGCCTGACCTTTTCTTAAAGATTTAAAAAATCTGGGTTACAGTAAGGTACTTACAATGGAAGTCAATGGGGCCAAACCGTATTCAAAAGTATAGCCACAATATGTAAACAATATGTGTGTTAACAACATTTTAGTGTGATAAAGTCGCTTACTAATCTTTTCTGTGTAAAGTTATAGCTAATTTTATAACTTTGTTACCATGATGATGTAATGTCAACAAAACCTAAAATGACTGTAAAAATGTAAAACTTAAATAAATAAAAAGCTTCATATTTCTGCCTTTAACCCTCCAAATTCACTTCCATTATCACTGTAATCAACAAAATTTTTAACCTTGAGGGATGAGGTATACCAATGACTATTAAAAGCGATGAAAACAAGTTATGGTAAACTCATTGTGTTTTTCTTATTGTTTGAAGTAGTAGCTTACATGATTTGGCAACATTTCAGCCAAAATCAGACAAAATGTTTTAATTTGAGACAAATATGGCATTTTAATACTTTCTAATAGCTGTAAGTAGACACTATGGCCATTAAATGTCCTGGTCATATTTAACCCAAAATCAATAAAACATTTTTTTTATTATTTCCATATTAAAGTTTTGGTGTTGGTAAGATGCTGTTGTACAATTATTTAAAAAAAAAATTAACAAAATGAAAGGCATTACCTGGGGAGTACTTTTATGATGTATAAATCCTTTTCAATTTAAATAATATGTAATTTTTCATGTTGTGGTAATGATCATTTTGGGGTAAATTGTGTATAAATGTCATGAAAATAATGTCACAAATGTAAAATATTTTATTGCCCTAAAATAGGCTTTATTCTCTAAATGCTAAATATAATTTCTTATTTGTTTCTTTTGATTTTGAAGTAAAATAGGACCAGGACATTTTCTTCACTGATTTTGTGAGAATCACCGACTCACACTTTGGTATATTAGGTACAAACCTGACAACAGCAAAAAATTCACCCTCAGGGTAACTGATGAAATTGCATTCTGTTCATTGAGCTGAATTCCTCCAGACAATCCATTCACCTCTTGTGCAAGCTGTATTACAGTATTACAGCCGCATTACAACAGTTTCTCCCCCTCGTGCACCGGTGGAGTACAGAGAACACCCCTGGGCGCATTAGCAGCAAAAAGAGTATATTCTTCCTAATAAAAGAGTATATTTCCTACTTAAAGAGTGGCACTGACTGTACACAGAATATACACGTCTGTGTGTATTTCCTGGTTGCTGTCCTTACCTCTCCGCTTCCGACGGCCACGATCGCTGTCTCGCGCACCTGGGCGCTGCCAACGCGAAGACAGCGTTCGTGGACGGGTCATTTCCTCACTGCGAGAACAGGACAATGGCAACGTCACAATCGTGGCTTTCCTTCCTCAGAGGGAAAGCCACCCCAGCAGCTGCCAGCGCCGGTCCTTCTACCTACGGGTTTGAGGCCGCATTGGTTAGCACTGGGGACGATTTGGGGACTCCAATGGGAGCCGCTTCGCGAAGACAGCGACACTGCCGACAGAACTCTGTAAGACCATGTGATGTATTTCCACACAACCCCTCCCCATTGGGCAGGGTGTGGTCTCCGCATTGTCTTCCCCTTGGGAAGATACACCTCCCTGACCTGGACACTTTTTTTGAGGGGAGAAAAAAGAGAAGTGGCCACGGCTGGGGCAGCCAGCCACCACTTTTTGGGCAGTCGTCTTGTCCCCGAGGTACAAGGGACCGTACGACGCTCGTAGGAGCATTGTGGGAGGTTACATGATGGCCAGGTGCGCTGGCTGCGAGGCGTTCAGTGGTTTTCCCACCTCGCACCACCAGTCCATGTAACACAGTTTAGCTAGTTGTGGCGTTTTGTATAGGAACCCCTAGTGTCACTACATCGGCACAGCTTCGAGTGAGTGACAGATAGGGAATGTCCTGGTTATTTTCATAACCTCCGTTCTCTGATGGAGGGAACGACATGTGTCCCTCTTGCCACAACACTGAACTACCCGCTGAAATGGCCAGGACCCTGTTGGCTCCTCAGCACAAAACCTGAATGAGTGGTTCAGCTCCTTTTATACTAGTATGTCTGGGGAGTGGCATGCAAATTCCGCTCGCCAATTCTCATTGGCCTTTTCTCAAATATCAGAGGTGTTTGGGGCTCACAAGGCGACCCCTAGTGTCACTACATCGACACAACGTCTCGTTCCCTCCATCAGGGAATGGAGGTTACAAAAGTAACCGGGATGTTCATGAGCCAACCAATCACAGATTGCTTATGCCAGGAATGTTCAAGAATATTTCGAGTTTTACAGCACTTCTTTTTTTTGTCTCTTGTCCAGTCCCATTGCATGTGAATCACGAACAAAATTGTTTTAATTAAAACTGTTTCATTAATTAATCTGTCTGGACAAAAGCAACTAAAAAAACAGGGAAAGCATCAGAGACTCAAGGTGATTTGAAATCAATGTATTTTTTATTGGTAAAATAGGTGTCAAACATCCAAATAAGGATCAGATGATCAATCCAAAATGGTAAATAAATACAAAACAAACTGAATTTCACAGTTGAAATAGACAGAGCGAGGTTCAAGATAAAACCAATATTGGAATGACAGAAAGTACACTGCAAGACCTTGCAATAAGTTAAATCATTGTGGAGGTCAGACTAGTTTTCAGGGAGATACGGTAGCTCTGTATGTAGTGACGTAACAAAAAGTGCTATACTAATTAGATTTTTCAACATTATTTCTCTTTTCAATATCAATACACCATAATACAGACTAGATTAGTTATGTGTCTTTTAATTGCACAACTAATGTTACATTACAAATTTTGAGGTGGACTTTTAGGAGTCATGTTCAGTGGTATTGCATGGGACAAAGAGGTTTACAAATACAAACACCAGCTTACAGTAACTCTCCCACTCAGTTTAAGGGGGTGAATGTGCTTGATGACATTAATTATCAGTAGTAGTAGTATTTGTTTAAAGGGGGTTAAAGGTTAGTGTTCCTTTTCTATGTAGATGGGGATTAGGAGTTTGTTTAGGAGCACTTTAGCATTTTATTTGTATTTTAAGATCTCAGTTGAGTCCTTGCTTTTGCATGTGCCTACTGATATGAATTGATTTTTGAAATCAACATCAAGACTTTAATTTAAAATCGATATGAATGTATAAAGAAAACGTATACTTAAATTACATTTATTTCTATACCATAAGTCCCCGTTTCTTTCAAGATTTTTCCATTTTTATTCACCGTCTCATCTGCACTAGTAATTTTAAATGTTCTGTGGGTCATCTTAATATTTAAAATAATTTTTCAAAGTACATGAGGTTATGAAAGCTGCATACATAACTATAATAGTTAATAATAATTAGCAAAATGTTGCTTGAAAATAGTTTTATTATAGTATAGCATGTTACACCACTGGAAATGTAAATTTAACCCAAAATGTAATGTCAACTACCCTTAGACCTTTCATAATGCAAACATACATGTTACAGTAACCTTTTAATTGTTCAATTCTGCATGCTGTGGTTAGGAACCTTAATAAAAACATCCACTTGTTTTTCACACACAGAAATAACGAAATTATACATGTTTTCGGTCAAACTAACAGATTTCTTTATGGTATTGGTGCAAGTTTTAAACAGTTTTGCTTGTATGTTGATGAATCATTAATCAGAAGATCAATACAACTGATTTGAAGGACCTCCTTTGCTTAAGAGTCCCTTTAAAACAGAGGGTCCAAATTCATTGCATCTTCTGGATGATTGGTGATCATCATGGCTCTTAATGATAATTGTATTTGGAAAGGTATACTTGTAGTCTTCTTCCTCATCTCCGTCAAAGGACAAAAGTCAGGCCCGTAAGTAATTTTGAATGGTTTGTACTGAAGAACACATTTATTATCTGTTGTGCATGTTTTTAAAAATAAGTATTTTTTGTCACTATTTTCCAGTGGTTATGAAATATATATATATATATATATATATATATATATATATATATATATATATATATATATATATTGCATAAAATTAATGTTTTTTACTCTTTCATTTTATCTAACCAATAATCAGAATCAGAACAAATAACCTATACTGTAAAACTGTATAATACTGTATTATTTACTCTACACAGCTATTTCATGGTGACATTTCCTGCAGTGATCCAGTCAGGATCTGAAGCTAAACTGTGTGCAAGTCTTCTTAAGCCTAATGAGAGTCTTGTAATGAACATTTATCTGGTGAAAGGCAACCAGAGCACATTACTGTTTAAGGAGAAAACTAATGAAGAGTTTCACCGCTGTTTTAACTTTCAGGTCTGGCACAAAACGAATGTAATCAGTCATGTTTATTTCAATATGCCATTTTGTTGTCAATACAGAATATTATTTCTCATCAGGCTCCTCTGACAGAAACAGATTCCGTGCAGAAAATGAAGGTAGAAATTCAGGGGGAGTCTTTTGAGATGATTGAAGAACGAAAAGTCATGTTTAGATATTACCATCCTTTGACCTTTATCCAGACTGATAAACCCATCTATACACCAGGACAAACAGGTGAGGTTTGAATGTTTAAAGGCCAAACTTCAGCAAATAATGTTTGTGTCATTGACTTAGCAGCTAAATGGGTGCTTGTATTGAGAGAGCAGTGAAGTGATGGGTCATGGTTAAACCTGCATTTTGCCTTTTGTAGGGGGTCTAGTGAACATGGTGTTCTAAAATGTTTATTTAATTTCTTATTTTTTGTTTTGCCAATTGCTAAATGTTTAATGAAATTTACATTTACATTTATTCATTTGGCAGATGCTTTTATCCAAAGCGACTTACAAAAGAGGAAAACATAAGCGAATCATCTTAAGGAGACATTTGTACGAAAAGTGCAATACTGATGAGAATGATAATGATCTTCTACCTATTTAGGCTGTCTCTAACTGTTTAGGCCATGAAACATCTTTTTGCACAGTACTATATATATATATATATATATATATATATATATATATATATATATATATGTTTAAAATGATGTACACTCATACTAGTCATTTTAGTCTAGTGAAAAAAGTGCAATATTAAACATGGTGCTGGGCACACATTTATGAGCACTGCTATGTTCAGTTCATATGACCAGTCAAATATTACTCACATTATCTTCATAATCCTCTTTAAATGGATGTTTTTTTTTTATAACCATTTATTCAAGATCTGTAACTTTATTCATATTACTGTCGTTTTATAAAAGCTATATGTTTTTCAGCTTTATGTCACTCTTTTAATCGTGTCGCTAGCCTTGAATGGACTTATGGCTCAATTTTACTAGTTTGAACTTAAGCTTCCTGCGTTCAGAATCCGTATATGCCTTTTGCATTAATGGGTCAATTTTGACCCATTTATTATCTGTTGTGCATGTTTTTAAAAATAAATCTTTTTTGTCACTATTTTCCAGTAGTTATGAAATACATACACTCACCTAAAGGATTATTAGGAACACCATACTAATACTGTGTTTGACCCCCTTTCGCCTTCAGAACTACCTTAATTCCACGTGGCATTGATTCAACAAAGTGCTGAAAGCATTCTTTAGAAATGTTGGCCCATATTGATAGGATAGCATCATGCAGTTGATGGAGATTTGTGGGATGCACATCCAGGGCACGAAGCTCCCGTTCCACCACATCCCAAAGATGCTCTATTGGGTTGAGATCTGGTGACTGGGGGGGGCATTTTAGTACAGTGAACTCATTGTCATGTTCAAGAAACCAATTTGAAATGATTCGAGCTCAGGTAGGCCGTGGCATTTAAACGATGCCCAATTGGCACTAAGGGGCCTAAAGTGTGCCAAGAAAACATCCCCCACACCATTACACCACCACTACCAGCCTGCACAGTGGTAACAAGGCATGATGGATCCATGTTCTCATTCTGTTTACGCCAAATTCTGACTCTACCATCTGAATGTCTCAACAGAAATCGAGACTCATCAGACCAGGCAACATTTTTCCAGTCTTCAGCTGTCCAATTTTGGTGAGCTCTTGCAAATTGTAGCCTCTTTTTCCTATTTGTAGTGGAGATGTGTGGTACCCGGTGGGGTCTTCTGCTGTTGTAGCCCATCCGCCTCAAGGTTGTGCATGTTGTGGCTTCACAAATGCTTTGCTGCATACCTCGGTTGTAACGAGTGGTTATTTCAGGCAAAGTTGCTCTTCTATCAGCTTGAATCAGTCGGCCCATTCTCCTCTGACTTCTAGCATCAAGGCATTTTCGCCCACAGGACTGCCGCATACTGGATGTTTTTCCCTTTTCACACCATTCTTTGTAAACCCTAGAAATGGTTGTGCGTGAAAACCCCAGTAACTGAGCAGATTGTGAAATACTCAGACCGGCCCGTCTGGCACCAACAACCATGCCACACTCAAAATTGCTTAAATCACCTTTCTTTCCCATTCTGACATTCAGTTTGGAGTTCAGGAGATTGTCTTGACCAGGACCACACCCCTAAATGCATTGAAGCAACTGCCATGTGATTGGTTGATTAGATAATTGCATTAATGAGAAATTGAACAGGTGTTCCTAATAATCCTTTAGGGGTGTGTGTGTGTGTGTGTGTGTGTGTGTGTGTGTGTGTGTGTGTGTGTGTGTATATATATATTAGCATAAAATTAATGTTTTTTTACTCTAATTTTATCTAACCAATAATCAGAATCAGAATAAATAACCTATTCTCTAAAACTGTATAATACTGTATTATTTACTCTACACAGCTATTTCATGCATTTCCTGCAGTGATCCAGTCAGGAACTGAAGCTAAACTGTGCAAGTCTTCTTAAGCCTAAGGAGAGTCTTGTAAAGAACATTTATCTGGTGAAAGGCAACCAGAGCACATTACGGTGGAATTCTTGCTTATAAATCATTCATAACGTCTAGGTTATGTATGTAACCTCCATTCCCTGATAGAGGGAACGAGACGTTGTGTCAGAGAAGCGACACTAGGGGTCTCTTGAGCGCCGATATTCACCTCTGAACTATGAAAAAAGGCCAATGAGAGTTGGCAACCAGTATTTGCATGTCCCGCCCCCGGACAAACGGGTATTTAAGTGGCGCAAATACGGGAGTTCATTCAGGATTTTTCTGAGGAGCCGGAAATGGTCCGGCCACAACAGTGGCTCGGCTCAGCGACGTGGCAGGGGAGACACAACATCTCGTTCCCTCCATCAGGGAACGGAGGTTACATACGTAACCTAGACGTTCCCCTTCTGTCGCTCTCTCCACGTTGTGTTAGAGAAGCGACACTAGGGGTCCACTTAAAAAGTGCCATGCGCTGAGCCGTGTACGTGAACTGCTGATACAGGAGCGAGCAGGTATTCTTACGTGCAGAACGACCAACTGTATCAGGCTGCACGTACCCTTCCCCAATGCCCCATTGAAGCCATCAGACTCCTTATCGTTACCCTGGAGGGGGGAACAAGGTGCTGGCCGCCAACATGGGAACAGGCCAGCCTGGCTGGGCCTC
The DNA here is from genome assembly GCF_025860055.1 of Xyrauchen texanus. Classification (NCBI taxonomy): domain Eukaryota; kingdom Metazoa; phylum Chordata; class Actinopteri; order Cypriniformes; family Catostomidae; genus Xyrauchen; species Xyrauchen texanus. The sequence continues at coordinate 19,786,709 of NC_068311.1, forward strand.
TTTTCTCTCTGTTTCTCGCATAGAGCAACTACGGCCGGGGCCCTTACACGCATTGAGGGAAGGGGGTCTTAGCCCTCATTCAGGGCGGAGAAGACCCTGCGGAGGCCACACCTACCTGGGAGGGGAGGCACATTTTAGTGGCAAATACATCAGCTGGCCTAACTTGGGACCTATTTGGAAACGTTGGTGCGGTGGTAGATCCAGCCTCGTAGAGTGGGGAAGCATGCAGCTGTGACTGCCTAAGGGAGAAACGGGGGTCCACTCGTGAGGGGACAGTACCGTGGCATTACACACAGGGGGAGTCCGAACAGGAGGCCTTACCTGTGGAGCACCTATACCAGTACAGGGTAGCTTGCGGGACCCGCAGTTCACTACCTGATCCCTGAAGGGTGTTGGTAGGAACCTTGGGCACATAGTCCGGTCGCAGTCTTAGGATCACATAAGTGCCAGACCGAACTCCAGGCAAGTGTCGCTAACAGAGAACGCTTGCAGGTCCCCGACCCTCTGATGGAGGCGAGCACAATCAGCAGGGCGGTCTTGAGAGAGAGAGAGCCCTGAGTCCAGCTGAATCTAGCGGCTCGAAGGGGGGTCTCTGGAGGCCCGTGAGGACGACCGAGAGATCCCAGGAGGGGAACAGGTTAGGCCGGGAGGGAGCCTCCAGGCACCTTTTAGGAACCTGACAATTAAGTCGTGCTTACCAAGAGACTTGCCGTCTACCGTGTCGTGGTGAGCCGCGATGGCGGCGACATACACCTTGAGGGTGGAGGGGGACAGCCTCCTCTCCTGTAGAAACACAAGCACTGACCTAACCGCGCACTTCTGTGGGTCTTCGACTCAGGAAGAACACCAGTCTGCGAACAGACGCCACTTTAGGGGGTAAAAGTGCCTGGTCAAAGGGGCTCTGGCTTGGTTGATAGTATCTATGACGGCCGGTGGTAGGCTGGCTAGATCTTCCGCGTCCCATCCAGGGGCCAGACGTGGAGGGTCCAGAGGTCTGGGTGCGGGTGCCAGAGCGTGCCCCGTCCCTGAGAAAGAAGATCCTTCCTCAGGGGAATTCGCCAGGGAGGGGCTGTCGTGAGGAGCGTGAGATCCGAGAGCCAAGTCCGGGTGGGCCAGTAGGGGGCCACCAGAGTGACTTGCTCCACGTCCTCCCTAACCTTGCATAGCACCTGTGCAAGAAGGCTCACTGGGGAAAAGCGTACTTGCGCAGCCCCGTGGGCCAGCTGTGCGCCAGAGCATCTGCCCCGAGGGGAGTCTCTCTCAGGGCATACCAGAGCGGTTAGTGGAAGGTTTCCTGGGAGGCAAACAGTTCTACCTGGGCCTTGCCGAACCTGACCCAAATCAGCTGAACCGACTGGGGGTGGAGCCTCCACTCTCTGCCGGGAAAGCTCTGCCTTGACATCGCATCCGCTACTGCATTGAGGTTGCCGGGGATGTGAGTGGCGCGCAGTGACTTAAGTCGCTGCTGGCTCCGAAGGTGGAGATGACGGGCGAGCTGTGACATGTGGAGGGAGCGTACTCCGCCTTGGCGGTTTATGTAGGCTACCACCGTGGTGCTGTCTGTCCTGACTAGGACGTGCTTGCCCCGAATTAACGGGAGAAACCTCTTTAGGGCAAGAAAAACAGCCAGCAGCTCGTCGAGGTAATTGAGTATGCGTATGCCGGCTCCTCGGAGCGGGGCAAGAGCTGCCTCTGCCACTTCCGTGAAGATGCGAGGGGACAGAGACAGGTCGAAGGGGAGGACTTTGTACTGATACGCCTGGCGGTCGAACACGAACCGCAGGAAGGGTCGATGTCGAGGGCGAATCGAGACGTGGAAGTACGCGTCCTTCAGGTCTACCGCTGTGAACCAATCTAGATGTCGGTTGCCAGATAGAATTTGTTTCTGGGTGAACATTTTGAACGGGAGTTTGGACAAGGTCCGATTAAAAACTCGCAGGTCCAAGATCGGTCGTAAGCCGCCGCCTTTCGTGGGTACAACAAAGTAAGGGCTGTAGACACCCTTCTTCGTTACGGTTGGAGGGACAGGCTCTATCGCGTCCTTGGTTAAAAGAGAGGCGATTTCTTTGCGCAGGGACTGGGCATGTTTGTCATGCACTGTGGAAAAATGAACGCCCACGAAGGGGGGCGGAGGCCTGGCAAACTGATTTGCGTAACAGAGTCGAATGGTCCGGTGCAGCCTAGCGTGATGGGCTGGGCAGTGAAAGCCATGCCTCTAAGCTCCGTGCTAGGGGCACCGAGGGGACGAGTATTTTGGACGTACCCGGCGGGGCTTCGCAGCAGTGCGGAACAGGACGGAACTGGGAGACGGGGGCGTTTGAGAAAGCGTGCTTTGTCTGCCTCCTGTACTGCCTGTCCATCGTTGCGTTTCTGGACCACGGAGTGGCCATCGCCTGCTTGAGTGCAGTTCCTGCAGCACATCAAGAACAGGACTACCCAAGTGCAGATTTTAGAGTGCCCTGGCCTGGTGGACTTGCAGGATGGGGCCATGGCATGCAGGGGGGAGCGGTCTGGGACCGTTCTACCAACGAGGGTAGCGAGAGCGGAGGAGCGAGGAAGCTGGGCTATATATGTGTATAAAAGTAGCTGGCATGCAACCACTCATTCAGATTTTTTCTTCGGAGCTGAGCGGTTGTGTTTCAGTGAGCTGAATCCTCCGCCAATCCATTCACCTCTACAAAAGCTGCTGGATTTATGGAGCATTATTGCGGCTTCTTCCCCTCTTGCACCGGCTGAGTGCATTGAACTCACCTGGGCACTTCAGCAGTATAAAAGTGTATATTCTTCCTCTAAAAGAATATATTTCCTTTCTAAAGCTGCCTCACATGCTGGGTGCCGCCCACGGGTCATTTTCTCATTGCAAGAGCCTGATTATGGCAACGATGCGGTCGCGGCTTTTCCCGAAAAGCCACCCCAGCGGCTCCCCTCCACGGCCCTTCTACCTATGGGTCTGAGGTCGCGTCGGTTAGCACTGGGAGCGATTTGGGGATTTCAATGGGAGCCATTCCATTGGGAAACCCCCCATAGACCTCCCAATCCCCAGCATCAATCCCATCTCAGGGTGAGTTCACGATCTCACTTGCAGCCCGTGAAGCAGATGAGCTTTCGATTACAGCATTGGAGAGCGGGCTGGTTCAGTCTGATGCCATGCGCAGCTGACGGCTATGCTTGCTCGGGCAGCTGCGGGCATCAGGCTGGATTAGATGGTGGGGCTGCCAGGGGGTACTCGCCGATTCTCCAGGTAGATAAGGCAGTTGCAGTGCACCTGTGCCTGTAGAGCATCGCCACCTGGCAGAACCTTACGAGACTCCCATCCAATGCCTGTAGGTTTACATGGCGACTGCCACTGGACAGCCACCTCCGCACTGCACGCCTCGGCTCTCCTCCAAGTGCACTGAGGTGCTTAGAGAACTGCACAAGGGTAGTTCTGACCCGAGATCGATGCAGGAGCTGGTCTTGGTGGACGATCTCGCCCTCCGGGCAGGTATGTCCACCCTGGTGGTCCAGGAGTGTGCAAGGACCTTCTTTCTCAGGGACAAGGCACCATCTGGCACCCACGACCAGACCTCTGGAATCTCCGCATCTGGCCCTTGTAACATATGCTGCCATCCAGCACCGTCCTTTCCAGGGGCATCCTTGTATTTTCCAGCAGGACAAATTCAAACCACATACTGCCTGGATTTTAAGTGAATGACTGTGGAAGCAGAGAGTGTGGGTGCAAGACTGGCCTGCCTGCAGTCCTGACCTGTCTACAGCTGAGAAAGCGTGGCACATTATGAAGCGCATTAGATGGCAATGAATACCTCGTACAATTGTGCAGCTAAAGATCTACATAATGGATGAATGGGGGAAAATTCCACTTTCTAAACTTAACAAACTTGTTTCTTCAGTGCCCAAATGCTTAAGTATTATTAGAAAAAATGGTAATGTTTCACAGTGGTAAACATTCGACTGTCCCAACTTTTTTGGAGCGTGTTGCAATGATCTGATTTGAAATTATTATAAATTAAAAAATAATAATAATGAAATTCACAAGGTAAAACATCATATAATGTTTAGTTGTAGAGCTTTCAATATAGCAAAGGGTGAATATAATTTACAAATCACACATTTTTGTTTTTATTATCATCTTTCATAGGGTCCCAACTTTTTTGGAATAAAGGTTGTAATTGGGTGAGATTAAACCTAAATAACACAAATTGTACTGGGGACTTAAATGACACCATGTTGTAGGAACAGAACACAGACCATCTCCCAGGATGATCTTGGTTTGATTAGTTTTAAAGGAGTCTGAGATTGTTTGGAGTGTTTACATATGGGTCAAAAATCCTGCGACGCGCACTCAGAACCCTAAAACAAGCCAAGTATGAAAATGCCCTAAAACTGATTTAAGTCAACTTAACTCCACTGGGGTGATCTGAACCTGGCCCTTAAAAATGTAGTAAATGTATTAATAAGCTATAAAACATTCATTCAAAGAACTGCGAGAAAGCTGTGAAATGGTAGAACAGTCCAAAATGTTATTTATAAGTACACTCATACTCATAATTACCCCCGCCTGCCCCACACACACACACACACACACACACACAAACATACATAAATACATACTGTTCATACATATATAATTTACTGTATATACAATTTGTAAATTTTACATTTGTAAATGAATGAAAGGTTAGTTATTGATGATACAACCTGTTGGGGAGAAAATGTGCAAATTGTAACTGTTGAACTGTGATTTAAAGAGCCGGGGAAATTTTTCCCAGTGAGATCAACAGAGGTACTTGATCGTTAAGACCATTCAGGGGTTTAAATCCTTCTAGCTATTTTCAACAGACAAAACTTTAAACTATAACTCCGCCCCCCCATCAACAACATTTGTCTCACCAACCCCCAAACATCAGTTGGTTGATTTCTCCACCCAGTCCAGCCCTGACCAACACTGGTCCCTACCACTTAAGCCCATCCCTACACCTACCCTTAAACATAAGGATAAATTCAGTCAAAATTTGGCACGACACTGATTACATTCACACATAGTTTGGTTCTTAATGAGACAATTATTAACAATCACATTTGCATACTGTAACCGAACAGACACACTGGGTTGCTGATTTTAGCTGGTCACCCAGCCTAGTCAGGCTGGTCAGATGGCTTGTTTAAGAGGAGGTTTAAACACATTTTAGCTGGTCAGGCTAGAAGAACTGCTTGCCTCTCAGCTAAACAATCTGAGCACCAGCTTAGCCAGCCTGATCAGCTAAAAAAAAGTGTTCAGAACCCCACTAAAACCAGCCTGAATGGCTTTGACCAGGCTGGGCGACCAGCTAGGACCAGACAACCAGCTTAGTTCAGCAACAGAGCAGCAAAATTTGTATTATTATTATTGTTATTATAAATGTTTTCATATTGGAAATTTATTTGGCTGCTAAATATATTTATGCCAAAAAATAAATAAAAAAATTCCCATTGGCCAATTGGCTGTGGTCAATTTTTTACCCTTATCACAGCTGATGTCATGTGCTCCGGTCAAAAATATATTAACAAACAAAAACATGATGCTAAAGTAGTATGATGCAAACAGTTCAATGGGTCTACAGACCTGTAAATAGAAGAAAGGAGCTTTAAGGGATAAGTTGAAATGTAGATAAGAATAAGTGTCTGTTGTTGGACAATTGCCAACAGCTTTTAAAACACAAGAATAGCCGCCTAGTGTCCATTTGCCAGCAGTACTCTCATATTAAAAAATATATGAATGGAAGAAATAAATGAGTATACAGAATATCTTTATATGAAATCAAATGATAGTGCTTTAGCAATCAGCCTTTTTACATTGAAACGAAAAGTTCATAAGTCTGTTAATACAAAGTTCTGTCTTCACAGTGAATTTCAGAGTTGTTACCATGGACACCAACTTTGTTCCTCTCAATCAACAGGTCTGACAGTCCTCTTGAATTTTAATAAAATTTGAATACATACAATTTTTGTGCAATAGTTTTTATGAATTATCATTTTAATATTACAAATTGCTCAATTGCTATTTGTTGCTTCATTTTACAGTATAGTACAGTGGTGCTTGAGGTAAGATCACAAAACCTTCTGTGCACAACTTTCAAATTGTAACATTTTTGAATGTCTGAAATATTATAATTTTTGCTACTCAGTAAGTACAGATTCTTTCAAGAAGACTTCTGGTGTATGTAGCTGACAATGTCTGCATGGTGTCTTCTTTTTAAATAGGACAGTCAACATAACAGGATTGGTCAATGGACAAATATTTCTTCAACAAGGTGGATATTACAGCGTTCTTATGAACTAAATCCAGAGGCCCGTCAAGGCATTTACAGCCTGAAGGCTTCTATTGGTGAAAGGATGATCACACATACTTTTGAAGTCAAAAAGTATGGTAAGTCTGAACAACAAACAAAATGCAAATTTCATGAATATCTTTCATCATTTGACTATAAATAATTGCTGCCCACTGACTTCTAGTTTTGCCTAAGTTTGATGTCACTGTAAAAAGTCCAAGTAAAGTGAGTTTTGCTGATGAGGAACTGACAATTGAGGTTTGCGGAAAGTAAGTGATTTATTTTATTTTCTGAATTTAGAAAGCCATAATATGGAAAAAGAAGACAATGTTTTCTTTCATTCATAGCACAAATGGATACTTTGATTTTATTGCTTTCTTTTTCTTAATTGTAATCCTGGAGTCATTTACATTGCCCTCTATCTTTATAGATTAGTTGCTTAACTCAAACCTGGACTGTAGATCAATTGGTTGTACCTTTTTTCACAGATACACTTATGGTCAGTCCGTACCAGGTAAATCATGGGTGAAAGTGTGCCGTGATGGTTATCATCACTCTCCTGCCCAATACAACATTCCGCTGTGTTTGAATGAAACCACTGAGGTTTGTGTGTTGTAATGTAGTACAAGCAATGGTGTTACAATTTTCCTCCATTTATCCAAATAATTCTCTATTTAATTAATGGTTTGTACTCAATTATTGCCATTAGATGACTGGCTGTGCCACCCACACCTTCAATGCATTGGTCTTTTTTAACTCTACATTAAACGATCATCTGGAAAATGTTCTAAAAGTTGAGGTGAAAGTAACAGAAGAAGGAACAGGTGAACTGTTATTGAGCACATTTTAGCAGAATGCATAAAAATTAAAAACAGAGCAACATTTTTGTGTTTTCTTAAAATATCTTAAACAGTGGGTTTAAAATGTAATTTAAAAATCAATAAAAAAAATTATGTTGCCCACATTTCATGATTGATTTTGTTTATATTGTTTTATTTTTATTATTTATTTCTATATCCATTTATTTTTATTTTCTTATTAAATATTTTAACAAGGGACATGAGGTAACCATACTGTCTTATTTCACAGATATCACCATGACAAAACCAGAAACTATTCAAATCACTTATGAAATTGGCAAAGTCACATTGACCGACTTACCCAAAACATTTGAACATGGGTCAGTTATAGAAGGAAAGGTAAGTCAAAAATCAGTATCTCAGTTCAACACCATGACAATGTACAGAGTTATTCATTGTTCCTCTTTTTTTCTTATTTTTTTTTTTTTTTTCAACAGATCAAACTTACAAATTTCAAAGGAGCACCAATTAATGACAGAGCAGTATATCTTTTGGAGGGTGAAAATTGGTCCTCCAATCTGCTCCAAAATCTTACTACGGACATTAATGGACTGGCCAGTTTTTCACTTAACACATCTAGTCTTCATAACAATGATATTAATCTGATGGTATGATGGTGTTCACTCAATGTTCTTTGATGGCATGTTTTAAAATCTTCATAAAGCATGAAGCTAACTTGTTATTCATTGTTATCCAGGCAAGTATGTATCCAGACTTTCATTATCGGCGCTCCAGAAAGCCTTACTTCTCTACGGATAAAAAAACGGTTCGGCTTTTCCAGCCTGCAACTCCATATACCCGAAGATTAAGTGAACTGACTATAGAAAAAATTGAGCAACCTTTAAAATGTGATGCGGAGGTTCCAGTGACCATTAAGTATTATTTTGTTGGAGAGACTGTTGATGATTTTAATACTGATATTGTCTACATGGTGAGTACACACACTTGTTCATTAGCTATGTATTTGCAGTATTACATTAGTAGTACTGTATATGGCTTCCTTTTGGTTTATTTAAAACTAAGACTTGTTAGCAATGTGTTGTCTTTCTTAGGTCTTGTCCAAAGGAGTGATAATTCATCATGGATATGAGAAGGTTGAAGTGAAGTCTTCAAATGGAATATCAAGTGGCTCGGTGACATTCAGACTGTCTGTTGATTATGATCTAGCTCCAGTAGTGCAGATTCTGGCATACTGCGTTCTGCCCAGTGAGAATGTAATTGCTGGTAGCACAAATTTTGACATTGAAAAGTGTTTCCGAAACAAGGTAGGTATAAAAATCACATTTGGATCTTTTGTGGTTATCTTATTTGAAACAATTTTGAGGGCATTTCATAAAAGTGAAACATCCGACTTCTTGTTGTTCCAGGTGTCCCTGCAGTTTTCTCCAGCTAAAGCAGTTCCAGGTGAAGAAAACTCTCTGCTGCTCTCAGCTGACCCTGGTTCACTGTGTGGCCTCAGTGCTATAGATCAGAGTGTACTGATCCTGGAGTCAGGAAAACGGCTGAACACAGAAAAGGTGAAGATGATTTAAAGTCAGTGTGGTACATTAATCTTGTGAGAAAAGATTGTTACCTTTGATATTTCTAAGTTACGTCATTGTTGAAGTTGACCTGATGATTCTGGCTTAACATTAACTAACTTCTCTCAAAATTATCATGAAAGCTTATGTTGGATAATACATGTTAAAATCACAATATAACAAAACGTTTGTTCCTGGTAGTAAGTGTTATTTCCTAATTGCTTATGCCTCAAAAGTTTAGAAAATGTCTATTCCCCACAAAATTAGCTTTTGTCACCAGAACAGTGATATTTAGAAATGTACCTATTTCCAATGACAAAACGGCTGAATTTGTCTTTTCATTCACATAGTCAGAAAAAACAACATATGAATCCAAATTAACATGTATTTATACTAAAGTAATACAAAAATGACTACAATAGATTTAGAAGTGAGTAGTTTTTTGAGATTTACAATTCTACTGTAAATCAATTTCATGAATCAGCCCCCAAATGCTGTCTCCCATCATATTCTCATTATACTGTCCTTGGTAGCGGCATTCAAAGTCCAGTATATCCTGGTGGATGTTCTCCTTGAATTGATCAAGATGAGCATCAAGGATATGGACTCTGAGGTACATCCTACAGCCCATTGTGCTGTAGTTCTTCACCAGATTCTCAACCAGCTCCACATAGTTTTCAGCCTTGTGATTGCCCAGAAAGTCCCGAACCACTGTGACATAGCTGTTCCAAGCTTCGTTCTCCTTACTAGTGAGCTTCTTGGGGAATTCATTGCACTCCAGGATCTTCTTTATCTTTGGTGCGACAAAGATACAGGCTTTGACCTTTGCCTCAGACTGCTTAGGTAAGAAGTCTAGAAGGTACTTGAATGTTGCTCACTCCTTATCTAGAGCTCTGACAAATTGTTACATCAGGCCCAATTTGATGTGCAGTAGTGGCATCAGCACCTTTCGGGGGTCCAACAGTGGCTCCCACTTGTCGTTGTACCTCCCCACAAAGAACTCGGTTCGCTGTGGCCAGTCCTGCCCGTGGTAGTGCGCCTTGGTGTCCCTGCTGTCCGAAAGGCAAAGGTAGCAGGGGAAATTGGTAAAACTGCCATGGAGACCCATCAGGAGTGCTACCATTTTGAAGGCTCCTATGTCCTCCCAGCCGTTCTCATAATACTTTCAAGGCATCAAGCAAGGTCTTGATATGTATCCACTTAGGCAGCTGGAACTAAACTAATGTGGTGGGCTTAAGGCCCCTGTATTTATACTAATATTTATATTACTGGAAAGTTCTAGAAAATTTTAGAAGTTACTCCAAGTTTACTCAGCAGTGAATCTATCTGGAATTTTCTTGAAAAAAGGGAAATTTAAAAATATCACTGTCCTGGTTACAAAAGCAAAGTTTGTGGGGAATAATAGCAATAACTTTTGAGGCTTTAACAATTAGGAAATAACACACTACCCAGGAACAAAAAAAAAATGTGTTACAAGATGTAATATGTGATCATGGTCCCATCACAGATCTTCAGAATGCTTCCAGTGCAATCAGTATCAGATTATCCTCATGGTGTTGAAGATGAGCAGCAGTGTTTGCATGTTAGACCCCGTCGAGCTGTGCCAACAGACCACGCCTATGAAACCTTAAAGGTAACAAGTGGCTCATATTAGTGACAGTGAAGATAATGGTTATATAAAAGCGTAAATGTTGTCTAAAATTTTTTGATTATTATATTTATATATTTTTTTACATTTTGTTATATTGCAGACTTATGCTAAAATGCTATATTGTTTTTCTTGATTGATTTTACACATTTCTCAAACTCTGGTTACTGCTCTATATACAATTATCACAGCCATTTGAACACTTTGTAATTGTCCTAAACAGTCTTTCTGGAAACACTATACACACAATTTTTCTGTTCCAAAATACATGCTTTCAAAACATTAAACATATTAAAGTCATACTCTCAAACGCAAATCTCAGGTTGTCAAATCCCTTAATATTAATAGTGGCTGTGTTAGTAATGCACACAGCAAAGAAAAGATCAAGACGAAAAGAGGTGCAAACTGAGAAGAGGTAGGAAGAGGAAGAGGAATTCTGAGGAAGTAGTGATGAGAAAAGGGGAACGTTTTCTCAACTCTTTTAGGGGTGAGCATAGACAGATTTGAGGAAAGACCAAATGGAGATGGTGTAATGATGTTGAGCAGACAGAAAGAGGACAGCAGGATGGAAGAGTAAATAAGACACAAAAGAGGCTCAATGATCTAAAGTCCATCTCTAATTGATCATGTTATGAATCGTGGTCTCTCTAAGACACAGGTCTTCAGCCTAATGTTAGCAGATCAAAAGTGACTTCAATCTCAACTACGGAGTGGTGGTGGTCTAGTGGTCTATGCACATAACTGGAAATCTGGTAATCAGAAGGACACTGGTTCAATCCCCACAGCCACCACCATTGTGTCCTTGAGCAAGGCACTTAACTCCAGGTTGCTCCAGGGGGATTGTTCCTGTAATAAGGGCTCTGTAAGTCGCTTTGGATAAAAGCGTCTGCCAAATGCATAAATGGTCTGCATGCCAATCACACAATATTTGTGTGTATATAGCTGAAAATGTTATCTATAGTCCTATATCTATAGTTTTGACGTTCGCATTTAGTTTTAATGAATGCATTATCAGGAAAGAATATGTTGCTTTGTTATGCAGTGAAATTGAATTCTTCTGCAAATTTGAGTATCTGTTTCGTCGACTATGTGAACTGTTTTGAGAACATTGATTATAGTTTGGAGAAGTGCATAAAATCGATTGAAAATCTGTAAATAATAATTTTTTTCACATCAATCTACACTCCATATGTTACAAAATGAAGGCAGCGAAGGCAGCGAAGGCAGACGGGGAGAGCGGATCCAAATGCAGGCTTACTTTATTGATAAGAAAAACAAACACAAAGCAAAAAACCCTCAATAGGGAAACAAATCTAAAACTAGAAAAGCACGGGCAGGGGAAACACACCAGGCTAACAACATTTCAAAGATTGACAAAGACAGAACAAAGAACCAGGGTATAAATACACAAGGACAGGATGATTACAAATGATAAACAGGTGTGAACAATGACACAAAATGGCAGTGATGACGGCAGGTGGATTGTGGGAAATGTAGTTCTAAACAATAGACTGGTGAGACACAGAACACAGGGCAGACAACAGGGGAACGTGACACCATACCCCATAATGACAAAGCAAAAAACTGATTTTTGAACTTTACAAATGTATTAAAAAGTTAAAAGTGAAAGTTCTAAAAAAATGTTTTTGCTTTGTCATTATGGGGTATGGAGTGTAGATTGATGTGGATTTTAACCCTTTTAAAAAACATTTTTGCACAAGGCTGCAACATAAAAATAAAAAATGACAAAAGAAAGGGGTCTGAATACTTTCTGAATGCACTGTATATTGCCATTACATTTAGTTTGGTTTATCATTGCTGTTTGACAGAAAGTAGGATTGAAGATGGCAACAAATTTGGCTGTGCGAGAACCTCAGTGTCTGACATACAGGGGCTTGACTTATCACAGATACAACAATATAGGTACAAATTATATTATATTATTACTCAATTTGCTGTTTTGTTATGTAGTTTTTATGTTGTTTGTTTGTTTAATTTCTACAAATGAAATAACTTTTATTTTTGGATACAGTAAAAGTGTTAATATTCAAACAATCAAAAGTTTGACTGATAAAAATGTAATTTACTGTAATAATAAGTTAGTGCCAAAGATGGTAATATCAAAGAGCTTAAGTTATTATTCTTAGTATTTTGTTTTTATCATTTTTCTTGGGCCTTTTAGACACAAGTGTATGATTCTATGATAATCTTTTTCACTTACAAACCATCTATTCTTCTTCTTCTTAGTAATGTATCGTCATCATCATCATCCGGTAATGTCTGTACTAGCAGGAAGCGGATTTAGAATGAATGAAAGAGAAAATCCTTTAGTGACAGTTCGGACAATCTTTCCAGAAACGTGGATCTGGCAACTTTCTGAAGTAGGGTAAGTGAAGCAGCCTCAGTCCTGTCAGCTTAACCAATACTTTGGATATCATATTAGAACACATCTTTCATTTATAATTTCCATCATGCTAAGTATCGATATGATAATGAAACTGCAGAGGACTGAAAATACCTTGTTTCCTTTTCAGATTCCTTTTCCTAATTCAGTGTTTTATTATCCCTGCTATTATATATGCTGGATGTTATAATTGATAATAGGACAAAGTCATAATAAAATTTTGTTGTCATTCCACCACAGGGACTCTGGCTCGACACAGGTTCCTGTCAAGGTTCCTGACACCATCACCACTTGGGAGACGGAGGCCTTTTGTCTGTCCTCCAAAGGTCTGGGTCTGGCTCCTCCTGCTCAGCTGACAGTTTTCCAGCCCTTCTTCCTGGAGCTCTCTCTGCCTTACTCCATCATCCGTGGGGAGATCTTTGAGCTAAAGGCCACTGTCTTCAACTATCTGTCCAAGTGTATCATGGTGAGATTTCCAAAACAGTCTTATAAAATGTCTAACATATCAAATATGAAACGAATCATCTGTCTTTCCATGACAGGTTAAAGTAACTCCAGCTCCTTCTTCAGACTACACTCTCAAAGCCTCCTCTGATGATCACTATTCATCCTGTTTATGTGCTAATGAAAGAAAAACCTTTAAATGGATTCTCACTCCTTCTTCTCTGGGTGGGTAATGTCTCGTTTCTGTACTCTAAAAAAAAGCCCATGTCGCAGTTACTGTAAGATCTCTACATATGTTGATACATATGCTTGACTTGTATTGTAGGAGTCTTGAATATTACGGTCAGTGCAGAGGCAGAGCAGTCACAGACTATGTGTGACAATGAGATTGTGAGCGTTCCGGAGAGAGGACGCATTGACATAGTTACACGAAGTCTGCTTGTACAGGCCAGTGCACTTCAACAGCCACTGGATATAATTTACTTCCTATTCTAAGATTTATTTTAGTATGTAATGATGGTGTTTCTCTTTCATAATTTAGGCTGAAGGAACTGAAAAGACAGAGACCCACAGCTGGTTACTGTGTCCAAAGGGTTTGTTTGGTTACATGTATTTAATATATTCCTCATTCTGGGATTTGCACAGGCAGTTTTTAAAAAGAACGAGTGTCATAGGTGCACTGTGTTGATCAATTATTTGTTTTATCTCTCTGGTTGATAGACAACAGTCTCTCAGAGGAGGTGAGTCTAACTCTTCCCAAAGATGTAATAGAGGGATCAGTCAGATCATCTGTTTCTGTTCTTGGTAAGATTTGGAATGTGCAAGAAGAAATGCAGAATTCATTTGGTGTCACTTAAACTTGGATTTCTGAAATGTAGCAAGTTCACTTCCAGACACAAAGTATATGGTTTGACATTCCACTTGTAGGAGACATATTGGGCCGTGCACTGCAGAACCTTCACGGATTATTAAGGATGCCATATGGCTGCGGAGAGCAGAACATTGCTGTTCTTTCTCCCAATATTTACATTCTACAGTACCTGCAGAACACTGAGCAGCTGACATCAGCCATCCGAGAGAGAGCCACCGGCTTCCTTAAGAGTGGTAAAAAACTTAAATGATGTTCTGTACTTAAAGACAACCTCTAAAAATCATACTGTTTGATCCTACTTTATTCGGTTTTGAATGTCCATCTGGGAATGATGGTCTTATCAAACAAATAAGTGCTAATTAATATCAAACTAAACAGGATACCAGCGACAACTGAACTACAAACATTACAATGGTGCATACAGCACATTCGGCCATGGTGAGGGAATACATGGTAAATATATACTTTTCACTCTCAGTTTTGACTTAGATCAGAATTTATAACAAGGTAATTTAGAAAAATAATCCAAGGTGGATGGTGCAAAGAATTGGATTCAAGAGAAGTGGTTTGTGAAATTAATTGACATTTTCTGGATCAAAACTTTCACACCACCAGGTTGACTGCCTTTGTCCTGAGGTCTTTTGGCAAAGCACAGAAATACATATTTATTGATCCACGTAATATTCAGAGTGCAAAGGAATGGTTAATAAGAAGGCAGAGTCAAGATGGCTGTTTTATGCAACAAGGAAGACTGTTCAACAACAGAATGAAGGTTGGCCCACAAGTATTCTGCAACAGCATTCACAAAGTTTGCTAATTAAATGTTTTGACTAATTTTGACTTTCATCTACCAGTATGAATGTAGTACTTTCAGCTCAGTTTGGAACATTTAACCATTACTTATACACAATTCTACAGGTTCTTTCAGGGCCTCATTTTACACAGTGACAAAAAGTCTGAGATTACCTCTCTATCTACTGTAACACAAAATATTTTGTTGATAAATTGAGTATTTTACTTTATGTTCCTTTCTCGTGCATTACAGGGTGGAGTAAATGATAATGTGACCATGACCGCCTACATTACTGCATCATTGCTTGAACTGGAAACTCCAGTAACAGTAAGTTTATTCACAGGGAAGGATCGCAAAATAAAACATTACCTTTACATAAAACTAACATTCCAAATGATTTTGTTGCAGGATCCTGTAGTCTCCAAAGGTTTGTCATGTTTGAGGTCCATCATTGGGAATCTCAAAAACACTTACACCACTGCTCTGCTTGCCTACACTTTCAGTCTGGCTGGAGAGACGGACACTCGACAGACACTTTTAAAAGAGCTGGACAGTGTTGCCATTTCAGATGGTAAGGAAAATGTTAGTGTTGTTTCCAGAACAATTTTATAGATATACACTCACTTAACACGTTTTTAGGAACACCCGCACACCTATATATTTATGTGATTATCTATTCAGCCAATCGTGTGGCAGCAGAGCAATGCATACGTTCAAGCAGATGCAGGTCAGGAGCTTCAGTTAATGTTCACAACAACTATCAAAATGGGGAATAAAATGTGATCTCCGTGATTTCGACCGTGGCATGATTGTTGGTGCCAGATGTGCTGGTTGAAGTATTTCTGAGTGGTGCCAAAAACAAAAAACATCCAGTGAGCAGCAGTTCTGTGTACAGAAATGCCTTGTTGATTAGAGGTCAGCTGAGAATGGCCAGACTGGGTTGAACTGACAGAAAGGCTACTATAACACTCTGTACAATTGTAGTGAGCAGAATAGCATCTCAGAATCCACAACACTTCAAACTTTGATGTGCTACAACAGCAGAAGTTCAAGTCGGGCACTTTATTATGACCATAGTGTTCCTAATAAAGTGCTCATTGAGTGTATCTTTCTATATTATAGACCACATTAGTGATTTTTTTATTTTTTTATCTTTTGGATAATTCTTACAGTTGTTTCTTTCTCATGTACCATTTATCCATGTGTACTAAAGGAGGTCATCTTCACTGGTCTCAGGATGCATCTAAGGATGCGTCTGATTCTCTGGCTGTGGAAATCAGCTCATATGTGCTGCTAGCTGTTCTCACTGCAGAGTCGGTCACTACAGCTGATCTGGGTTATGCAAACAGGATTGTCAGCTGGCTTGTGAAGCAGCAGAATGCCTATGGAGGATTCTCCTCCACCCAGGTTACTCAAAACTACTTTAATTTAACATAATATTGCTTAATGTGCTGGTGAGAATGGGTCAAACTAACATTAGTGAACATGACTGTTTATTTATCCACTTTCATGTTGTAATGATGATGCTGTGATATTATTAGGACACAGTTGTGGCTCTTCAGGCTCTGTCTTTGTACGCCTCTAAAGTCTTCAGCTCAGATGGCTCCAGCACAGTTACTGTACTTTCAGCAGGAGACAATCACCACTTTGATGTGAATCAGGACAACAAGTTACTGTACCAGGAGAGGCCACTGCACAACGTTCCAGGCAAATACAGTATTGAAGTGAAGGGCTCCACCTGTGTATCTGTGCAGGTCTGTATGTCTAGATTCTTTCTACCACATATGTTTTTCCTGATATAATCATGTCTTTTTGTTTGTTGGGAAAACACTTAGGAATTCCAAAAAGTAGACTATGTGGCCATTAAATTCATTCAAGATAAAATTTGATTGTGTCACTTTTATAATTAAGCATCAGTTCTACTTAGCACTGTAGACACTTGGCATTTTGTTGCGCATGGTACACCTGCTATGGGATGGTTTGTGAATTTTTCTCTTTTTGTGTTGTCTGTTTATTCCACTCTCACAGATGGCTCTGTTCTACAACATTCCCACTCCTGGCGAGAATAAAACATTGAGTATTGAAGCTACGACTGAGGGAGATTGTGAACAATCATCTAGCCAAAATTTTATGTTGAAATTCACTGTCAAGTATGAACAGATTTGAATTGATGACAAAATAATTTTCTTCCAATTATGGCTTAATATTGACCTACAAATACCTTTTTGTAGTTAACTTAACATCATTCAGACAAATTATAATATAAACTAATATGACACTTTGTGTCGAAGAAGCGACACTAGGGGTCTCTCTTGAGCGCCGAATATGCCTCTGATCTATGAAAAAAGGCCAATGAGAAGTAGGCAGACAGTATTTGCATACCCTGCCCCCGGACATACGGGTATAAAAGTGGGGAAATACGTCGAGTTCTTTCAGAAATTTTCTTCGGAGCCGATGGTCGTGCATGCAGTCAGCTGCGAGTCACACACCTGTTCCTGTTCAACTGACGCTGCTGTTGGAACTACTGCGCAATCAGTGGCTTTTCTCCTTCTCTGCACGGCTTCAATAGCGCAAAACATTTTTTTTTTTTTTAAAGAGTTTATTTAAAAGAGTGATTTTCTCTGTAAAAGAGTATTTTCCTCTAAAAGAGCTTTACACAGTGGCATTGAATGTCCTTTTCAGGACACGTCTTTTTAAAGATCCCTTTCCGCCCCTGTGCAGTTCCTGGATGCGGTTGTTGACAACGTTGCGGTCGCGGCTCGCTTTCAACAGAAAGCATGCCACTCCAGCCACCCCCCGCATTGCTCCTCCTTCCCAAGGGATTGAGGACGATGCGGCTGGCGATGGTGGAGATCTGGGGATGGCAGCACGTTGACTCCCATCCGTGCTCGAGGCAACAGCGGTTTCGCCTCACAGCCAGCCTACCTATCCTCTGGAGCTTGCTGGTGGAGGTGGATGAGCTCGCTGCTGCATCGGAGAGTGCGGCATCTGACGCGGATGACTCCCCTGGGCTGCCGCCTTCGGGCCAGCACGCTCAGGCTGAGGCTGATGCGCAGATGTCCGGTATGCTTGCCCGGGCCGCCACCTTCAGGCCAGCACGCCGAGGCTGACGCGCAGATGTCCGGTATGCTTGCCCGGGCCGCATACCGGACATCTGCGCATCAGCGAGCCCACGGTACACGGCGATTCCCCAGGTGGGCAGGGCTGTTGTGTGCCACCTGTGCCCCGAGAACCCTACCTCCTGGCGGGGTCGCCCTGTGCTCCCCTCCAAGCCTTGCAGGACAATGTCTTCACTGACTGCCAAAGCCTACAGCTCCACCTGACATGCCGCTTCCGCCCTGCATGCCATGGCCCTCCTGCAAGTCCACCAGGCCAAGGCACTTAAAGATCTGCATGGAGGTAGCCCTGATGCTGCAGGAACTGCGCTCAGCAACCGACCTCGCACTTAGAGCCACGAAGGTCACAGCGCAGTCACTCGGGCAGACGATGGCCACACTCGTGGTCCAGGAACATCATCTGTGGCTGAACTTGGTCGAGATGCGTGAGTCCGACAAAGTGCGCTTCCTCAACGCCCTTGTCTCCCAGTTCGGCCTCTTTGGTGACACCGTCAAGGACTTTTCCCAACAGTTCTCCTCGGTGAAGGGCCGGGAGGAGAATCATTTGCTGAATTTATTTCATTCAACAAATTCCCTAGACGGGGCTGCAGTACCCACATTCTCAGTAAAATAGCTATTTCCTTTGTCTCTGGGTCACTTGGCCGTTCTCACGGCACTCTGCCGCCACACCACAACAGTCCCGGCATGCTGAATGCGGACCCTCCGCCCTCAGCCCCATGACTGTTCCCCGGTTCTAACGAGTCCAGAGGATGCCTCTACCGGACCTCCTCCTCAGTCACTAACCCGCCCCTGCCAGGAGTGCGGCGCAAGGTAAGTGCCTTGAGTCCTTTCTCAGCAACAGAGCCTCGGGACGCGTCCTCGCCTCCCGACGCAGTACTACCTGCTCCGCTGCGGCATCTAGATTGGTTCGCAGCGGTAGACCTGAAAGACGCGTACTTCCACGTCTCAATTCTGACTCGACACCGACCCATCCTATGGTTCGGGTTCGATGGCCAGGCATATCAGTACAAAGTCCTCCCCTTCGGCATGTCTCTGTCCCCTCGCATCTTCACGAAAGTCGCAGAGGCAGCCCTTGCCCAGCTCCGAGAAGCCGGCATCCGCATACTCAATTACCTCGACGACTGGCTCATTCTGGCCCACTCTCGAGAGTTATTATGCGCTCACAGAGACTAGGTGCTCGGGCACCTCAGCCGTTTGGGGCTTCAGGTCAACTGGGAAAAGAGCAAGCTCGCCCCGGTTCAGAGCATGTCTTTTCTCGGCATGGAGTTGGACTTAGTCTGAATGTCAGCACGACTCACCAATGTGCAGTCGGTGCTGGAATGCCTCGCCACCTTCAGGCCGGGCACAGCGGTCCCTTTAAAAATTTTCCAGAGGCTGCTGGGTTATATGGCATCCTCCGTGGCGGTCAGGCCGCTGGGGTTGATGCATATGAGACCGCTTCAGCACTGGCTTCAGACTCGTGTTCCAAGACGAGCATGGTGCCGCGGTATGCGCCGTGTGATGGTCACCCCTGCCTGCCACCAAACATTCAAACCCTGGACAGACCTCTGCTTTCTGCGGGCAGTAGTACCCTTGCAGCAGGTGTCCCGATGTGTTCCAGTCACGACCGACGCCTCCAGATTGGATTGGGGCGCTGAGTGCAATGGGCATGCAGCCTCGGGCCGTTGAAAACTCAAGTCGCTGCGCACCACTCACATCCCCGGCAACCTCAATGTGGTAGCGGATGCACTGTCACGACAACGCTTGCCCGGTGGAGAGTGGAGGCTTCACCCCCAGTAGGTCCAGCTGATTTGGGAACGATTCAGCAAGGTCCAGGTAGACCTGTTTGCCTCCCAAGAGACCTCCCACTGCCCGCTCTGGTATGCCCAAACAGAGGCTCCCCTCTGGTGCTGTGCAAGGTCAGGGAGGACGAGGATCAAGTCACCCTAGTGGCTCCCTACTGGCCCACCCGGGCCTGGTTCTCAGACCTCGTTCTCCTCACGACAGCCCCTCCATGGCGAATTCCCCGGAGGAAAGACCTTCTTTCTCAGGGACGGGGCACGCACTGGCATCCACACCCAGACCTCTGGAACCTCCACGTCTGGCCCCTGGACGGGACGCGGAAGATCTAGCTGGTATACCACCTACAATCGTAGACACGATCAACCAAGCCTGAGCCCCCTCTACAAGTCAACTTTACTTCCTGAAGTGATGCTTGTTCACGAATTGGTGCTCTTCCCGGGCTGAAGACTCACAGAGTTAGGTCAGTGCTCTTATTCCTGCACGAGAGGCTGGAGGGGAGGCTGTCCCTGTCCACCTTGAAGGTGTATGTTGCTGCTATCATGGCCCACCATGACGCAGTAGACGGCAAGTCTTTGGGTAAGCACGACTTAATCATCAGCTGAGGTTAAATCCTTCCCGGCCAAGCCTGTTCTCCTCCTGGGATCTCTCACTGGTCCTCTTGGGCCTTCAGAGACTCCCCTTCAAGCCGCTAGAATCAGTTGGACTCGGGGCCCTCTCTCTAAAGACTGCCCTGCTGATCACGCTCGCCTCCATCAAGGGGGTCGGGACCTGCAAGCGTTCTCTGTCAGCGACACTTGCCTGGAGTTCGGTCCGGCAGACACTCATGTGATCCTAAGACCGCGACCGAGCTACATGCCCAAGGTTCCTACCACGCCCTTCAGTGACCAGGTAGTGAACCTGCAAGCGCTGCCCTGGGAGGAGGCAGACCCAGCCCCTTCGTTGCTGTGTCCGGTACATGCTTTGCGTACTTACTTGGATAGCACGCAGAGCTTTAGACGTTCTGAGCAGCACTTTGTCTGCTTTGGTGGACAGCGGAAAGGGAACGCTGTCTCCAAACAGAGGCATTCCCACTGGGTAGTGGACGCCATTTCATTGGCCTATCACACCCAGGCCATGCCCCCCCCCTTGCGGGTCCGAGCACACTCAACAATGAGTGTTGCATCCTCATGGGCACTGGCCAGACGCACCTCACTGGCAGACATATGCAGAGCAGCGGATTGGGCAACACCTAATACCTTTGCAAGGTTTTACAATTTCAGGGTTGAGTCAGTATCGTCCTGTGTTTGCTCAGGTCCGAGCCGGTAGAACTCGGTACACACTGACGGACTGACCGGGTGGATCGCTTGCACCTAGCGCCCTTTCCCTCGGCCGAGGTAAAACTGTGCGCTTTCTCTCCCAGGTGATCCTGTTCATTCAGATCCCTGGATGACTCCTCCCTAGCCCTGTGGGTCCGCAATTCAGTGGAGGAATTCACCGACCCAATCCACTGCAAGAACTCAAATCTACCCTGTACTGGAATAGGTGCTCCACAGGACAGGACTCTTGCGTGGACTCCTCCTGTCTGTATTTTCCACGGTACGGTCCCCTTGCGAGTGGAACCGCGTCTCCCTTAGGCAGTTGCAGCTGCCCTCCGGTCGCCGTGTTGTAGCAACTCCCCCCTCCTTGAGGCTGGATCTACCACCGCGCCATTTTCCCACATGCGACTTGAGTGGCCCATGTGATGTATTTCGCCACTTTTACCTCCCCCTTCCTGGGCAGGTGTGGTCTCCGCAGGGTCTTTTCCCCCTGAAAAAATAGGAAACTGGGTAGGACCCCCTTCCCACGATGCGTGTGAGGGCCTCAGCTGTTTTGGCTCTATGCGAGAAACATAGAGAGAAAAGAGACCATTTCCGGCTCCTCAGAAAAATCCTGAATGAACTTGACATATTTCCATATTTATGCCATATTTTGACATATTTATACCCGTATGTTCGGGGGCGGGGTATGCAAATACTGTCTGCTTCTCATTGGCCTTTTTTCATAGATCAGAGGCATATTCGGCGCTCAAGAGAGACCCCTAGTGTCGCTTCTTCGACACAACGTCTCATTCCCTCCATCAGGGAAAGGAGGTTACATACGTAACCTTGACGTTACACCTACAGTAAATCAACTAAATTAACCACAAGATAACACTTGGATGATGAAACACATTATATAAACTTTGCTTCTGCTATGTACATTATACTTAAACTTTTTTTCTCCACTTATTTGTTTTTTTGTTTTTGTTATATTTAAGAAACCAACTCTTTCATCTTGATCTTTTACAGATATGATGGTTCACTGGCAAAAACTAACATGGTCATTGTGGACATTAAACTGTTATCTGGATTCACAGCAGATACATCTTTGGTGCGTATGCGCTGTGAAAAAACTTTATTTACAATAGTAAAGAAACTTTTTTTCATATCATTTCTGTCTTTGTAATATCATAAGAGACGTCTTAACAAAGCAAAAAACCAAACACATTTTCCCCACAGCTTGGAAATCCTCCTACAGGTATATTTGTACCACTTGTGGAGCGAGTTGATACTAAAGATGATCATGTCATTGTGTATTTGAAGGAGGTGAGAGAACTGCACATTCATATGATGAGCATGTAAATCATTTTGGTAGATTCATAAGATTTCATCCAAAATGTCCGTTTATCTTCCTGCAGCTCGAAAAATATATTCCAATGAACTACCAGATACAATTGAAACAGGTTGTTCCAGTGCAGAATCTCAAGCCAGCTGTAATCAAAGTCTATGATTACTACCAAACAAGTAAGATTTAATATCCACATTTTATATAAAGTTTGCCATGTTTTATGAGGATCATTTCAAGCTGAAATTTGCTCTTCAAGAAACTTCTCATAAAAAAATATTCCAGTATTACCTGCAGTGAAGAAAACATTTGCATGTGTGAAGTTCATTTTAAATATTGTCATTATTGAAAAATGCAATTCAAATCTACTTGTCTGTGATTTAGCTCTTTTAAATGTTACACAACTCATGAGTATGATGGATGATGATGATCAAAACAATAATGTGCTGTTGAACTGTGAAAAAAAGACATGATGTCTGTCTGCTGTTTTGCACTCCTTTTCGTGTCACTAGAGCATAGCAGTTGCCTGTTTTCTTGTGTTAAAAAACATTAGATGTTTAAGATGTTTCTTGTAAAAAAAAAAGTGAGTTATGTGCTGATTATGCAAATTTAGGGTCAGATTTTCTTGTTAGAGGAATATTCTGAGTTCAATACAGGTTATGCTCAATTGACAGTATTTTTCACATAATGTTGAGTACCACAAAAAATTATTTAGACATGTTCACCTTTTTCTTAATAAAATAAAAAATAAAAATCTGGGTTCCAGTGAGACACTTACACTGGAAGTCAAAGGGGCCAATCCGTACACGTTAAAATACCCACTTTCAAAAACCACAATATGTAAACAGAATGCATGTTAACATGATTTTAGTGTGATAAAATTGCTTACTAACCTTTTCTGTGTAAAGTTAAAGCCAATTTTACAACATCATTGCCATAACTATGTAACTATGTAAACCGTAAATTCCAAAAATGACCATAACAACGACAATTTAAACAACTTTAATGCTCAAATAATAAACCAGTTTTAACAGACATCAATGTAAGTGCTTTTATAAAATTATTAGCTTCACATTTCTGCCTTCATACCCTCCAGAAATTGGCCCCATTCACTTCCATTTTAAGTGCCTGGATTTTTGCTTCTTTTTTAAGAAAAGGACGGATGTGTAAAATTATTTTTGTGTTAATCAGCATTATGTCATAATGCCACGCTGTGGATTGAACCCAGGATATTCCTTTAAACAAGGCTTTACTATACAACAAACAACTGTATCAAATACCATTAAACACAAACATTTTCCTTTTTCTTCAGGTGATCAGTCAGAGATCGAGTACTCCATCCACTGTAAATGACATGTCATGCTTCCGTTCTGCAGCTTTATAGTACACCTTGAATAAAGATGTTTGAGCACTCAAATGTTTCATTTTATATTGTTTGTTCTTTATCGTGTGCAAAACTTCATTACTTCATGAAACACACTTTTAAAATGTTCTTTTTTGGACTTCTTTGTCTTGCACAACCCATAAGACAAAGTTGAATAAACTTTGATAACTCACTGAATAAATGTTTAGCAATGTCTCAATCTATTTTAAGGAATAGTTCACCAAAAGTGACAATTCTGTCATAATTTACTCACCCTCACCCCTAATTTGTCAATCAATAAATGTAATGAAAATAATTAATTTAATATTTTGTTGTGGAGTGGAGAAGGGTTGATTAGGGGCTGGGTGTGCGGGATCACGACCTGGCCACGCCCTCCTCCCTGCCACAGTTGTATTATTGTAAAATATGGACCATGATAACCAGACAAACTATAACTTTGTTGATGTGGACTCTTGGTTGATAATCATACAGGCTAGAGGAGCTAGTTCACCTCAAAGTCTGTCCCATGGCATGGTTTGCAGTTAATATGTTTTCTGCAGAAACAATAATTTCATCAGAATACACCTTGGCTTACATTTTGAATGGCTGTGAATGGAGAAATAATGTTTTAGATTTGTTATATAAAAAGAGGGGCTAACTGGACCATGCTCACCAGACCAAATTTAAAAAATGGTGTCCTGTGGTGTGGGTAGAAAAAACAAATAAAAAAGGAGTAAAAGAGATTATCAACTCTCATCTCTGCACCTATCTCACATTTAATAAATGTCTTGCCTTTGCCACTGTGCCACTTAAAACTGCTGCAATTGAAAAAAAAAAAAAAACTTAGATCCAGCCGATTCTCTCAAACTATCTCTAACCTACCTTTCATTTCTAAACTCCTGGTAAGAGTTGTTGCCTCCCAGTTACAATCTTTCCTCACTCATAATAATCACTTTGATCTATTTCAATCTGGCTTTTGCTCAAATCATAGTACTGAAACTGCCCTCATTAATGACCTAATGTGAAGCATCCTTGAGCTCTGGAAAGGCACTATACAAATTAAACATATTAATATTATTATTATCATAAAGGCACAAACAAAATTAGGTGGTTGCTCAGAAGTCATTAGGAGTGTCAAAGAATTTTCAAATATAAAAACTAAAACATTCCAAATGTATATCTCAATATGATGGCGAAAAATGAAGAATAAAAATGTAGCTTCTCACATGTAACTTTATGTTTGGTAAATATACATTTTATATATATCAAATTGATGTAGTTCAGCAGTATCTTAATAGTGAGATATGTGAAATGACAAGAGATTACATTGCAACAAAGTAACAATTGTCCAAAATTACAATAATGAACACGTCTTGAATGCATTGAATGGTGAAAACAACATTTACGGGGGAAGAAATCTCATCAATTTACAGTAATTCGGCCAAATTGAGTGGGTGTAGGTGGTTCTTGACCTTTCATTGCAGTGGTATTGTGTGCTTACACATGATAGAGAGGTCAGTAGCCTTAAGTTTATTTCTGTGTAAATGAGCATAGTTGCCTTTCTGTCGCTCTCTCCATGTTGTGTCAGAGAAGCGACACTAGGGGTCTCTCTTGAGCGCCGATATCCACCTCTGATCTATGAAAAATTGCCAATGAGAGTTGGCAGCCGGTATTTGCATGTCCCGCCCCGGACATACAGGTATTTAAGCGGCGCAAATACGGGAGTTCATTCAGAAAATTTCTTCGGAGCCGATGGTCGTGTCTGCAGTTGCTGCATACTACACACCGAGTTCCTGACATTCCTCTGCTGCATGCTGTTGGATTCTACGGTGCACAACAGCGGCTTTCTCCTGTTTGCACGGCTGTGCATTCCTGCCCCTGGGTGCATCGACAGTGCAGATTAAAAAAGCTCTCACAAGTTTTTTTCACAAAAGAGTGATTTTTATTAAAAGAGTAAATTTCACTAAAAGAGCAAAACACAGCGGCGTTGAAGGTCCTTTTAAGGACGAGTCTTTATAAAGATGCCTTTCCGCCCCTGTGTTGTTCCTGGTGCGGTAGAGTGCTCTCCGCTTCAGACGGCCACAGGCGTTGTCTCGTGTGTGTGGGTAGCGATCACACCGAGGCTGCATTTGTGGATGGTTCATGTTCTCACTGCGAGAACATGACCATGACAACTTTGCTGTCGTGGCTTGCTTACAACCGTAAGCAAGCCACTCCAGCCGTCCCCCGCATCGCTCCTTCTTCCCCGGCCGACAAGTTTTCAATCGGACCCTGTCCAAACTCCCGTTCAAAATGCTCACCCAGAAACAAATTCTATCTGGCATCCAGCATCTAGATTGGTTCGCAGCGGTAGACCTGAAGGACGCGTACTTTCACGTCTCGATTCGCCCTCGACACGACCCTTCCTACGGTTCGCGTTCGACGGCCAGGCGTATCAGTACAAAGTCCTCCCCTTCGGCCTGTCTCTGACCCGAGACGAGCATGGCGCCGCGGCACGCACAGTGTGAAAGTTACCGCCGCCTGCCGCCTGCCGCCAAACCCTCAAACCCTGGACAGACCTCTGCTTTCTACGGGCAGGGGTACCCTTGCAGCAGGTGTCCCGACGCGTTCTGGTCACAACCGACGCCTCCAAATTGGGTTGGGGCGCCGTGTGCAACGGGCACGCAGCTGCAGGCCGTTGGAACCGGGCCCCGCTGCGTTGGCACATCAACTGCCTAGAGCTGCTGGCTGTTTTCTTTGCCCTGAGGACGTTTCTCCCGTTAATTCGAGACAAACACGTCCTAGTCAGGACAGACAGCACCACAGTGGTAGCCTACATAAATCGCCAAGGCGAGTACGCGCCCTCCACATGTCACAGCTCGCCTGTCGGCTCCTCCTTTGGAGTCAGCAGCAGTCACTGCGCGCCACTCACATCCCCGGCAACCTCAATGTGATAGCGGACGCGCTGTCAAGACAAAGCTTGCCCAGCGGAGAGTGGAGGCTCCACCCCCAGTCGGTCCAGCTGATCTGGGACCGGTTTGGCAAGGCCCAGGTAGACCTGTTTGCCTCCCAAGAAACCTCCCACTGCCCGCTCTGGTATGCCCGGACAGAGGCTCCCCTCGGGGCAGACGCATTGGCACACAGCTGGCCCGCGGGGCTGTGCAAGTACGCATTTCCCCCAGTGAGCCTTCTTGCACAGGTGCTATGAAAGGTCGGGGAGGACGAGGAGCAAGTCATTCTGGTGGCCCCCTACTGGCCCACCCGGACTTGGTTCTCGGACCTCACGCTCCTCGCGACAGCCCCTCCCTGGCGAATTCCCCTGAGGCAGGACCTTCTTTCTCAGGGACGGGGCACGCTCTGGCACCCGCACCCAGACCTCTGGAACCTCCATGTCTGGCCCCTGGACGGGATGCGGAAGATCTAGCCGGCCTACCACCGACCGTCATAGATACTATCAACCAAGCCAGAGCCCCCTCGACCAGGCATCTTTACGCCCTAAAGTGGCGTCTGTTCGCGAACTGGTGTTCTTCCCGGGCTGAAGAACTTAGCCAGACATCTGCAGAGCAGAAGGGTGGGCAACACCTAACACTTTCTCTAGGTTTTACAACCTCCGTGTTGAGTCAGTATCGTTCCGTGTTTTCTCAGGTCCGAGCGCGTAGAACTCGGTAACACGCTGACGTTCTGACCGGGTGAATCGCTTGCGCCTAGCGCCCTTTCCCTCAGCCGAGGTAAAATAGTGCGCCTCCGTTCCCAGGAGACCCCATCTTCGGGTCGCTGGTTGACTCCTCCCTAGCCCTGTTGGGTCCGCAGTTCAGCAGAGGAACTCGCCGACCCAAGCCACTACGGGTCCCCGAAGGCTACCCTGTACTGGAATAGGTGCTCCACAGGTAAGGCCTCCTGCTTGGACTCCCCCTGTGTGTAATTCCATGGTACTGTCCCCTTACGAGCGGACCCCCGTGTCTCCCTTAGGCAGTTACAGCTGCCTCGATCGCCGTGCTGTATGCTTCCCACCTCTATGAGGCTGGATCTACCACCGCACCGACTTTTCCACATGGGTCCTAACAGGCCATGTGATGCATTTGCCACTCTTTGCCTCCCCTGCCGGGTAGGTGTGGCCTCCGCAGGGTCTTCTCCCCCTGAAAGAACGGCTAAGACCCCCTTCCTTCAATGCGTGTAAGGGCCCCTGCCGTAGTTACTCTATGCGAGAAACATAGAGAGAAAAGAGGCCCAGCCAGGCTGGCCCATTCCCAAGTTGGCGACCATCACCTTGGTCCCCCTTTCAGGGAAACAAAAAGGATTCCGATGGCTTGAATGGGGCATTGGGGAAGGGTACGTGCAGCCTGATACAGTTGGACGTCCTGCACGTAAGAATACCTGCTCGCTCCTGTATCAGCAGTTCACGTACACGGCTCAGCGCATGGCACTTTTATAAGTGGACCCCTAGTGTCGCTTCTCTGACACAACGTGGAGAGAGCGACAGAAGGGGAACGTCTAGGTTACGTATGTAACCTCCGTTCCACGATGGAGGGAATGAGACGTTGTGTCTTCCCCGCCACATCCCTGAGCCGAGCCACTGTTGTGGCCGGACCATTTCCGGCTCCTCAGAAAATCCTGAATGAACTCCCGTATTTGCGCCGCTTAAATACCCGTATGTCCGGGGGCGGGACATGCAAATACCGGCTGCCAACTCTCATTGGCCTTTTTTCATAGATCAGAGGTGGATATCGGCGCTCAAGAGAGACCCCTAGTGTCGCTTCTCTGACACAACGTCTCGTTCCCTCCATCGGGGAACGGAGGTTACATACGTAACCTAGACGTTTGTTTGTACATATTAGTATTCCCTTTAAAGATATTCTTTTTTTTTACCATATGAATTCCTCTTGATAAAAGGAGTCAACACAGAAGAACTATTTTGACGGTGAAGAAGGTCTATTTCCAACATGTCTTTAAAAAAAGTTTGGTCACTAAGAGTAGACTTACATTCAAACATATACAGCTCAAATAATAAAAAATAACAATTGAAGAACTAGTTGATGCCAAATTATACTGGTTGCATCTATCTCCATCTTGGGCTTGATCCTTGGGTTAAAATTACATTGTATATAAGACATTGTATAAATCATAAAATAATTCCATGAACAAATGTTCAAATTGTACAGTCAGTTTCACCTCCCAGGATTAAAAAGATGTCACAAATTACGATCAGAACAGAGAACATTTTATATTGTGGAATGAATGGTAAAGAAAAGACAAGTGTGAACAATGAAGGGCAAGTAACTTCATGGTTACTTTTGTAACCTGCGTTCCCTGATGGAGGGAACGCGACGTTGTGTTGAATGTAGTGACACAACGTCTCGTTCCCTGATGGAGGGAACGAGATGTTGTGTCGAATGTAGTGACACAAGGGGTCTTTCTTGAGAGCCTTGTGTACCTCTGAACATGAGAAAAGGCCAATGAGAAATTGGCAGACAGAATTTTCATGTCCTGCCCCCAGACATACGGTTATTAAGGAAAGCAGACGTGCGTCTGTCAGTCAGATTCCGCTTCTGTCACTCACTCAACGTTGTGTCGAATGAAGTGACACAAGGCATCTTCCTTGGGAGCCTCGTGTACTTCTGAACTTGAGAAAAGGCCAATGTGAAATTGTCAGGCAGAATTTGCATGTCCCGCCCCTGGACATACGGTTATAAAGGGAAGCGGACGTGCGTCTATCAGCCCAGCTGGCGATGAAGGCGATTTGGGGATGACGACGGGCTCGGTTTCGCCAGGTAAATCCCCTCGAACCACCCTCCCCCTGGCATGCCCGCTTGCTTCTGTCCGAGCTCGGGATGAGTGCGGCTCGCCTCGCGGTCAGCTGGCATTCTCCCTTGAGCCCCCGGAATTGGATGACGACATCGCCGCTGCATCAGGGAGCGTCACAGTGGCATCTGATGCCGATGACTCATCTGGGCTGCCACCTTCGGGTTTGCTCTGAGACTGACGCACGGATGTCCGCTATAATTTCCCAAGCCACTGAGAGTGCGAGGCTAGAGTGGAAATTTCCAGCCCCCCCTCACGGCTACTCTATCTGTTCCTCGGGTCAGGGTGCCACTCATAGCCACGACAGTTCTGAAGCTACACAATCCGTAAGTGCTAAGATACTGGTTATAAAATTAAAGCATGGGTTATAATTAGAGTTTATCATTCATTCCTGTTTTACAGTGCATTTGAGAGTTGTCACCATGGATAAAAATCTTTTTAGTCTTCTGGCCTCATTTGACTTGGAAAGACTACACACCACAGCAACTCACAGGTCGGGCAACCAGCTGGACCTCATTTTTACACGTAACTGTACCACCTCTAATATTCTTGTTACACCTTTACATGTTTCTGATCACTACTTTGTTCAATTCAACATGATTCTCCCATCCATTGTAAAACCGACCCCACCTTTGGTTTCCTTTCGCCGTAACCTCCGTTCCCTCTCACCCTCTCGCCTTTCCACTGATGTCTCTTCCTCTCTTCCCACAATAAATGTATTTTCCATGCTTGATGTGAACACTGCCACAGACACACTTAGCTCTACTTTAACAACCTGTCTAGACAACATCTGTCCTCTCTCCTCTAGACCAGCACGGACTACACCACCCAGCCCCTGGCTGTCTGACGTCCTTCGTGAACATCGGACTGATCTCAGGGCAGCTGAGAGGAGATGGCGGAAATCTAAAGATCCAGCTGATCTAGGTAAATATCAGCTTCTGCTCGCAACTTTTTCAAATAACGTTAAAACTGCAAAAACTTCATATTACCAGACCAAGATCAACAGCACCACAGACACTCGTAGCTTGTTTAGAACATTTAACACACTTCTCTGCCCTCCCCTCCACCACCTGACACATCACTGATAGCAGATATATTCGCCACATTTTTTACTGATAAGGTTACAGCCATCAGCAATACATTCACAGCACCACACCCTGTCAAACACCTGGCTCCTGTATGCAACCCTTCTTTCCCTATGTTCTCTCCTTTAACTGACACTGAGGTCTCTAAACTCCTCCTCTCCAACCACACCACAACCTGTTCCCTTGACCCCATTCCATCACACCTTCTCCAGGCCATCTCTCCGTCCATCCTACCGGCACTTACACACATAATTAACACATCCCTTCTTGCAGGCACTTTTCCCACTACATTTAAGCAGGCTCGAGTAACCCCACTGCTGAAAAAACCTGCACTTAACCCCACACAGATAGAACACTACAGACCAGTCTCTCTCATCCCATTCATGGCAAAAACACTTGAAAGGGCAGTTTTCAATCAGATCTCAGCCTATCTCTCACAGAACAAGCTGCTGGATGACAATCAGTCGGGCTTCAAAAGTGGACACTCCACTGAGACTGCCCTGCTGTCTGTCATCGAAGTCGCTGAGACAGGCGAGAGCTGAATCGAGATCATCCGTTCTGATTTTGCTGGACCTTTCTGCTGCCTTTGACACAGTCAACCATCAGATCCTACTCTCCACCCTCTCTAAACTGGGTATCACCGAACTGTGCTTGACTGGTTCAACTCTTATCTCTCAGAAAGGTCCTTTGAGGTAGCATGGAGAGGGGAAGTATCCAAGCCACACCAGTTACTTACTGGGGTACCTCAGGGATCAGTGCTTGGGCAACTTCTCTTCTCCATATACACAACATCACTGGGACCCATCATCCAGTCACATGGTTTCTCTTACCACTGCTACGCTTGATGACACGCTAACTATACTTGTCTTTCCAGCCCAACGACACCACAGTGACCGTTCGAATCGCTGCCTGTCTGGCAGACATCTCGGCCTGGATGAAGGAACACCACCTTCAACTCAACCCTGCCAAGACCGAACTCCTTGTCTTTCCAGCCAACCCGGCTGTTGAACACAACATCACTGTGCAGCTGGGTCCAACTACAGTTTCGCCTTCCAAAACGGTCAGAAATCTAGGGGTAACCATTGATGATGAGCTAAATTTCACAGACCACATTTCAAAAACTGCAAGATCTTGTAGATTTACACTCTACAATATCAGGAAGATAAGACCCTTCCTCTCTGTACATGCCACACAACTGTTCGTTCAGTCCCTTGTCATAACTAGACTGGACTACTGTAACGCTCTCATTGCAGGCCTTCCTGCATGTGCTATTAGACCTCTCCAAATGATCCAGAATGCAGCAGCACGTCTGGTCTTTAATGAACCTAAGAGAGCACATGTTACACCACTCTTTGTCTCTCTCCACTGGCTGCCGGTTCATGCCCGTTTTAAATTCAAGGCCCTGATGCTGGCATATAAAACAGTCACTGGGTCTGCTCCAGCATACCTTAAAACATTTATGCAGAGCTACGTTCCCACCAGAAGCCTCGCGGTCGGCTAAGGAACGTCGCCTTGTCGTACCAAAACAAAGAGGCACCAAAACACTTTCCCAGACTTTCAGTTTCATCATACCACGGTGGTGGAATGACCTTCCCAACTCAATCCGGGAAGCTAACTCACTCTCTATCTTCAAAAAACGGCTAAAAACACATCTTTTCCAAAAGCACTTAACCGGTCAATAAAAAAAAAAAAAAATAAAAAATAAAAAATATATATATATATATATTTACATTTCTTGTTGCACTTAAATCTGTTTTGTATACTATTATGATGATAGTGAAACTTTGTAATATGGCACTTTTTTTGTACCACTGTCTCCCTAAGATGATTCGCTGATGTTCTTCCTCTTTTGTAAGTCGCTTTGGATAAAAGCGTCTGCCAAATGAATAAATGTAAATGTAAATGTAAAAATGTTGTGCCACTTCATGAGCAGGTCAGTTGTGTTTTCTTTTTAACATGTAAAACATACATATTATGTGCAAAACATTTTAGACGCTTGTAAAAAAATTTGCATAGTGAGGATGTCTTCGAATATAATGCCATAAATTGTTTTCATTTATCAATTAACATCATACAGTAGTTTCCAGTAAACATAAAAAAGCTAAATATATGTTTGGTGTGACCACCTTTGCCTTCAAAACTGCACCAATTCTCCTAGTCCTAGGTACACCGGGACACAATTTTTCTTGGTTATTGGCAGATAATGCAAACATGTTGTTGTTGTACTGTGAATGGTGTAGGAAGGAAACTTATTCACTCTTTTTGTTAAAAGAAAAAAGCTAATTATTATTATAATTTGTATTATTGTTTTATTTAGTTAAATAATGTCATTTATTTGACAACGTAATATTTAGAATTTTTGGTTAAACGAATAAAGTAATGTTTAGCTGTTTGGGCATTAACAGTGCAAGTTTGCAAAATGAACTACCTGCATAGTTGAATCATTAATCAGAAGATCAATACAAATGTTTTTGAAGGACCTCCTTTAGCATGAGAGTTCATTTTAAAGAGACCAGATTGAAAAGTCCATATTCATTGTCTGGATGATTCGTCATCATCATGGCTCTTAATTTTAGTTCTTTTCGGAAAGGGCTCCTTCTAGTCTCTTTCCTCCTCATCTCTGTTAAAGGACAAACGTCAGGCCCGTAAGTAATTCTCAGTGGTTTCTACTAAGGAACATGATTGATCACCTTAGTAGTATCTGTTTTAATTCCAAAGTTATTCTTGTCAGTCACTCTTTTACAGTACACAAGAAAAATAAATATGTGAGACAATCTAAATTAACTGATGGTTTGCACTGAAATACATTTCAGCATTTCTTGTAAATTGTCAAAATTGTTTTGTCTACCTAACTCTATCTGGGAAATTATAGAGTACTGTATTATTTACTCTACACAGCTATTTCATGGTGACATTTGCTGCAGTGATCCAGTCAGGATCTGATGCTAAACTGTGTGCAAGTCTTCTTAAGCCTAATGAGAGTCTTGTAATGAACATTTATCTGGTGAAAGGCAACCAGAGCACATTACTGTTACAGGAGAAAACTAATGAAGAGTTTCACCGCTGTTTTAACTTTCAGGTCTGGCATAATATCATTAACTAACATGTTAATCTTTATAATTGAAAAGGCATTTTATCATCATAATGCTATTTAAATTTTGTAATTGGAGGTTGTGAACAGAATATTATTTCTCACCAGGCTCCACTGACAGAAACAGATTCCGTGCAGAAAATGAAGGTAGAAATTCAGGGGGAGTCTTTTGAGATGATTGAAGAACGAAAAGTCATGTTTAGACATTACCATCCTTTGACCTTTATCCAGACTGATAAACCCATCTATACACCAGGACAAACAGGTGAGGTTTGAATGTTTTAGAGGTTAAAAGTTCAGTAAATAATTTCAGTCAATGAGTAAAGGGACTATTGTTGACTTAATAGTCCTGCCCACTCTGAACTTTCATTGGTCCAAAATTCAGCTCCTCATGTCTGTGCGGTAGACATCAAGATTGGCTGTAATTGTGCCATGTTACAGCAGGCTTTGCATACAGCATGGATATAAGCTTTCTGCACAAGCTCCTTAATTATACTGTACTGTATATTGCACTCACTGCCATCAACTATATGTGGAATAGTGAATGATTGAACGAGTGAGAGATTGCAGACACATCTAAAAAAATAGCTTGTTGCTGGAATCTGGTATTGCATTCTGTATGGTTAGAACACGGAGTCACACAACATATAGTAGAATTAGCTGATGCAGAACATGCTTCAACACAACAGAACAACTATTGCAAAAACCTGTAAGTATAGGATAGAAGTGTGGGGGCAGGAATGGATAAGAGATTGTATAGGAAAACAAGATAAGTATGCATGTACGTTGGGCAATAGACCTTATTCACTTTAGCGCCATCTTTGATTTTTGATGGGAATAAAAGCATGGCTGTGAGGGGTAGATTTACCATCTCTTCAATGACATTCACTGTATAAAGCTCCAAAATCACATACATTTTCAACAACTCTTCATGTCTGGAGTTTTATTTTGTCTAGAAATTTCTTGGAAAGTTTTCAATGTTCTGTCAATCAAAAAAAAACTATCAAAAAACACTTCAAACAACTGTACAAACCATTGAAGGGAATGCATACATCTATCCCTCACAGCTTGTTGTCATTCCTATTAAAAATCAAAATATGTAACCAGGACGCACACACATAAGATGAGACAGTCACAAACTGCTTTTATTGTAAACAATAAAAGCAGGCAAAAGTACAAACGGGCAAATCCAGTGAAGAGTTGTCGAGGGAAGCGTAGGGTCAAAAGCCGGGGAATCAAAGAGAGTAAAGGGGGCAAATCCGGGAGAGTAGTCGAGGGGAGCGAGGGTCAAAGCCGGAGTAAACAGGATGTATACAAGAAGGGACTAGAGGGAGCAAAAGACAGGGGAACAAGAGGAATAGGGGGGCTGGCAAGCTAAGAGGGAATCTAAAAGGAGTCAAAACTAGGCGAGACTAGCGAGGGGCAAAACACGGGAATCTAAATACAATAACCAACCCCCAACAAACGAAAGGATAGTGAGTTATATAGGGGCGAGTGCAGGTGTGAACAATGACAGGTGATGAGACGAGTGCAGGTGAAACTAATGTGTGGAGATAGGAAGCGCGTGAGTGCAAGTGGTCATAATGTTCAGGCTGATTGAGGCGAGTGCGCCAGAGGGAGGAGATAGTTTACGTGTAAGAGAGCTAGGGGAAGCATAGTGGGCATGAGGGCTCGAGCGAGCAATGCGAGCGTCAGAACTCGAAGGGGGCGGAACGAGTGAGTAAGCACGAGGGAGTGCGCGTGTGTGAGAAGGGAGATAGTGTGCGTGTGTGAGGAAGCTCGAAGGGGCGGAGCGAGGGAGCGCGGTTCGTGACAAAATAAATACATAAATAAGAAAACAGTGCTTCTGTGAAGAAGGTCTCTTTCCAAGATCTCTGAAAATAAGTTTAGTCACTAAGAGTAGACTCACATTCAATTATATACAGCTCAAATAATTAAAAAAAAACAATTGAAGAACAAAGTGATGCCACATTAGACTGGTTGCATCTATCTCAATATTGGGCTTGATCCTTGGGTTAAAATTACATTGTATATAAGACATTGTATAAATCATAAAATAATTCCATGAACAAATGTTCAAATTGTACAGTCAGTTTCACCTCCCAGGATTAAAAAGATAAGTAACAAGTAACGTATACAGTATTTGTAACTGAGAAGGGCCAGAATTACATGTTGCGTATTTTGTAATTATTCTGCGGCTACACAATCCATAAGAGCTAAAATACTGTTTATAAAATTAAAGTGTGGTTATAATTAGAGTTTATCACTCATTCCTGTTTTACAGTGCATTTCAGAGTTGTCACCATGGATACAAATTTTGTACCACTTGATCAGCAGGTCAGTTGTGTTGTCTTTTTAACATTTAAAATATATGTAATATGTGCAAAAGATTTTATACATTCTTGCATAGTGAGGATGTCTTAAAAAATAATGCCATAAATAGTTTTAATTTATCAATTAACATCATACAGTAGTTTCCAGTAAACATAAAAAAGCTAAATCTGTTTGGTGTGACCACCTTTGCCTTCAAAACGGCACCAATTCTCCTAGTCCTAGGTACACCGGGACACAATTTTTCTTGGTTATTGGCAGATAATGCAAACATGTTTAATCACTATTTTCTTTCATTTACAGTACAGTACAGTGGTGCTTGAGGTGAGAATGCAAAACCTCCATCTGTAAGGTCATTCAAGCACAAATTTGAAGCCATATTAACACTTTGAATGTATATTAAAATAGGTATTTTTTGTACTTGGATTACTTTAATAATTGTCAATGTTTATGTAGCTGACCGTGTCTGGCTTCTTTGGTATTAAATAGGACAGTCAACATAACAGGATTGGTCAATGGACAAATATTTCCTCAACAAGGTGGATATTGGAGCGTTCTTATGAATTAAACCCAGAAGCCCGTCAAGGCATTTACAGTCTGAAGGCTTTTATTGGTATAAGAGTTATCACACAAAATTTTAAAGTGGAAAAGTATGGTAAGTAACAACAACAAACAAATTTACAGTGTTCGCATTGGACAAATTTCATGAATAGTCTTCGTAAATTGAGTGTCATTAACTAATTGCTGCCCTCTGACTCCAAGTTTTGCCTAAGTTTGATATTACAATATCAACACCAAAGACAGTGAGTGTTGCTGATGAGGAAATGAGCATTGAAGTTTGTGGAAAGTGAGTGGTGTCTTTTATTTCCAGCATTAAGTGATCCATAAGAGAAATAAAAAGAAGTGTTTTCTTTAATCCTTCAGTTGCTTGTACCTTTTCACAGATACACATACGGTCAGCCTTTACCTGGTAAATCATGGATGAATGTGTGTCGCAATCCTTTATCTTACCATTCTGGCCATCACATCATTCCACTGTGTTTCAATGAAACCTTTGAGGTTTGTGTGCTAATGAAGTACAAGGAATGGCATGTGAAATGTATTTCCTCCATATAGCTAATTAAATCACTCTTTAACTATTGTTTGTGTTCATCCATTATCATTAGATGAAAGAGACAGGCTGTGCATCTCACACCTTCAATGTATCTGCCTTTTTTAACTCTACATTAAATGATCGACTGCACAATTTTCTACAAGTGGAAGTGAAAGTTACAGAAGAAGGAACAGGTAAGCTATCATTGGACACATAACAGGACATTTCTTCAATTAGAGGCCCTTTTGAAAAGTTGAAATCTTGAAACTTAAAAATGTGTTTCATCTGCAATATTTAAAATAATTTCTGATATGTAATGGACTAAAGATCAACCTTCGAGTGGATTTTATGGTGTAAATGTTTGATATTCTGTGTCATATCTTTTTAAATAAAAGAATGTTACACACACAAAAACAACATCTATTTGTATTTTCCAGAGACCACCATGACACAATCTGAAATTGTTTCTCTCACTTATAAAACTGGCAAAGTCATATTTACTGACCTACCCAAAACATTTGTACATGGATCAGTAATTGAAGGAAAAGTAAGTCTAAATTCAATTAACCTCAAATTAACAATATTAATACATACACAGTTATTCATTCCTTCTATATATTTTTTCATTAGGTCAAACTTACAAATTTCAAAGGAAAACCAATTCATAACAAAGCAGTATATGTTCTTGAGGCTAGAAGTTGGCCCTCAAACATTCTGCTAAATCTTACTACAGATAACAACGGACTGGCCAACTTTTCGCTTAATACATCTAGTCTTCATAACAATGATATTAATCTGATGGTATGATAATCATTGTTCAACTATTTTTTATTTATGTTCTTTTGAAGTCTTCATTTTGCATGAAATTCATTTCTAATTCATTGTTATCTAGGCAAGTGTATATCCAGTGACTCGTTATCCTGCCTACAACATGCCTTACTTCTCTACTAATCGAAAAACAGTTCAGGTTTTCCGGCCTGCCACACCACATACACCAACATTAAGTGAATTGACTATAAAGAATCTTAATCAACTATTAAAATGTGATGCTGAATTTCCAGTGACTATTAAGTATTATTTTGTTGGAGAGACTGTTGATGACTTCAACACTGACATTGTCTACATGGTGAGTAAAAACATTGATTATGTTCATTACCATAGTGAGGTCTTTCTCTGTGATTTCTTAAACTGTATTCATTTGTTGCATCTGTCAGTTTGTTAGCAGTGTTTCATCTGTCTTTAGGTCTTGTCCAGAGGCACGATAGTTCATCATGGATATGAGAAGGTCAAAGTGAAGGCTTCTAATGGAATATCACGTGGCTCAGTGACATTCAGACTGTCTGTTGATGGTCATCTGACTCCAGTAGTGCAGATTGTGGCATACTGCGTTCTTCCCAGTGAGAGTGTTGTTGCTGAGAGTATACATTTCAACATTGAACAATGTTTTCAAAACAAGGTAGGAAAAAAATCAGAATTGGAATGTACTGCTGAACAAAAATGTTTTTGTTTCAAACTCTTTTTGGAACAGTATGTCTTTAGACGTTCCCGTCGCTATTCTTGCTGCTTTGAATGTATTCAGTTTTCAATATAAAAAATAAAATGGCACATCATACAATGTGAGTGTGACCATACCGCTGTTCCAGGTGTCCCTGCAGTTTTCTCCAGCTAAAGCAGTTCCAGGTGAAGACAACTCTCTGCAGCTCTCAGCTGACCCTGGTTCACTGTGTGGCCTCAGTGCTATAGATCAGAGTGTACTGATCCTGGAGTCAGGAAAACGGCTGAACACAGAAAAGGTGGAGCTATGTTCCAGTATTGATTTGCCTCTCTGGAAAATCCATCTTAAGCAGGTAGCTGTGTTTTGGAACATGGTAGCTGGTCCAAGCTGGTCATGAGCAGCCATGATGTTACAACAATCAGCTTGACTACCATGTCTACCTAAGCTTAAGCTTGTTGCTGGTCCAAGATGGTTTACTGCTTTGGCCAGCGAATTACCAACCTGAATAAACTAATGTCCAGCTTAGACCAGGCTAGAAACCACCTACCATGTTTCGAAACACATCTACAGTACTGTACCAGCTAAAGATAGATTTAAAAAAAAAAATACTAGTGAGAACATACAATTTCTCAGCAAAGATTTCTGTGATCTATCATTGTTTAAGGCAACATGATGATTTTGGTCTTTCTCAACGTAATTTAAAGAAGGTGTTATTTTGAAAGATTACCAGACATGAAGTATTCTTTGTTGAAATGTTAGAAATCAGACTGATAATGTGTGATCGTGGTCCCATCACAGATCTTCAGAATGCTTCCAGTGCAATCAGTATCAGATTATCCTTATGGTGTTGAAGATGAGCAGCAGTGTTTGCATGTTAGAGCCCGTCGAGCTGTGCCAACAGACCACGCCTATGAAACCTTAAAGGTAACAAGCGGCTCATTTGATTGACGATTAATATGATCAGCTGTCGTACTTAATATTCAATAATCATTCACATAAATTAATACCTCAAATTAAATTGTTTATATGTACCCTGGTCATTATTCTAACATAATTCACAAGACTTGCATTTGACCTGGTTGTGACAGAAAGTAGGATTGAAGATGGCAACAAATTTGGCTGTGCGAGAACCTCAGTGTCTGACATACAGGGGCTTGACTTATCACAGATACAACGATATAGGTACATCTGTTATCATTGTAAATACTTTATGTACCTGAGAACTTTTAAATTTTAATTTATAGAAATTATTAATATTTTTATCATGAGGACTGTCTGTATTTCTTGTGATCTATTAAGTAGATCTATTTAAAATAAGTTGAATATGGAAAATAGATATAAAATAAAAGTAACATTTAATTGATAGCAAAATTGGCTAATATTTGAGAATGGATGTCAGTGGATTAGCATTTATTTCTATAATTTACTACTTAATTCAACATTTTGTCAAATGATTTGAAAAGTAAGGGTACAAATTAAAGCATGGGTATTAATTAGCTCTAGATATTAATGGGTATTAATTGCTACATGGAGTACTACAAATATTGCAGCATCTGTACTTTTTTCAGTGATGTATGATTATCTTTCCAATGTGGTTGGATCGGATGACAGTGGACAATTAGATGGAGGTGGTTCGTTATTTGATGTAACAGTTCGGACCATCTTTCCAGAAACATGGATTTGGCAACTTGCTGAAGTTGGGTTAGTTAAGCAGCTTTACAATGTAAATTACAGTGCATCCAGAAAGTATTCACAGTGCTTCACTTTTTCCACATTTTGTTATGTTACAGCCTTATTCCAAAATGGATTCAATTTATTATTTTCCTCACAATTCTACAAAGAATACCCAATAATGACAACATGAAAGAAGTTTGTTTGAAATGTTTGCAAATAGTTTTTAGATTTGTTTCTAGGGCTGGGTAGCTCAGCAAGCAAAGATGCAGACTACCACCCCTGAAGTCGCAAGTTCGAATCCAGGGTGTGCTGAGTGACTCCAGCCAGGCTTCCTAACCAACCAAGTGGCCCTGTTGCTAGGGTGGATCCAGTCACATGAATTAATTTCCTC
The DNA here is from genome assembly GCF_025860055.1 of Xyrauchen texanus. Lineage (NCBI taxonomy): Eukaryota > Metazoa > Chordata > Actinopteri > Cypriniformes > Catostomidae > Xyrauchen > Xyrauchen texanus. Next base: position 19,827,378 of record NC_068311.1, read on the forward strand.
ATGGTGGCCATATGGTGGTTCTCGCTTTCAGTGGGGTGTGTGGTGAGATGTGCATGGATGCCGTGGTAATTAGAGGATTGACAGAGCTTTGGAAAATTGTCATGCAAAATTGGGGAGAAAAGGGGATTAAAAAAAGATATGTTTCTAGATTCAGCTCTGAGGAGTGGTGGTGGCATGGTAGCAAGGTACTTAACTCCAGGTTGCTCTGGGGGCATTGTCCCTGTAATGGGTGCACTGTAAGTCACTTTGGATAAAAGCGTCAGCAAAATGCATAAATGTAAATGTAAATGTAAATGTAAGCTCTAGATTTCCTTTACAGTACTTTCTAAATTTGGTTCTTGATTAGTTCTAAAGTAGTTTATATTTTTTTTCTAGATTCAGATCTAGATTTGATCTACAATTCTTTCTAAATTTGGTTCTATATTTGTACTAGAGTAGTTTCTAAATTTCTAGATTTGATCTACAGTACTTTATAAATGTAGTTCTAGATTTGTTTCTAAATGTGGTTTTAGATTGTGGCTGTATATTCTATATTCAATTCTAGAGTAGGTTCTAGTTTCTAAAATCACTTCTAGATGGGATTCTCGAAAATGTTCCAGTTGTGGATCTAGACTTGTTTGAGAGTAGTTTTAGATTTGTTCTAGAGAAGTTTATAGATGTTGTTATAGAATCTGCTCTTGATTTGTTTCAGAGTACATTCTAGATTCAGTTCTAGATAAGGTTTTAGATTCTAGGATTGGTTCTAGAGGAGATACTGGCATTATTTTAGCTAATGTTGAATACCTTTAATGTTTTATAGGATAGCCAAATGTAAAATGTACGTAATTCAAATATAATTCAATTATGAAATATCCTTGCCAGAATCTCTAATTTGCCTTTTTTAGCCAATAAAAACATAATAATTGGATTTTTCTTTACAGGGACTCTGGATCGACACAGGTTCCTGTCAAGGTTCCTGACACCATCACCACTTGGGAGACGGAGGCCTTTTGTCTGTCCTCCAAAGGTCTGGGTCTGGCTCCTCCTGCTCAGCTGACAGTTTTCCAGCCCTTCTTCCTGGAGCTCTCTCTGCCTTACTCCATCATCCGTGGGGAGATCTTTGAGCTGAAGGCCACTGTCTTCAACTATCTGTCCAAGTGTATCATGGTGAGATTTCCAAAACAGTCTTATAAAATGTCTAACATATCAAATATGAAACGAATCATCTGTCTTTCCATGACAGGTTAAAGTAACTCCAGCTCCTTCTTCAGACTACACTCTCAAAGCCTCCTCTGATGATCACTATTCATCCTGTTTATGTGCTAATGAAAGAAAAACCTTGAAATGGATTCTCACTCCTTCTTCTCTGGGTGGGTAATGTCTCGTTCCTGTACTCTAAAAAAAGCCCATGTCGCAGTTACTGTACGATCTCTACATATGTTGATACATATGCTTGACTTGTATTGTAGGAGTCTTGAATATTACGGTCAGTGCAGAGGCAGAGCAGTCACAGACTATGTGTGACAATGAGATTGTGAGCTGCTCGGAGAGAGGACGCATTGACATAGTTACACGAAGTCTGCTTGTACAGGCCAGTGCACTTCAACAGCCACTGGATATAATTTACTTCCTATTCTAAGATTTATTTTAGTATGTAATGATGGTGTTTCTCTTTCATAATTTAGGCTGAAGGAACTGAAAAGACAGAGACCCACAGCTGGTTACTGTGTCCAAAGGGTTTGTTTGGTTACATGTATTTAATATATTCCTCATTCTGGGATTTGCACAGGCAGTTTTTAAAAAAGAACGAGTGTCATAGGTGCACTGTGTTGATCAATTATTTGTTTTATCTCTCTGGTTGATAGACAACAGTCTCTCAGAGGAGGTGAGTCTAACTCTTCCCAAAGATGTAATAGAGGGATCAGTCAGATCATCTGTTTCTGTTCTTGGTAAGATTTGGAATGTGCAAGAAGAAATGCAGAATTCATTTGGTGTCACTTAAACTTTGATTTCTGAAATGTAGCAAGTTCACTTCCAGACACAGAGTATATGGTTTGACATTCCTCTTGTAGGAGACATATTGGGCCGTGCACTGCAGAACCTTCACGGATTATTAAGGATGCCATATGGCTGCGGAGAGCAGAACATTGCTGTTCTTTCTCCCAATATTTACATTCTACAGTACCTGCAGAACACTGAGCAGCTGACATCAGCCATCCGAGAGAGAGCCACCGGCTTCCTTAAGAGTGGTAAAAAACTTAAATGATGTTCTGTACTTAAAGACAACCTCTAAAAATCATACTGTTTGATCCTACTTTATTCGGTTTTGAATGTCCATCAGGGAATGATGGTCTTATCAAACAAATAAGTGCTAATTAATATCAAACTAAACAGGATACCAGCGACAACTGAACTACAAACATTACAATGGTGCATACAGCACATTCGGCCATGGTGAGGGGAATACATGGTAAATATATACTTTGCACTCTCAGTTTTGACTTAGATCAGAATTTATAACAAGGTAATTTAGAAAAATAATCCAAGGTGGATGGTGCAAAGAATTGGATTCAAGAGAAGTGGTTTGTGAAATTAATTGACATTTTCTGGATCAAAACTTTCACACCAACAGGTTGACTGCCTTTGTCCTGAGGTCTTTTGGCAAAGCACAGAAATACATATTTATTGATCCACATAATATTCAGAGTGCAAAGGAATGGTTAATAAGAAGGCAGGGTCAAGATGGCTGTTTTATGCAACAAGGAAGACTGTTCAACAACAGAATGAAGGTAGGTAATTGGTAATGTGAGCCCACAAGAAATCTGCACCCACAGAAATTGTCACAGATTTCTGCAGAATTAAAACACACAGCATTCAGAAAGTTTGTGTATTACATATTCTGAGTAATTTAACTGTTAAATGTTTTCAGCTCCCAGTAATTATGAAGTAGTTTCAGATCAGTTTCTCACATTTTATCAAGTTTCAATCTATTCTGCAAACTTCTGCAGATTTTCCAGAAAACACAAAACAATTCTGCAGGTTCTATCGAGGCTTCATTATCTCTAAACATTAAAAGTCTGAGATTACCTCTTTATCTAAGTCACATTATTTGTGCAAAGTAGTTGCTTTATTTGCCTTTTCTTCTCTTCCTTTACAGGGTGGAGTAAATGATAATGTGACCATGACCACCTACATTACAGCATCATTGCTTGAACTGGAAACTCCAGTAACAGTAAGTTCACCTACAACTAATTTTGTATCAGCTATTGGATACAAATGGTGTTTATTCTGTTTTTGTTGCAGGATCCTGTAGTCTCCAAAGGTTTGTCATGTTTGAGGTCCATCATTGGGAATCTCAAAAACACTTACACCACTGCTCTGCTTGCCTACACTTTCAGTCTGGCTGGAGAGACGGACACTCGACAGACACTTTTAAAAGAGCTGGACAATGTTGCTATTTCAGATGGTAAGCAAAACGATGTGGTCATCACAGGTGTCAGATATAACCTTGGGGTGTTACTAACATGGCTATACTAGTGATTTTGCATCTGTTAAGTATTATTGTATGTATGTCAGTTTACTTACGTCTCTTTTGTCCATGTGTACTAAAGGAGGTCATCTTCACTGGTCTCAGGTTGTATCTGATGATGCGTCTGATTCTCTGGCTGTGGAAATCAGCTCATATGTGCTGCTAGCTGTTCTCACTGCAGAGTCGGTCACTACAGCTGATCTGGGTTATGCAAACAGGATTGTCAGCTGGCTTGTGAAGCAGCAGAATGCCTATGGAGGATTCTCCTCCACCCAGGTTACTCAAAACTACTTTAATTTAACATAATATTGCTTAATGTGCTGGTGAGAATGGGTCAAACTAACATTAGTGAACATAACTGTTTATTTATCCACTTTCATGTTGTAATGATGATGCTGTGATGTTATTAGGACACAGTTGTGGCTCTTCAGGCTCTGTCTTTGTTCGCCACTAAAGTCTTCAGCTCAGATGGCTCCAGCACAGTTACTGTACTTTCAGCAGGAGACAATCACCACTTTGATGTGAATCAGGACAACAAGTTACTGTACCAGGAGAGGACACTGCAGAACGTTCCAGGCAAATACAGTATTGAAGTGAAGGGCTCCACCTGTGTGTCTGTGCAGGTCTGTATGTCTAGATTCTTCCTACCACATATGTTTTTCCTGATATAATCATGTCTTATTGTTTGTTGGGAAAACACTTAGGAATTCCAAAAAGTAGTCTATGTGGGCATTAAATTCATTCAAGATAAAATTTGATCTTGTCACTTTTATAGTTAAGCATCAGTTCTACTTAGCACTGTAGACACTTGGCATTTTGTTGCGCATGGTACACCTGCTATGGGATGGTTTGTGAATTTTTCTCTTTTTGTGTTGACTGTTTATTCCACTCTCACAGATGGCTCTGTTCTACAACATTCCCACTCCTGGCGAGAATAAAACATTGAGTATTGAAGCTACGACTGAGGGAGATTGTGAACAATCATCTAGCCAAAATTTCATGTTGAAATTCACTGTCAAGTATGAACAGATTTGAATTTATGACAAAGTACTTTTCTTCCAATTATGGCTTAATATTGACCTACAAATACCTTTTTGTAGGTAACTTGACATCATTAAGACAAATTAAAATATAAACTTATATGACATGTTAGTGGTTACACCTACAGTAAATGAACAAAATAACTGTAAATTAAATTAAATTGTATTTTTGGTTTTTGATATATCTAAGATACCAACTCTTTCATCTTGATCTTTTACAGATATGATGGTTCACTGGCAAAAACTAACATGGTCATTGTGGACATTAAACTGTTATCTGGATTCACGGCAGATACATCTTTGGTGTGTATGCGCTGTGAAAAAACTTTTGAAATTTCTTGTGGTTTGATGTCTCTAGACACAGTATCTACATTATTTATAATATTAAAGAAACTTTTTATCATATCTTTTCTGTCTTTGTAATATCGTAAGAGACGTAACAAAGGCATAACAAAGCAAAAAACCAAATGCTTTTTCCCCACAGCTTGGAAGTCCTCCTATAGGTATATTTGTACCACTTGTGGAGCGAGTTGATACTAAAGATGATCATGTCATTGTGTATTTGAAGGAGGTGAGAGAACTGCACATTCATATGATGAGCATGTAAATCATTTTGGTAGATTCGTAAAGATTTCATCCACAATGTCCGTTTATCTTCCTGCAGCTCGAAAAAAATATTCCAATGAACTACCAGATACAATTGAAACAGGTTGTTCCAGTGCAGAATCTCAAGCCAGCTGTAATCAAAGTCTATGATTACTACCAAACAAGTAAGATTTAATATCCACATTTTATCGTCATGGTTACTGTCATAACCTCCATTCCCTTATGTAGTGACACTAAGGGTCGCTCTTGAGAGCCACCAACACCTCCCACTCTTTGAGAAAAGGATATGAGAATTCATCTCCCCCAGGACATACGGGTATAAAAGGAGTTGGAATGCCACTCCGTTTAGGTTTTGTGCTGAGGAGCTGAGACAACGTCCGGCCATTTCAGAGGCTACTACAGTGTTGTGGCAAGAGGGACACAATGTCTCGTTCCCTCCATCAGGGAACAGAGGTTGCGACAGTAACCATGACATTCCCTTTCTGTCACTCACTCAATGTTGTGTCGATGTAGTGATACTGGGGGAGCCCTACAGATAAACGCCACAACAGCTGAACCGTGTTAAGTGAACAGCTGATGCAGCTGCAAGCAAGCTGCTGCATGCATAATAACAGGAGCATCAGTCTGCAAGTAGCCTCCCCCAATGCCTCAAAAGATGTAATGTAGTTCGCCACACCCCTGAGGGGGGAAAGCAACGTAACTAGCATGGGAGCAGGCCACGCCAGCCGCAGACTTTTCTCTCTATGTTTTCTCTACACAGAGTATTAGATTTGGCTGGGACCATCTAACGCTATCATAATCATCAGGGAAGGCGTTCTTCTCCTTTCCTATTCTTTCAGGGGGAAAAGTCCCCACAGAGACCACATCCTGCCCAAAAGGGGAGGTCAACGTGTGGCAATATCACACATGGGCTCAGCAGCCGCACATGGAAGAGGCGCGGGGGTAGCTCCCGGCACAAAAATGTGGGGAACTCTACGCACACATCGACCGGGGGCAGAGAGAGCTCTGCCCAAGTGAGATGCTGGTCCGCCAGCAGGGAGACTGTACCGCAGAATATACATCACAGGGGTTACCGGAGTAATCGGCACCTGTGGAGCACCTATCCCAGTACAGGGCATATTAGACCCCGTAGTGGGGCTGGCTGCGATCTCCTCTGCCGAGTTCGCAAACCATAGGGCTAGGGAGGAAGAACATCCAGGGTCCACAACTTTGTGAACTCGACTGGGGGTAAAAGTGCACATTTTCACCTCAGGGGAGGGGAAAAGGCACTTTACGCAAGTGATAAACCCAGCCAGCTGTTCCGTGTTACCAAACTCTACCTGTTCGTACCTGAAAGAACACCGGATGAAACCGGGTCAACCAAGAGATTTTAAAATCTCGTGAAGGTATTGGGTGTTGCCCACTGCACTGCAGATGTCTGCTAGAGAGGTGTCATTGGCCAGTGCCCACGAGGACGCCACTCAGTGTGCTCGAACCCGCCTGGTAGGCCAATGCAATGGCATCCACGATCCAGTGGGCATGTCTCTGTTTAGAGACAGCATTCCCTTTCCGCTGTCCACCAAAGCAGTTAAAGAGCTGCTCAGAGCGTCTAAAGCTCAGCGTGGTAAAGGGAGCTCTGGCTTGAGTGATCATGTATATGACTGCTGGTGGTAGGCCACTTAGATCTTCCAAGTCCCGTCCAAGGGCCAGACATGGAGGTTCCAGATGTCTGGGCGTGGGTGCCAGATTGTGCCCCATCCCTGAGAAAGAAGGTCCTTCCTCAGAGGAATCTGTCGTGAGGAGAGTGAGGTCAAGTCTGGGAGGGCCAGTATGGGGCCACAAGTGTGACTTGTTCCTCATCCTCCCTGACTTTGCTCAGGGTCTGTGCAAAAAGGCTCACTGGGGGGAATGCGTATTTGCGCAGCCCCCGAAGCCAGCTGTGTGCCAGTGCATCTGTCCCGAGGGGGGCTCCAGTCAGGGAATAACAGAGCGGGCAGTGGGAGGATTCCCGGGAAGGTCTACCTGAGCTTTGCCGAATCGACTCCAAATCAGCTGGACATGCTTGCCCTGGATCAATGGCAATAACCTCCGCAGGGCGAGCAGTACAGCCACCAACTCTAGGCAATTGATGTGCCAACCCAGTCGCGGTCCTGACCAGGAGGCGGCTGCATGCCAATTGCCCACGGCACCCCAGCCCAGTTTGGAGGCATCTGTGGTGACCACAACAAGGTCTGGACACTTGCTGTAGGGGAACTCCTGCCCGTAGAAATGCAATAGCTATGCAGTGTGTGCCACATGCCATGCCCATCTCAGGACTCGAAACCAGTGCTGATGCAGTCTCATGTGCATCAAACCTAGTGCTGTGACTGCCGCTGAGGAAGCCACATGCCCCGGGAGCCTCTGAAAGTGTTTCAGTGGAACCTCTGTCCTCTGCCTGAATGACTTCAGGCAGCTCATCACCGACTGCGCATTCTCGCTTGTGAGATACGCTATCATTGAGACCGAGTCTAACTCCATACCGAGAAAAGAGATGCTCTAAACTGGGGAGAGCTTGCGCTTTTCCCAGTTGATCTGAAGCCCTAGACGGCTGAGGTGCCTGAGCACCAAATCCCTGTGTGCTCACCACAACTCTCAAGAGTGTGCTATAGTCAGCCAGTCATCGAGGTAGTTGAGGATGCCCATTTCCCTTAACGGGGCAAGAGCTGCCTCTGTGACTTTCGTGGAGATGCGAGGAGACTGGGACAGGCCGAAGGGGAGGAAATTGTACTGATATTCCTAGCCATCTAAAGCAAACCTTAGGAAGGGTCTGAGTCGAGGTAGAACTGAGACGTGAAAGTACGCGTCCTTCTGGTCTACCGTCGCAAACCAATCTTGATGCTGGACGCAAAATGTTTTTCTGAATCAGCATCTTGAAAGGGAGTCTGTGTAATGCCCCATTCAGAACTCACAGGTCCAAGATTGGCCGCAACCCAGCGCCTTTCGTTGGTACAATGAAGTAAGGGCTGTAGAACCCTTTCCCCATCTCGGCTGGAGGGACAGGCTCTATCGCTCTATCTAAAACATGGATAAATAAACAAATTTATAAATGGACAAATAAATAGATGCATTTAAATGTGTTTATTTAATTCACCTTTTAAAATGTAATTATATTTAACAGTTAAAATTGTGCATTAATAAATCGTGTATTTAATTAATGTTTGAAATGCAATTAAATGTAACAATAAAATGGCACATTAATATGTCATTTTTAAATGCACCTTTAATTTGCATTTTAAAAAAGAATTTGTCAATTGATTAATTGATAATGGCTTTTCTTTTTTGTTTTAAATTGTCTGTTCTTTTTCCATCTGACAATCGATTTTAACATGTCATTGTACGGCAACCAATGAACTTTCGACTCAGTTTTAAGACACACCCCATCTCCCACGTCCTACTTGGAGATGTAAGACAGTCTGTCATTTGGTATTGATAGAGGTTTACGTGCACTATGAAGTCAGCGCAAAAGAATTGGATGGAAGGCCTATCAGAAGTTAATGATCACTTGTCGCTTCTGCAGTTACTGTAAATGCAGAGCTCAGCCCTCCCTGAACATACACAGTGGAGGAAGGGAGCCTGTAACAGCAATGCCGTCAACATAACCGGTCCGGGTAACTGACTGAAAGCACACGCCGCCATGCTCACGCTCCACTAGCATGAGGTACCCAGCAGCTGGAGAAATATGCCGGACCTCTGGGCTGCAGAGTCCACTAGATCCTACCTGAAAAAAATGCTTCTCTGTGCTGCCTGACTTTCCAGTTCCCCTTCTGTCACTCACTCGACATTGTGTCGATTACCTCTGAACTTGAGGAAAGGCCAATGTGAAATTGGCAGGCAGAATTTGATTGTCCCGCCCGGACATATGGGTATAAAAGAAGCGGATGTGTGTCTGTTAGTCAGATTTTTTCTTTGGAGCCGACCGGTTGTGCGATCAGCGAGCTGTGTTCACGACTGCTTCACCCACCTCTGCAAGACAGCTTCTGTTGGATCTGACGGCGCATTCCAGCAGCTTTCTCCACTCTGCATGCTGTGTAGCCTCTGCCCCTGGGCCCTTCGACAGCACATCTCTCAGAAAAGAGAGTGATTTCTCTGAAAGATTATATTTTCTTTAAAAGAGTTTATTCTGATAAAAGAGCAAAATACACAAGCGAGCGTTGAACATCCTTTTCAGGACGCGTCTTTTTAAAGGTGCCCTACCGCTGCTGTGTATTTCCTGGATCTGGTAGATATCTCTCCAGATCCGATAGTCACAGATGCTGCCTTGTGTGTCTGGGTCAAGATCAAACTGAGGCGGTGTTTGTGGATGGTTCATGCTCTTATTGCGAGAACATGACCATGACAACATTGTGGTCGCGGCTTTAGTTCTTAAAGACGAACGCCACTCCAGCCGCCCCCCGCGTCGCTCCTTCTTCCCACGGGATTGAGGACGATCCGGCTGGCGATGGAGGCGATTTGGGGATGGCAGCAAGCTCGGTTTCGCCGGGCACAGCCCCACGAACCACCCGCCCTGTCTGAGCCTGACGCGCAGGTGACCGACATGCTTTCCCGGACCGCTGTGAGCGTTGGGCTGGACTGGAACCTTCCATCTTCCCCCCAATCCTCGCGGCTTGACGATTGGTACGGCAAGTCCCTTGGTAAGCATGACCTGATTATCAGGTTCCTTAGAGGCCCCGGAGATTGAACCCTTCACGGCCAAGCCTGTTCCCCTCCTGGGATCTCTCAGTGGTCCTCTCAGGCCTTTAGAGACCCCCCTTCGAGCCGCTTGATTCGGTCGAGCTCAAAGTCCTCTCCTGGAAGACGGCCCTCCTGAGCGCGCTCGCTTCCTTCAAGAGGTTTGGGGACCTGCAAGCGTTCTCTGCCAGTGACACTTGTCTGGACTTCAGTCAGGCAGATGCTCACGTCATCTTAAGACCATGACCGGGCTACGTGCCCAAGATTCCTATGACCCATGGGAGCATGGGAGCATAAAAATATTTATTAAAAAAAAAGCTATCCATGTCTTTGTGGAAAACTTTTTAATTAGCAAAAAATACTTGTTACAAAAATCATGAGTTTGATGGATGATGATCAAACCTATAACACGATGTTCCTACTGAAATGCAAAAAAAAGCTGTCTGCTGTCTTGCATACATTTTCATGTCACTGGAGCATAGCACTTTTTTGTTGCGTTGTGTTAAAACATCAACAGTTTTATTAAGAGGTTTATTGTAAAAAGAAAAGTGAGTTTTATGATGATTATGCAAATTTAAGTTACACATCAGATTTTCTTATTAAACAAGGCTTTCCTATACAGCAAACAACTGTATCAAATGCCATTAAACTCAAACATTTTCCTTTTTCTTCAGGTGATCAGTCAGAGATCGAGTACTCCATCCACATGTCATGCTTCCATTCTGCAGCTTTATAGTACACCTTGAATAAAGATGTTTGAGCACTCAAATGTTTCATTTTATATTGTTTGTTCTTTATCCTGTGCAAAACTTAATTACTTCACGAAACACACTTTTAAAATGTTCTATGTCTTACACAACACATAAGCCTTTGTAAATTTAAACACATAAGTAAAACACATAACTCACAAAATTTTATTAACTCACTGACATTTTTTTTAAGGAATAGTTCACCAAAAGTTACATAATTTACTCACCCTCGCCCCTAGAGGGTCAATCAATGAATGTAATGAAAATAATAAATTTGATATGGTGTATTATTGTAAAATATGGACCATGCCAACCAGACAAACTATTACTTTGTTGATGTGGACTCTTGGTTGATAATCATACAGGCTAGAGGAGCTAATTCACCTCTAAATGTCTGTTCCATGGCATGGTTTGCAGTTAATATGTTTTCTGCAGAAACATCTACACTGTAAATCTCAACTCATCCATGACACACAATTTTAGTGTAGAATGTTATGTTCACTTGACACAAAAACACATATCATGTTAGTTTGAAATATTTTTTTAATGTTAAGTCCACAAGTTTTCATTTTTGAGTTAAGATTTATAAAGCACATATAGCCTAATGTGCTCAAGTTAAATTAACAACAAATACATTGTGCACTTAGCATATAATTTAACAGTCTTTTGAACACAAAAAAATTATTGTTTTTATCTAGTAATTTTGTAACTCAATAAAATATTGTTATATTGTGGTGTTATGCAAGTTTTATATGCAAGCCGTTTCCACCAAAAATGTAAGTAGAGTGAGCAAGTTGGGATTTACAGTGTGTTTCATTCTGGCTTTTGCTCATATGTACTGAACCTGCCCTCATTAATGACCTAATGACCTATTGTGAAGCATCCTTGAGCTCTGGAAAGGCACTATACAAATGAAACATATTATTATTATTATTATCAGGCACAAAACATTTTTTAAAGTGGTCACTCCGAAGTCATTAGGAGTGTCAAAGAATTTTCAAATTTAAAAAACAAAACATTCTAGTTTTTTTAGAGATATGTATATCTCAATATGATGGCTAAAAATTAAGAATATAAATGTAGCTTCTCACATGTAACTTTATGTTTGGTAAATATAAATTTGATTTATATCAATTTGATGTAGTTCAGCAGTATCTTAATTGTGAGATATGTGAAATGACAAGAGATTACATTGCAACAAAGTAACAATTGTCCTGAATGTCTTGAACACTTTGACAACATTTACGGGGGAAGAAAATCTCATCAATTTACAGTAATTCGCCCAAATTGAGTGGGTGTAGGTGGTTCTTGACCTTTCATTGCAGTGGTATTGTTTGTTTACACATGATAGAGAGGTCAGTAGCCTTAAGTTTATTTCTGTGTAAATGAGCATAGTTTGTACAGATGAGATGATCTGAACATTTTAGTATGTCCTTTAAAGATCTTCTTTTTATTGACCATGTGAATGCCTCTTGATAACTGGAGTCAACACAGAAGACCTATTTTGACAGCAAAATTGCTTATTTGCAATTTGGGTGGGGGGGGGGGGGGTGTAAATGTCATATATTTTAAGTAATATTTAAGTTACATTAAGTAATATTTAGAATTTTTGTTTAAATGGACAGAAAGTTTTTTTGCAGTTTGGGCTACTAAATGATGTGTACAATTATATTGAAGGACATTAGCATGAGATTCCATTGTGCCACATCACACCGCATTCAGCGGTTTCTGAAATCATCCGCTATCCACTATATAGTGCACTATTTCAGGTGCCGGCTATTTTTTAGTGGTATCCGAATTCTGAGTGAACTTGTGTTGTCTTAAGTTTGATTTTGGGGCAATTTTATCAAATTGTTTTAAATAATTTTTTAATATGTTGCAAATTTATGTAGCTAATGAAAATCCCTGAAATTAACATTTATTTTGAGACCAAATACTTATTTAACATTTTCAATTTTGTTTAAGGTGATCTGATCAAATGTTTTTCAAAAACTGTCGTGAAAGGATAGTATTTTGTGTCCCTGTTGCAGGGGATAAAGTCCCCTATAAACACATAGCGGGGGGAATGAGTTTTTTCTGAAAATTTTTCAAAATGGGCTCAAATTGACTGGTCAAATCACAATGGAGATTGATTAATAATAGAATATTTGAGATATTATAAAATGCCAAATGTTTTTGAAATTAACAGGATTACTGTATCAACACTAATGACAGTGAGTGTGGATGATGAGGAAATGACAACTGAGGTTTGTGGAAAGTGAGTAGTGCATTTTATTTCCAGCTTTAAAGTATTAGTTCACCCAGAAATTATAATGCTCTCATGATTTACTCACTTTTAAGCCAAGATTTTTATAAGCACATTTCAGCTCTGTTTATCCATACAATGAAAGCAAATGGGTGCTGTGACACTGCTGGGTGATATCTTTGTATGCAACAGAGGAACGAACGTCACAAGAGAGGCCAGTTCAAACATCAATACAGTGTTGGACGGAAGCAAAGATTTAAAGTTAAAAACGTTTTAATTATTGAATTGTTTCTTTCACAAAACTAGCGGTTTGCTTCAGAAGACATTCATTGACCACTGGAGTCATGTGGATTACTTTTATGCTGCCTAAACATGCTTTTTGTACCGTCAAATAGCCAGCAGCCTCACAGCACCCATTTGCTTTCATTGTATGGAAAAACAGGGCTGAAATGTTTAAATCACAATAATATTATTAATAATTAATAATTAATAATAATTCCTTACATTTATATAGTGCTTTTCTTGGCACACAAAGCACTTTACATAATATAGGAGGAATCTCCTCAACCCCCACCAGTGTGCAGCATCCACCTGGATGATGAGAGAATGATCCTTTTTTTGGGTGAACATCCTTAAAGTGATCCACAAAAGAAATAAAAAAGAAGTGTTCCCTTTCTGTCACTCACTCAACGTTGTGTCGATGTAGTGACATTAGTGGTGACTCTTGAGAGTCCCGAAACACCTCAATCTTTGAGAAAAGGCTAATGAGAATTGGCGAGTGGAATTTGCTTGCCACTCCCTGGACATATAGGTATAAAAGATTCAAGTGTGTAGTCCATCAATAGACCAAGGTGATGCAGGGAGAGATCAGTGAGGTGCATCGCAGTTCAACCTGGCCGGTAATTTTGGTGAGGTTCGGTGTGGTCCATCTTAAGTCCAAGGTTCAGACAATGGCATAAGAATTATCCCATGTCTTATGATTGGAGTTGGCATCAGTTCATCCTCTGAAGTCCATCATAATAAACGGAAGTGATGTTTGGATGGCACCAGCTGCATTTAGTCATCATCATACAGCAACATGTAGCAGTGGAGTACAACATGAAGCAGGAATGGTGCTGGATCCAGCCGGTTCTGGTGACCTCAGGATAGGAGTCCTGAGGTTGAGACAGGATACAAATAGAATAATAATAGCATAGATGCCATTCAATTTATTGCAGAGTTATAGACCATGATCAATCATGATCAGTGTTTCTGGTTTCTGGTTCCGGCAGACCTAACTAAAGCAGCCTAATTGTGGGTTGAAAGATACATTAGGTGTATGTCTGGCTAAATAGATGAGTCTTTAGTCTAGACTTAAACTGAGGGAGTGTGTCTGCATCTCAAACAGTGTTAGGGAGACTTTTCCATAGTTTAGAAGCCAAATATGAAAAGGATCTACCTCCTTTTGTGGATTTTGATATTCTAGGACCAATTGCGATCGCAATGAACGTGATGGAATATAGCGTGGTAGAAGGTCACTTAAGTACTGCAGATTCCATTCAAAGCTTTGTATGTAGTTAACAGAATTTAAAAATGAATATGAAATTTAACAGGTAGCCAATGTAACGATGATAAAAAGGGCACCATTTGCTGCCCGAAACTGACATCCAGGTTCATCCGCTCTCACTACTCTTGACGGCGGGGTGGCCCACGGGTATGCAAAGGTCCCTCCGGTGGATGAGGCGGGCACGTTGCACCTATGCCCGCAAAACTCTGCCACCTGGCGGGATCGTACGGCACTCAGCTCCAGACCACGTAGGACTAAGTTGTCTCTGGCGACCAAAGCCTACAGTGCTGCTGGACAGGCTGCCTTCGCCCTGCATGCCATGGCCCTCCTGCAAGTACACTAGACCAAGGCACTGAAAGAGCTACACGTGGGTAGTCCTGATCCCGATGTGCTGCAGGAGCTGCGCTCGGCGACCAACCTCACCCTCCAGGCGACAAAGGTCACGGCGTGAGCACTAGGGCAGGAGAGGTCCACCTTGGTGGTCCAGGAGCGCCACCTGTGGCTGAATCTGTTCGAGATGAGGGACGCTGACAAAGTTCTCTTTCTCAATGCGGCCATCTCCCAGATTGGCCTATTCGGCGACACCATTCAGGACTTTGCCCAGCAGTTCTCGGTGGTGAAGAAGCAGACAGTCTATACAGCACATCTTGACCAGGTGCGGCTCAAGATCCTGTTACCTGTCTGCTCGTCGAGGGTGTCTCAGATTGCGGTACCCATATTGTCAGAAAAAGAGTGGTTTCCTCACTCCTTGGGTCACATAATATGTGGTCACGGGTGCCGTTGTCACAGCTTCCAGACACGAGAACTCGCAGCCAGGGCCCCGCGTATGCTGAAAGAGAGAGACTGTTCCTGCATCTGTTACAGTTACGACTTGTTTGTGTGTTTACGTGGCCACTAAGAGCCCTTTTGTTTACGTTTTTGTGAGTGATGCTGAAGAGTAATAAAATACTCTTGTTGACAGTTCACTGCCTCCTGACTCCTCCATTGCTCAGTTTACGAACTTGTTACACAGTGAAATTATTCTCACAGACAAATGAGACTGAATGAGAATGAATGAAAATGTTTTGATAAATCTTATTTGTTAAAGGAATAGTTCAACCTTCTGTTGAACAAAAATGAAGATTTTTAGAAAAATATATAAACTCTGTAGGTCCATACAATGCAATTGATTGGTGATCACTTTATCTGCTTTGTGGAGCTTTAAAGGCCTGATCACCATTCATGTAAGAAACTTACAGAGCTAAAATATTCTTCTAAAAATCTTCATTTTTGTTCTGCTGAAGAAAGAAAGTCATGCACATCAGGGATGGCATGAGTGTGAATAAATGATCAGAGAGTTTTAATTTTTGGGTGAACTATTTATTTTATTACAAATATTGTTCCAGGTTCAAAACAACATGACTGTCAACTACACACTATGTATTTAACAGATCCTTTCAATTAAGAATCTCAAGCCAGCTGTAATAAAAGTATATGACTACTACCAGACCAGTAAGTCTAAAGCCATTTACTGCCTAATTGCCTTGTCATTAACATTTAGGGGGCAGTGGTGGCTCAGCGGTTGAGGCTTGAGGTTGGGGGTTCAAGCCCCAGCACCAACAAGATGCCACTTTTGGGCCCTTGAGCAAAGCCCTTAACCCTATCTGCTCCAGGGGTGCTGTATCATGGCTGACCCTGCACTCTGACCCCAGCTTAGCTGGGATATGTGAATAATATATGCAAAAAAACTGTTTGTATAATGTGTGACCAAAATAAAGGATTGTATTCTATTTATACCCTTTTAAAAAGTCTTGGCACATATTCAGCATTTTTAAAAATCTTGTTTCCAGATGATTGGTCTGAAACAGAATACTTAAATCACTGTGCCTGTGGAGTGGCACTGCTTATGTTCATCACACAAGCTCAACAGGGCCTATAACTGTGCTCTGTTATATTGGATTAGAATGTAGCTGTAAACTTTCATTTGTAATATTACAATGGTCTTATTGGTCTATATTTTGCCACTTATTTTTACAAGGCCTATTACTCAAATAGGGATATACTTTAGAAACATTTGCTAAATGTGACAATGTTCCTAATAATGTAAAGTATTAATATACTGCAAAAAGGAAAAGTGTGTTTTTGTATCTCTTCTTGCCCATTTTTATCAGGTTAAGTTCTACATCTTGCTCTCAATCTCAATTTTATCAATGAAAGGAATCAATACAACATACAAATCATGGTGTGTGTGTGTGTGTGTGTGTGTGTGTGTGTGTGTGTGTGTGTGTGTGTGTGTGTGTGTGTGTGTGTGTGTGTGTTTGTGTGTGTGTGTGTGTGTGTGTGTGTGTGTGTGTGTGTGTGTGTGTGTGTGTGTGTGTGTGTGTCAATGCTGGACTTCACATGAATGATGTACACTGAAAAGTTGCTAGAGGGCAGCATTGAACAGCCTGATGTAAACGACCTCTGAATAACCTCCGTATGAGACGCATTTTTCTTACAATATTGCCAAAACAGGCCAGTAATGCACACAACAAAAGCAGTGACAAGATAATAATAATAATAATAATAATAATAATAATAATAATAATAATAATAATAATAATAATAATAATAATAATAATGTGCCAGTAATTACCAATGATAATTATTAGAACGAAAGTTGTAATGTGTTATATGTTGTTTAAACTACTTTAAATTATCTGTTAATATGTTCTATTAAAAAAAATTATAATAATCATTCTCAGCTTTGGCAATAAATAAATAAATAATAATAATAACAATTTGTTTGCCTAATTTTAATATTTACGCATTTCAATTGAATAACAATTTCATCAGATACATTTAGTTTTAACAAAAAATTAAAAGAATAAAAACTTTTATTTTGTTAAAGATTACTGGAATTTTTTTATGAAATTGAAATGCATACATATTATTGAGAGTATAGTCATGCCAATATCAGATCACACATCAGATCACATAGTGACCTCAGCACAAAGCCACCTCATTTGACCAACTCTACATATGTTCATATATTTTAACACTAACAAATCTGTAAATTAACATATATGTTTAAAAATGTGAAAAGAAGTTTGTGTGCAGTCAACGTGCAATTCTTTTCATTGCATGTTGTTCTCCACACCGCCAGCGAGGGCGCTCAGGAGACGTAAAACGGTACGTGACGTCACTTCCCTGATCTTTATCAACAATAACAAGAGCGACGCAACACTGCCCGACTATCAAAGTGCGCAACGCAGTGTGAAATGACGTGGATTAACTGATCATCAAGAGGGTTCCGTGAATTAATGCGTCTTCTCTCGAGTCTGATTGATGATCTGCTCATTCAATGTAAGATACTTTGTGCTGAGGGATGTTTTCGGCTCAAGCTAGCTAAGTATTAGCTGAAGTATTTTAATGCCCTGGTATATTGATCGATCACAGGTGTTGACATGCAAAAGTTACATTCTCATTCTGATACTGGATCATGTAACTGCTCCTGTCAGTGTCAGATGTGCGTGCTTTTGCAGTAATCTCAAGGACGTTTTTTCTTGAGATTACTGCATGCATAAAACGTTGATTTAGCGACCGTATTGCAAATGACCTGCGACCTCTTTATGTGATTTTTATAGTAGTACCGCACCTTTTTAGTGACGTTATTGTCTTGTGATGGTTTGTTAATGAACTACTTGCAGATTTTTATTCCTACACAAATTTTCATTAATTTAATTTCATCTGGGCATCATGTTAGGCATTTCCTAGTCTGCTTCAAAATCATTACCGATGGAATCAATTACATATGATGGTGGAGTGGTGGTGTAGTGGTCTAAAGCACATAACTGGTAATCAGAAGGTCGCTGGTTCGATCCCACAGCCACCACCATTGTGTCCTTGAGCAAGGCACTTAACTCCAGGTTGCTCCGGGGGGATTGTCCCTGTAATAAGGGCTCTGTAAGTTGCTGTGGATAGAAGCGTCTGCCAAATGCATAAATATCAAATATATATAAATGAAGGGGCTACCAAATACAATTGCTGAAAACACACACGAATTTAGCGTATGAATGGGAAGGCTTAGTTACAATCTGTATAATTTAAGAAAGTTTGATGATGACACTCAAAACACATAGATTTTATAAAACCTGCTTCTGGATGTTAATTATTTTGGTGTTTTTGGTTTAACAAGTCAGTTAGTACTTAGTACTTTTACATGCACAGCTGCCTAAATTAAAGTATGTGCATACATACATACATACATATATATATATATATATACTGGCAGCCAAAAGTTTGGAATAATGTACAGATTTTGCTCTTTCGGAAGGAAATTGGTACTTTAATTCACCAAAGTGGCATTCAACTGATCACAAAGTATAGTCCGGACATTACTGATGTAAAAAACAGCACCATCACTATTTGGAAAAAGTAATTTCTGATCAAATCTATCCATTTCCAGCATTTGGTACAAGAACATTACTTGTCATTATAGCAAACACAGTTAAAAGCTTTTTGGTTTGTTAAATTAAGCTTAACATTGTTTTTGTGTTTGTTTTTTATTTGCCACAGTATGCAATAGACTGGCATGTATAAAGGTCAATATTAGGTCAAAAATGGCAAACAGCTTTCTCTAGAAACTTGTCAGTCAGTCATTCTTTTGAGGAATGAAGGCTATTCCTAATGCTTGACATTGTAAATTTCAATTACCTGTAAAGGTAAATTAGCTGATTTCCTTCTTGCTGACCTTGTGTTTCCTTCCAGCAACTGTGCACGGAGTTGAACACCTTCTTCTTTTGAGGCTAAATTACAGCCACTGCTTTTACCATTCTAATCCTGAAGCACAATCATCAAAGAATTTGTGTAGTCAAAACACACCTTGTTTTACTACACAGCTATTGCATTTAGTATCAATAATACTTATACAATCTAACTTTAAATTGAATCAACATTCAGATTTAAGTCTATGATTTCAGCAACACGCAACAACTGGAGAAGTTCAGATGGTATAGCATCAAAGACAATTGCATATTCCTTGGCAGATTCTGGAAGTTTACATTTATCTAAAAATTCTGCGTAATATAACAATTATAGAGGAATAATTGCCACCAATAAAATATTGTTGTTAAACCAATATTCAAAGTGTTTTATTCTTATACTTAATATCGTTATTATTACAGATCAAACATCTATGGGGAGAAAAATTATGTTTATACATCATCAACCAGGATAATAGTGCTTGTCTATGGAAGTTGGATAACTTAATGGGGATTTTCTTGAGAGTTTGAATTGCTGGTCACGTGCATGGCAATAACGCACTCTGTAAAAGGCCATGCTTTCTCATTAATAATATCGAACCTGTGAAATTCAATGGAAATCTAAACACTGTACGTCACTTCTTGTGACGTTGATTCGATGTTAATTTCAAACCCAGTAGATGAAAATAGCCTTAAATTAACCATTTTCCTCATAAAATTAAAAATAACAAATGTTGACATTCCCCTGTGTGCAAGACATACAACTTAGCCAAATACATTTAGACTCAGTTTTTCACAATTGCTGACATTTAATCGTAGAAAACTTTCCCTGTCTTAGGTCACTTTGGATCACTTCTTTATTTTAAGAATGTGAATTGTCAGAATAATAGCAGAGACAATGATTTATTTCAGCTTTTATCTCTTTCATCACATTCCCAGTGGGTCAGAAGTTTACAAACACTTTGTTAGTATTTGGTAGCATTGCCTTTAAATTGTTTAACTTGGGTCAAACATTTTGGGTAGACTTTTACAAGTGTCTCACAATAACTTGCTGGAATTTTGGCCCATTCCTCCAGACAGAACTGGTGTAACTGTGTCAGGTTTGTAGGCCTCCTTGCTTGCACACTTTTTCAGTTCTCAGATTGAGAAATCAGATTGAGGTCAGTGCTTTGTGATGGCCACTCCAGTACCTTGACTTTGTTGTTCTGAAGCCATTTTGCCACAAATTTGGAGGTATGCTTGGGGTCACTGTCCATTTGGCAGACCCATTTGTGACCGAGCTTTAACTTCCTGGCTGATGTCTTGAGATGTTGTTTAAATATATCCATATAATTTTCCTTCCTCATGATGCCATCTCTTTTGTGAAGTGCAGCAGTCCCTCCTGCAGCAAAGCACCCCCACAACATGGTGCTGCCACCCCCATGCTTCACGGTTGGGATGGTGTTCTTCAGCTTGCAAGCCTCACCCTTTGTCTTCCAAACATGGCGATCGCCATTATAGCCAAACAGTTGCATTTTCATTTCATCAGACCAGAGGACATTTCTCCAAAAAGTAAGATCTTTGTCCCCATGTGCACTTTCAAACTGTACTCTGGCTTTGTATGGTGGTTTTGGAGCAGTGGCTTCTTCCTTGATGAGCAGCCTTTCAGGTTATGTCGATATAGGACTTGTTTTACTGTGGATATATATACTTGTCTACCTGTTTCCACCAGCATCGTTATAAGGTCCTTTGCTGTTGTTCTGGGATTTATTTGCACTTTTCGACCAAACTACATGAATCGCTATGAGACAGAATGCATCACCTTCCTGAGTGGTATGATGGCTGTGTGGTCCCATGGTGTTTATACTTGCATACCATTGTTTACAGATTAACATGGTACCTTCAGGTATTTGGAAATTGCTGTCAAGGATGAACCAGAGTTGTGGAGGTCCACAATTGTTTTTCTGAGGTCTTGACTGATTTCTTTAGGTTTTCCCATGATGTCAAGCAAAGAGGCACAGAGTTTGAAGGTAGGTCTTAAAATACATCCCCAGGTACATCTCCAATTCAGTGCACCTCCTATCAGAAGCTAGCTGCTTAATTGTGTAAAGGCTTGACATCATTTTCTGGAATTTTCCAAGCTGCTTAAAGGCACAGTTAACTTGGTGTACGTAAACTTCTGACCCAATAGAATTGTGATATAGTCAATTAAAAGTGAATCAATCTGTCTGCAAACAACTGTTGGAAAAATAACTTTTAAATAAATAATGTCCTAAATGACTTGCCAAAACTATAGTTTGCTAATATGAAATTTGTGGAGTGGTTAAAAAAATAGTTTTAATGACTTCAACTTAAGTGTATGTAAATGTCTGACTTCAAATGTATATACCTGTTAACATCTCACGTAATGTGTTTTAGTGTTTCTTGACATTTTAAGCAACACAGTAACCATCACTGCTTCATATATTTACAGAGCGAGACATAAAGCTCTACCAGAGTAGACCGATTTCCAGTCAAATTACTCTTAAGAGCTGGTTATTTTGAATTCTTTTTATTGAATAAACAACTATAGCACTACCAGTGTTGTCCAATTTCCAAATGAACGACTCTAAGTTGGATATTTTTAGTGAATCAAAGAATCAGTTGGAGCTGACTGAATTAAATAACTCCAAATAAACCAAGATATGGTTATGTGTACTTAAGGCTCAGGAGACTCATGAGAGTTACTAGCTGGTTGTTCATATGACCGCATGTAGTTTAAAATACAAATTTAGTTTTGTTGTAATAAGGAAATAAAAACATTGTCCGGTAAGTAATCTCACTGGCTTGTAATTTGTTTTATCTTCCAGCCACCTTGGCTGGTGGGCTGAAAAGAACACTTTTGTGTACCCTGTGTGCTGTCACTCCACAAATTTTTGTTATTTGATAACTGTGTATCCACAGCTGTATAGGTGTGTGGCGTGGGACAGTGCAATGGAATCCTCTGAGACAGAAGGCCGGACCTTTATTCAGGCAATTAGTGAAAAGTATAGCCCAGAGAACTTTCCTTGTCGTCGAGGACCAGGCTTGGGGATCGTGATTGTGCCAACTGGACCACAGGGGTCACCTATGAAAGGTAAGGCAAGGATTCAGAGACTTAGGCTAATTAAATCCTATTATGTAAGATAGGATATTTCAATATTTACTTTGGCAATTGTATCCTGTTACAGTGTTTCAAAGTTCTATGGTTGTGTGGTTATTCTCTCTTTAGACCGTCTGAACTTGCCTAGTATGCTTGTCTTAAATGGTTGTGGAATCAGTCATGCAGGAGATGAGGGAGAAATCGCTGCCTTCTGTGCCCATGTAGTTGAACTTGATCTGTCCCACAATAAGCTCCAAGACTGGCATGAGGTGAGTTAGTTCATTTGAGAACCTCACTAGGGCTTTTTGCAGTCAAGTCAAGCATTTCACAATACACATTGTTTCAAAGCAGCTTTACAGAAAATCATACTGTAGTACTCCCCATTGAGCAGTTTTATTGAATACTTCATTAAAAATTATGGCTTAATGTTTTTGTTTTTGTGCCCCTAGTGAGCAAGACAAAGGCGACTGAGGCAAGGAATGAAAAATCCATAAGATGTTAGTTAGTAGAGAGAAGAAAAAAAACATTGTGAGAAACCAGGCTTAGCTGGGCAGCCAGGTCCCCCCTGGCTATACAGCATGTATATAATGCCAGTATTAGTTAGATATGTGCAATACAAGTCATCTGTTAATGGAGTAAACAAACTGTCAATTTTTTTGGTAGGCAATGTTTAAAACTAAATTATATTGATTGAACTGTAAGGATAATGATTGAGCGTCTTTGAAGTCCATCCAGAATTGACTGCTGAGGTGCAGGTAGATGATGTGTCCTTTGCTGTTTGGCTGGAAAAGGCTTAAGTTGGCAGTAATATATGGTCTATGAATTCCATTTTAAGAGAATGAAGTGATGCAAGTAGTGGTCAAATTATGTGTTACTCTCTGTTCAGACTGGCAAATGTGTTTTGTTAGCACTTCTATGTCCACCGAGATGATGCAGGCAACTGTAAGTGAGGTGTGCCTTGCAGCTGGTAGTTAGCAGCGGTTCTTTCAAAGTGGCCAATGAAGTATCCCTTGCTGTCCGGCTGGAAGTCGGCAGCAGTTAATCCACTGTGAAGTCCATCGTAGTAGACTGAAGTAATGCAGACCATAATCCTCACTGTCTAGTTGGCACAGGCTGCAGGTAGGATGTCATCAATCAGCAACACACAGCAGTAGAGTGGAACATCCGGCTAGACCGTAGCTGGATCTGACAGGCTCTGGTAACCTCTGGATATGAATCCTGAGGTTGAGACAAGGAAACAAATAGTGTAATATTAGCATAGATGCTGTTCACTTAATTTTAAAACAGGGTTATAGAATATTAGAAGTGTTTTGGTTTCTGGAAGACCGGACTAATGCATTATGGATTAATGGATTCATTAAGTGTACACGTGGCTAAAGAGATGAGTATTTGGTCTAGACTTAAACTAAGAGAGTGTGTCTGAATGCTGAAGATTTCTTGAAAGACAATTTCAGAGTTTAGGAGCCAGATAGGAAAAGGATATATCTCTTTTTGTGGATTTTGATATTTTATGTACTATCAAAAACATACTATCAATATTTTTTTTTCCTTAAGTGAGAGCAATATTTTACTGACTTAATAAAATGACTCTGTCATACTTTTATGTCAAATTCTTCAATTGAATCAATTGATTTTGTCTGAATAATGAGTTATTGTAGGCTGTTATCAATCAAATTAAATCAGCATCAACTAATATTTTTGAGGCTGGGTACTGGCACTGATTTCCCAATTTAATTTGATTGCAGTTTCGATTCAATTCGATATTGATTAATTTGGGAATATTTAAATGACAATGTCAACAGGTATTTTCTTTATTTAAATTAATTTCATAATTGCCTGATCTCTACACAGCATAACATGAATTGTGACAAGCACATTCTGGGTTCACCTTTTTCCTTGTTCAAGTATTTTCTACATGAGATGTAGAAGAATTCTGTTATCAAATCCATGCCAACTAGATAGAAAAAGGCAAAAATTAACATTTCACACAGTTTAGTCAGAGAATTGATTTACACACTAGAAGTGGTTAATTTTCTGTATAAGTATTATTGTATTATTAAAACAATAATGTAAGTATTCTTTTACATTAACATTATTTAACATATATACACATTTTTCTGTCAATTTCTGTGGCACTTTTGCACCGAGCCCCAGTTAATTTCTGACCCTGGACCGTAGTTAACTTGATGGATTATAGCATAGTAAAATGTTGCTTAATTACTTAAGAGCTAGACCATTCAAAGCTTTGTAATTAATTAGCAGAATTTTTAAATTGATACAAACCTAACAGCCAGTGTAGTGACAATAAAATTGTGCAGCTATGATGATATTTCTTGATTCTAGTAAGCACTCTAGCTGCTGCATTTGGAATCAACTGAAGCTTATTTATTGACCCTGCAAGACATTCAACTAGTATTGCATTACAACAATCTACTGGTAGTCTTGAGGTCATGAATGCATGATTTAGCATTCTGGCACCAGAAATAGAGAGCATGTGTCTTATCTTGGCTATATTTCTAAGGTGGAAGAATTTTGTTCTGCAAACATTAGAAATGTGATTTACAAAGGACAGATTGCTATCAAATATAACACGCATGTTCATAGCTGTACAAGGCCACATAACAGTACATCCATCAAGAAACAGATTATATTGTAATGTCTTATTTGTAGAGGATATGGTCCAATAATTAATACTATTTTTTTGTCAGAATTGATTAGAAGGGAATTTATAACCACCCAGTATTTTAATATCATTAATACAATCTCCTAACTTGAAAAATTAGGATGTTTTGTCAGGTCTTGAGGAAAGATAAAGAGGAGTATCACCTGCATAACAATGAAAACTAATTCCATGGTTTTCTGATAATGTCTCCTAAGAGAAGCATATTCAAGGAAAAAAGCAGAAGACCTAAAACTGAGCCCTGTGGCTCTCCATAAGTACAGTAACTTGTGTTTGATTTGACGTTTCTTCGTTTACATAAAAAAGTGGTTGCAGTCAGATAATTAGGACTATACCATGCTAATGCCTGTCCACAAATGCTAACATAATTCTCAAGCCTGTCTAAGAGAATGTCATGGTCTATGGCAGGGCTAATCAACTTCATCAACAAAATTAAGTTGACCAAATGGAAAAGTTCTTGAGGGCATGCGGGCTGAGCCAAAATTATTTTGTCATCAAATATAGTCTATATACAGATGTAGTCCTACGATGTAGTATAATATTTTTTTCACTCAATAAATAAAGATTCTGAGTTAGCTTTCATCTTATTTAGTTATGAGATACATTTACACCTAACAGGAAATTCTGAAAGTTTACAGTTATCTTGAGACAAAAACATAAAAAATGTACGGAAATGTGCTCCATAACAGAGAGTAAATAAGACTGATGACATGTAGACACAAGAGCATTGCATCGATATGTAGTGACTCTTCACATAATTCTTTTACTATGTTAACAATGTTACTGAAAAAAAAAACACACACACACACATTGTCAAACTTTACAATAAGGTTGTATTTGTTAACATTAGTAAATGCGATTAACATTAGATGTTTCATCAATATTATGTAGTGAGTGGTAAATGATCACACTCCTGTCGCTGCCATCTCACGTCACACCGAAAAGGCATTTGATATGGTAGGATGGGATTATCTTTTTAAGATTATGCAAATGTACAGACAGGTCCAGATATTTAACATTCTAGATATCTCGCTGACATCGGCACTTCTCTCAAATCGCGTCTTTGATAATTCATACATTGCGTTCCTCGTTCACGGGAGCGAGCTCTGAATTGCTTACGATTTCGGGCTTTTGTCAGCGATCTCCACAAAACTGTCGGCGAGCGAAAATTGGGCTTAAAATCGTGTAGTGTAAATTGCATAGGCCGATTGACAAAGGTGGGCCAGGCCTACCCAAGATTTTGTTTTATTATTTTGCATTCGGTCTCAGACATTGGTCTCTTCCACCTGAGAGAGCCCGCCCTGGTTTTGTATTGAACAGGAAGTTCTTGCATCTATTTCGCTTCAGTTAAGTTACACCCCGTTGTCTCGCATTTGCACACGGTATGGACAAAAGTGCCCAGTAGGGCTGAAACGTTTAGTGGAAATGACCCAGGAAATGACCCTGGGTTAACAATTTCATGTGTCAAAAGCCCAACTGTCTCTTGGTCAGTTTCAAATGGCATACTCTGATCTAATCTATTCTAGATCAGCAAGATTGTTTTCAACATCCCAAACCTGAAGTTCTTGAACCTCAGCTCTAATCAACTGAGTGATGCAGTCTTGGATCCAGACTGTGCTAAGACCTTCTCCAGCATCCGCCGTCTTGTTCTTAATAATACTCAAGTGTCCTGGGACACAGTGCACACTTTTACACGAGAGATGCCTGAGTAAGTTACAATTTTAACTCCTGACATTTCTGTCCTTTTGGAATATGGAATGATATTATGTATTAATATGCCCAATTGAATTAGTTTATCTATATTTTCTGTATTTTGTATTTCACTGCTTTAAGCTGTAAACATGGCTTCCATTAAATATTCCTACTACTGGACAGATGTCACTGAAATAGGTGTCCTGAGAAATCATATTGTCTCTGTGACCGCCCTGTAAATAAATGTTTTGCCTGGTGGAATTTGGGAATATGTCTGAAAATGTTTACATTCTTGATGTCTCTGCACTTGAGGTTCTTCATGTTCTTAAACCAATTTGGTATAAGCAATTCTGTGCTTCATAGTTTTCACACCTGACCTAATGTAATGTCATTACTCTGTCATCCTTTAACATATAAATAGTGCTTTAGAAAAGAAAGTCTTCTTATCCCAAATCTCATAGGAGCAGAAGGACCTCAGTAACATGTATCTGTTTTGTCCAGATTAGAGGAGCTGTTCCTGTGCCTTAATAAGTACACCACTGTGACACTTTCGTCCATGCCCTGCTCCACACTGCGTCTGCTCCACATCACAGACAACAGTCTACATGAGTGGAACGAGGTGCGAAAATTCGGCTCCATGTTCCCTACGCTGGACACTCTGATCATGGCCAACAACAACCTGAGCTCCATTCGGGACTCAGGAGAAATCCTTCGCCGGCTGTTCCCTAATCTACGAAGCATCAATCTGCACAACTCAGGTATCACTGTGATTGTGTTGAGAAATATTTGAGATTTACGTGCGAAAGCAGCGCATATTTATTTAGGTGCAGGATTCACACTGCCTTCGCAATCAGCGCATTGCTACAAAGAAGCAGTGTAGCTGCAAATAGAGTTTTCGGTACTGAGTCTATTTGTGCTGCGCACAGTGTGCTGTACTCAGCAGAAAATACAGAGAAAAGGCCTTGTAATCTATGATCTACAATTTAAAAAACCTTTTAAACATTTCAAAATTTTTGCTGTTAATTAAAGGAAGTAGTCAATGTAGTAAATCTGTATAAATCACATCATTTTCTGTAAAGAGCCGCAGTTCTAGTTTATAGTCCGTGTGAAAGCACAACGCGAGCCTGCTGTTGGAGTTACACTGCTGCTTTGCTTACACTTTGCTTATGCATCATTTAGCCTCTTTTGCATCACCATCAGTACTATTTTTGTTCAGTAGTTACATAAAACCCATGAAACCTGTTTAGCTGATGATTTTGGATGTTAAATCAGGACTTAATCGATGGGAGGACATTGAGAAGCTAAACTGTCTGCCCAAGCTAGAAGAGGTGAGATTGCAAGGTATTCCTCTGCTGCAGTCCTACACAAGCACAGAGCGCCGCAGTCTGATGATAGCCCAGTAAGTGCAAAAGAGATGACTCTCACCTTAACCTAATCAGAAACTGAATGTAATGATGTAAAAATGTTGAAGAGCTGATCATCCAGTCCACCACCCGCAGGCTGCCCTATGTAACCTGCCTAAATGGGAGTGTTGTGACTGACTTAGAGAGAGAGGATGCAGAGAGGTTCTTCATCCGTTATCACTTAGACCATTCTGAGGAAGAGCTGCCTCACAGGTACGGCACCATCCAGACATGAACACTGTAGTGTAGACTTGCATTAGGAGATGGTCTTTAATTACGACTTAATCCCTTTTTTTTGTTGTAGGTTGTCTTAACTGCACATACATTTGATCACTAATAATCACTAATAATATAGATCACTATAGATTAGGGCTGTCAACACGTACAATTATTTTATTAAATTAATTACATTATGTGCCGATTAATCACAATGAATTTCATACCAATATTTACAGTGGAAGGCCCCCAAATAAAGGTCATTTAGAATATAATAATTAAAATACTTATAAATGTAATATATAATATTATAATTCAGATCATTCAAATACATTACATTAATTGTGGCAACAGACAAGTGAAGGATTTAGACACTAAAATATGGCTATATTTCCATATCATTGAACAATAAAATTTTTCCCTCTGTTGTATTTTTAATTGTTGGTCTATGTACTCGTATGTATGACGGATGCTTTTGGATCGCCTCATTTTGGTTGCATCATCGCATTTCACTAGTATTCAGCACCTCTAGTGAAGAGCGCTCTGTTTTTAGAACGATATGTCAAGTTAAACGCAGTTTGAAACTTTGAAAAATGTGTCTCGAGATCCCTTTATTTTGTTGCACTTGGTCCAGCTGTCTTTGAGTGCAAATTAAGTCTTTGGAAGGCTGTGCTGCCTACTCGTTGGTTTGACTAGGCGTGTTGACCTGTACAGCTGGAGCTGACTGCCCCCTTCTGCATCAAGGTGGTACATCAAGCTTTAATTGCTGCAATGGTAGGAACATTCCTTATTACAAAATGTACGTTTAGATCGGGGGCGTGATTGATTGCGTGAATTTTTTTTTTACACGTTATTACATGTAAAATCAACAGCCCAATTACAGATATGAGGACTTTGTAGGAAGTTTTTTATGCCAGAAACATTTGATACAAATGGGCAAACATGAATGCTTAGCTAACGTACAATGCATTCCTCTGTGACGATAACAAACCTCAGCACTTGCCCCGATAAGTTAGCTTAAAATGTCTGTGTTAATAAACCGAATACATTAGTATTCTTGAAGTTGCTATATACATGTCGACAGTTTAACTAACTTTAAAGCTGAAGTGTGTTATTTCTGCACATAAACGTTGTTTTCTAAAAGCTTTCTGAATTCACCCCCATCTGCTTCTGATCGAACAAACAGATAGTCCTTCCCCAACTCACGCCATTGGTGAAGTCAATGTTGTTTTCAGCTGGACGGGCCTTGCAAACAAAAAATGTTTATAATGCCACAGAGCCACAGCATTTACCATTTTTCAAATCAACCCACAATTGGAGAACATAAAATTGTCTCTGGATATTAAGCTAGGATGGGAAAAAGTATTTTAGCAGTGAAAAAGTTACACACTTCAGCAAGATTCTCTTTAAATATATGCTCTGGCATGACAGTAGTTGACCTATAAAAGAGACAACTGACCATATAGAAGAAGACTGTTTATGCTAATGGCAACTAATGCAAAGCTATGAATTGTGACACATTTCAGAACATAACATGTATATCAAGCTTGTGTAGCTAGAAGTGTTCTCATACTTGTATATTTTAGCCCCACCTTGTAGACTTGTTCTGTAGAAAAGTGAATGTAGATGTTTAAATCTTTGCATTTGTTTTGGAGATATCACTGTTTGGTGACCAAGTATGGGAAGCTGGCTCCTCTGGCTGAGATCGACCTACGGCCACGCTACCACGTCAAGGTGGAGGTGCGCTATGAAGACAAAGTGGAGCAGGTGAGCATCCGGCTGGACCAGACCGTTGCAGAGCTGAAAAAGCAGCTGAAGACAGTAGTACAGCTACCCACCAACAACATGCGTCTTTACTACATTGACAAGGGTATCGCCTTCGGGCCTGATGAGCTGAAATACAGCACACGGGCTTTGCACTCATACAGAATTCAAGATGGGGATGAGATCCTAGTGGTTCCCAAAAAAAAAATAACTGGCATGCCTAAGGGTCACTGAAATATATATATTTAATTAACCAAACCCACTTTGAATTAGAACTATCAGAGTGAATGGGACTTATTTTCAGGGAAAATAAAAACCGCCTAGGCTCATCAGACTTGCAGGGGCTTCAAAGATGTTTTAATTGTTCTCAAGCAGCACTTCGTGTGTAACATCACTACACAGTCACCAGTAACCCCACTTTTGTGCACCTTTGGTTTTGTTGCTGTTTGTTAATAGTTTCCCTTTTAACTTAAGACTTTAAAAGCAAACCCACATTTTCAAAGGCCCATTTCTTCAAGAATATAGCACAGAGGAGGGTTCTGGCACCCCAGAATGTGCATTTTACAGATCTTAAGACAATCACAGCTCAAATACTGACTGAGAACATGTTGCATTGCACTGATGTCTTAAAGGAGAAATCATGGACATGTTCATTGCCTGGCAAACCCCATTTCTGTGATTTAATCTGTGTGAGCCATTAACTACAAACAAAAGACTCTCAGCCCTTATATATCTTATATATGGGCAATGCTATCTTCACATGAGTAAATATTTGGAAATAATTTAATTCACTTCTATCTTTCCTTTTTCATGTGTAGTTTATTTGATTCTTTTTTAATGTTGTGATTGATGTCAGAAAACTTGCAGAACCGCATGCAGGTACTGTTTAAATGTATCCATTAGGAATTTCCCTATTGAATGTAGTGCTATGGATGGCTCAACTCCACCAAAAACAAGGCATACATTGTGGGAAATTTTCATTCTAATTTCAAATTGGTTCATATTAAGGGTTGTGTTGGTTTCTACTTTTTATCCTCACCATAATAAGCCCCGTTGAGTGACAAAAAGACAACACCGTCCACCAAAGATTGTTTTATTATGATGTGTAGTATTTAATGTATAATTATTCATCAACTGATTGGTGTCAATTGTTTTATTAAATGACAATACATAAATTAGTTGCACATCAATCATGGTCCATTACTTGATCCAGCCAGTATACAATAAGAAAGGGGTTTAAAACCTTAGATTTATTTAAAAACTTATTTTCTCAATGATTTTGGGCTGTTAGTTCACATGTCTGACGTGTGTTGAAATGTGCAATGCCAGGCTGTTTCTTTAAGATGTAGAATATGCCAGTGTCAGGGACAGAAAGTAATGTTTATTTTTTATGTTTTTGTTTTTTTCCCCATCAGATTATTTCATAATTTGCTTACCATGCCTGGTTCTACAAAATCACCTAGGTTAACTAAAATGTTCATTGGTTTTAATCACTCTTAAGTGTTGCTAGTAATTAAAGGAAAAGTTCACCCCAAAATTAAAATGTTCTCATTATTTACTCTCCCTCATACCATCCCAGATGTGCATGACTTTCTTTCTTCAGCAGAACACAGAGTTTTGAAGAATATCTCAGCTCTCTAGGTCCTTACAATGCAAGTGAATGGTTACCAAAATTTGGAATCTCCTAAAAGCACACGAAGGCAGCATAAAAGACTGCTATTGCAGTCTCTAGGCCCGATCATGATTTCAAGCTTGATTACACTTCCTAGTGCTTTACGCATGCTCAGAGCGCTACATGGCGCTATGTAGTGTAAACAAGTTTTAAATCATGATCACCAAAGAGACTGCTGATATCAAGATTAATTGTGAAAATGGAAAAAGGTTATTTTTTGGTCTCTTCTCAGCCATAACCGATTGGATCACTTCCTTTGTGCTTTTTGGAGCTTCATAATTTTGGTCACCATTTGAATTGTATGGTCCTACAGAGTTGAGATGATCTTCTAAAAATCTTTGTTTGTATTCTGATGAAGATAGAAAGTCATAAACGTGAGATGGCATGAATAAATAGTGAGATTCTTTAACTGGAATATCAACATGATTTCTTGACTTATAACATGGTAACATGATTTGAAGGATGTATTGATTGGAAAAAAACACTTTTTGTAATTGTCAATGTATTTGCATTATTATGTTTTGCTGACACACTTCGCAAATGTTTGGGTTAACAAGAGATTAGATTTTCTACAATGTACTGATATATAATAGTTATTGAAGAGAAGAATTTTAGCGTGTTTTAAGTGATAAATATATATATATATATATATATATATATATATATATATATATGCTAATAGTATATATTATATGAATGTGTATTATACTATCCTCTTTGCCTTTAACATTCCTTATGCTGTTACCTGCTACCCCTAGGCAAACTTTAAAGCATTATGAAGCACTGTTTTTTCTTCTGGAGAATTTCCTTTTAAAGTATCAATATTTTATGTTTAGTGCCCACACAGGACATGCTACTGATATTAATGTTTCTCTTTTGCATAATTATTTTATGATTTTTGTGAAATATATGCATTATTAATGTTCCATATGAATTGTACCATCTTAAAGGAAATGTCACTAACTGTGACTGATGTGTACGAAGTGTGAAGACAGAAACTGTAAGATATACACTGAAGATGTTTAGTTTGAACTGAAATTGATTGCCATTTACAAGGCACATTTTGACTTGTGTGATTCAAGAGTAAACTACTTTTCATCTTACCTAGAAATACTTGTGAGTTGACATTGTCACACCATTAACATATTGCCGTTTTAAAATCAGATTTGACACTTTTTTTTGCCATTGATTTGCCAGCATATATGCACACCATTGTATACAATATAAGAGTTAAATTAGTTCCTGAAAATCTAAGTGAAAATAAACTTTGACTGACTGTTGTAGCTATTGTTCTTTTCTTTTATCCTGTTATATTTTCACTCTAGGTTTAGACATTATCTTTAGCTTTTTCTTATTTAGGATAGGTCAGTGATCTACATCAGTGCATTAAGCCATCTGTGTAAATGGTCTGGGATTGGTTTAAAGGAATAGTTCTCCCAAAAATGAACATTTTCTCATCATTAATCACCCTCATGCTAACCCAGATGTGTATGACTTTCTTCTGCTGAACACAAACGAAGATTTTTAGAAGTATATCTCAGCTCTGTATGTCCATACAAAGCAAGTGAATGCTGATCAGGCCTTTGAAGCTCCAAAAAGGAGATAAAGTCAGCATAAACATAATCCATTAGACCCCAGTGGTTTAATCAATGACCTCTGAAGCGATCCATTTGGTTTTGGGTGAGAAAAGACCAAAATTTAACCAATTTTTATTACTGGACATCTTGCCATTGCAGTTTGTAGGCACGATCATGATTTCAAGCTCAATTACTCTTCCTTGTGTTTGATGCATGCACAGTGCTATTGAAAGTATAATCAAGCTTGAAATCATGATTGCTAAGGAGATTGTTGTCAAGATGTCCAGTGAAATGGGATTTACATTTTGGCTTGTTTTCACCCAAAACAAACTGGATCGCTTTAGAAGACATGGATTAAACCATTGGAGTCGTATGGACAGGATTTGGAGGGTTACTTTTGAAATGTATTTCTCTACAGATTACAGAATAAATGCTGTAAAATGTAATTTGTAATGTATTCCGTTAGATTACTTAAGGTCAGTAATGTATTCCAAATACTTTGGATTACTTCTTCAGCACTGGTATATATATTTTTTCACTTGTTTTGACTATAAAAAGTCTGTCAGTACAGTAAGACACAATACACATGTTAAAAATACATTCTCTAAAAAAACAAAATATCTTATGCAGAGTTGTTTCTAAATCAAGATTAATCTAACTGATCTTTTTTTTTTTTATAAGGATTTTTAGATATTTTTACAGTAAACCAATACAAAAATTATTATCAAAATTACAATTGTTGCCCTAATATCTAAGATCTTACTAGAAAAAAATAATTATTATCCAACATGAATTTTCTTGTTAAAAAAATATGATCGTGTCTGGTAACGTGGATGTTAAATGGCTAGAAATAGTATTTTGGCTTAGTGTAAAGCTGACAGTTTACACAAGGTTTATTTCTATTTCTTCTGCTCCAAACTTACTTCAAACTTCTCTGTCTGCTCGTATGAATGTAACACATCATAAGAAAGTGTTTCACAGCTGCTCAAATGCACCTTGCATCACATCATTTATATGTATAAATGTTTTCCATCTGAATGGAATAAATATTAAAATTAAAGAAATGACGATAAAATGCAAAGTAATCTCTTCAGTAATCAAAATAATTTTTGAATGTAACATTGTTCTAATTACAATTATTTAAATTGTAACTGTAGTGGAATACAGTTACTCATATTTTGTATTTTAAATACGTAATCCCGTTACATGTATTCTGTTACTCCCCAAACCTGTGTATGGATTACTTTTATGCTGACTTTATCTGCTTTTTGGATCTTGAAAATTCGTGTCACCATTCACGTGCATTGTAAGGACCTACAACGCTGTGATATTCTTCTAAAAATCTCTTGTGTTCAGCAGAAGAAATAAAGTCATACACATCTGGGATGGCATGAGGGTGAGTGAATGATGAGAGATTTTTCATTTTTTGGGGTGAACTTTCCCATTAACCCTCAGAAACCCAAGCACTGACACTGATTATGTATTTTCATTTTGTGTTTTTAAGACGTTTCTAATGATTTTTAAGCACATTTTGATTTTAGGGTTCATTTTGTGTGACTTTAGCAAGCTGTGGCATTCAGTATGCAGTTTTTGCTCCACCAAAACATAAAAATCGGTATTTTTTAATTGATTTAAACAAACGTTCGATTCTGCTATGTTTTGGTATCTGGGGGTTAACAAATTAATTATGCAAAATTGTCAGCAACAAAAAAATTATTTTAAGTGCACGCTTTGCAGAGTTAATAAAATAAACCTTTACAATAAATCAAGCGTTTCTAGTTATCCTAAAAGGAGTGTTTATTTCCGTCACCAAGGTGACATTGTGGGCGTTAGCATTGCTGTGACGCGCGAGAGCAGGAACAACCAATCAACGGAGAGAAGAGATAGCAGACGTCACAGTTAAAGTGAGCGGCCGTTCATTGAGGTGAAGTCCAGCTTATAATATGTAAAGGGCCAAACTGTTCCGGCCGTTATTTGTACCGTCTTGAAGAGCACCGGTGAACTACCGTGTATCGGCTACAAGAGTTTAAAGTGGCTTGCGTTGAGGGTTCCATTACGGTAGGCTCTTTGAAGGAGCAGGCAGGGGAGAGGAGGATGGTCTCGTTCACTGTGGTGAGTAACGCTATGCATGATCTGCACATTCATGCCTTGCTGTTCCCACCAATTTACTCACCCGAATACTGGCTCCTAGAAGCTTCTAGACATTTCACTAATTACATAACATCGGCCCGTGAGTATTCTTGTTCACAAATGTATAGAATCACATAGTTCTGTAGTGATAGGTTGCGTGTCTTAATATATATATATATATATAATATATACAACAAGGTATTTTTTATGTTAATTCATTGTTAATCAAAGAGTTGTGAAAACCAGGTACATTTAGTCTTTTCTTTCCTGAGCAAATATGAATATACAATTACATTTCATCTAAAGTGCCCATTAAGGCTCGTTCTTGCTGAAGTTTGGACATGTTGAATCACGTGACACGCACAGCTCTACTGCAAGTGCTAAACTGTCAAATCTGTCAAAACCACAATCTCGAGACTAAACTGTACAATGTGAATGATAATCCCTTTATTTCACGTAAACTATCACACCCCAAGTGAGTTTTCTTAATAGTATTACATAAATTTAGGCGTGGGTGGTTACTGTTACTATCTTCCATAATAACTGAATTATTAAACTCTCCCATCACTGTTACCATCCCATCTTTATGCTGACTGTATTTTCTTGCCAGAATAGTAATTTGAATACATATCGTTTCCTCTGTTATTGGGGTAGTAGACTCAGCTAAACAAGCCAGACATCCCAGGTTGAAACAGTTAATTTGTATTCTTATTTGCACTAGGCAACTTGTTTCCCAGAGCTGCTCCTAACCGAAGGCTCTCAGACCATGATTACAGCTTACCAGATGTAGCTTTTTGATTAACTAAATATGAATGTACGAGACAATGAAGTGATGGTCAAAAATACATTTAAAATGCAAATCACATGATGCCTATTCTATGTTGAACGTGTTTTGAATTTCTGATTTAAAAGTTATTTTGATATTTTTACTGAGGCTTAAAGTAAAAAATGTCCTGTGTTGTAACAGAGAGAGAGAGTAAAACGAATCAGTCTTGTTCAAAGCTGCAATTTAAAAAAAAGAAATGTTGGTTTGAGTAGTGCAGAATAATATATATTGTTATTTCTTTAAAAAAAAAAAAAAGCAATGAAAAAATTTTGTCTTAAAATATAAATATTTGAAAAAACTTTTGTCAACCAAATCAAAGTCATGTGGTGTAACCAACATGTAGGTTGCCATTTAAAAAAATTATACAAATAAAATTACACAATATAAAATAAAATAAAAAAAAATAAAAAAACAGAGAGGACCCATTTAGACCATCAAGACTGTGTTCGAAGATTATATCAGATATTTTGACATTTTTATGAAAAGGTACATTTTGTTCAGGTCAAATGGTGTAACCCTGAAAAAACTTCTTGACATTTTATCTATTTTTTTACCTTGAAAAATATGTTTAAATACTTTTCTGAAAGTAATGATTAAGTTGTATACATTCTCCTGTATTCAAGGTGCAAGACATTATTTTAATATCTTATACTTTATGGTTACACCACATGACATTTATAAAGTCATTAACCCTTATATTGTGTTTCTGGCCAAAACTGACTGAAAACTCACGTTTATTTCATCAAGTTAAGAGATATGAGAGATTTATTAAGATTCTAAGTGGGCCAGTCATTTTTGACCAGTAACACAAAAGGTGTTAGCACAAACAAACACAACATAAGGGTTAAATAAATTAGTTTTAAAAAAAAAAAGTGTAAAAAGGTTTTTTTTTTTTTTTGTTTTGTTTTAAAATTCTCAAACTAACATGGACACAAAGATTTTGACACAAGTTTCAAACTAGATTTAAAAAAAATATATAATTTGTATCACCTCAGACAAACTTATTTGTCAATAACCGATACATAAATATTTATGTAAATATTTGTGATATGAAAAGTTTATTATAACTATATAATTATATATTTTATAAGCAGTTTTATACATAAAAATTATTAATGCTATTACTTTGAGAACAGTCTAGAAGTGTTGAAGTGTTGAATGGCCCATGGAGGTCATAGGCAACTGCTATATTTACCAGCTCAGTAATATGATCTCTGGCATTCCGGATCACTGTGCTCATACTATCCCTGGTCCTCTCACTCTGGAGCTAAAGCCTCCAAAGCAACACGCTGTCCACGGAAAATGTTACTGGTGAGCCTCCTCTCCAATTTACTCACTTTTTTCTCTAACTTTTAGCTGTTTTGACTGGTATCCAGTGTTTTGAGGTCTGTGGGGGAGAGGGCATGACGTTCTCAAGTCATCAGTTGTGCAATGTAACCAGGATATGGAATGTAATGGAAGCTTGGCATTTTAACTGGTGCCTTGGAATGCAGAATATTAGTATGGAAGATGAGTTTTAAAAAATGCTCTCATATATATATTTTTTGCTTCAGGATTGAGCTGTAAAAAATATGGTATTATTTTCCATGTTTCTCATCAGCTTTATATATTTCTGTTTGAATAATTATTGTTAATTTTCAGTGGGCTCCTTATGGTGTGTATTCTGTTCAGGGTCATCGTTAAGTTTTTTTTTTATTATTATTATTTGCCAAGGTCAAACATAAACATATTTTTAATAAAGATACTGTTTACTAATTGCTTTTTTGCCAGCTGTTCTTGCTAAATGACTCTTCTTCAGCCAAAAATAAAAAACATTCCTAACATTCTAACCCTTTCTGTGTGTTTTCTTTATTCTTTCTTCTAGGTTTGAGCAGTGAATGGTGGATGCTAGGTATAATGAACTGCCACCTCAGTTTTTCCGTCCGCTTGAACTGACAGAACGGCTTTACTTACAGTAGGTACCCCAGAACCTAACACCCACCTGTTAGCAGAGAGCACTTTGCACACATGATACTGAGAGAGCTTGTTGCACTTACAAAAAAACATACAGGGTTGCAATTTGTCTCTAGAGATTTTTAGGGTATGTTTCTCTTCACTAATTCAGATTATTGGTTTCATATATTGAAAACATGGGAGGCAAACAGTTTTGTGTGTTTCTGTATATACAGTACATGATTTGCATTATAGTTTTTCATAGTAACAATCTGTTACAAACCTGCATTCTACATTCTTTAGGTTTAGGTTGTCTGCATTCACTTTAAATGATTTAAAGACCTACAAGACCTACTTCTAGATGACCAAGTATGTCTAAAAGTTTGGTTCCACATTGTAGCTTAATTTGAAACATGTCTTTGCTAACAAATAGGCTTTGTAATGGATTGCCAATGACTTACAACTTGCCGTTCATCTTAAAGTTCCTGTTACAAGATTGAGTAGCTGCAGATATAAAAGGTAGATTTTGAGTTTGGTTTGGCACACTAAGTTTTGTTTAAGAGGCAAGCATTGCCAGATTGCCTTTGATCAGAAGGGTGGGCTGAGGCATCACATTGGCCACTGAGCTCTTATCTGCTCACATTTCAGGATAAATATAGCTGTATCCAAGACTTAGCCTCAAGTCTTCAGCATGAAGATTGCAAATATTATTTGTGCTATGGATAAAAAAAAAAAAAAAGTTTTAACAAGTATTTACACTTTTATATTTATTACTGTCCATATGAAATACTCAACACAAGGTGTTGCCCATTGACCAGTTCCAGGTCTTATATCTCATGTTAAGCTATGCATATTACAACATGATTTTTATTCACATTTTAATGTTGTCTTTGCCATTTATTTGCAAGTGTAGTCTGGTTTCCAAACAATCGAGAGATAAGAGAATGTAATATTAGATACAGAGTTAAAGAAATGTCTGTGAATGTTAAAGGCAGCAGTGATGTGCACATAATGACAGCGTGTCTTTCAGTGTGGGTGAAAGCCTGTCTGACTTTCAGATAACACAGGCATCTACGTCTGCTATGACATGTCCCCACCTGTTATGTGCTCACAATCAGAGACACTCCCCCAGCATAGACATAGATAACAGAAAAAATCCTTCAAATGGAAAAATATTCAAACTGGGCTTGCCTTCCTTAATGCTGAATTACCAGTCTGTTTGAAATGTAATGTAATACAGAAAACAATATACACCCAGTCCTCTGACAAACCTCAGTTGTAGTCTGTATTTAATTTTCTGATTCAAAATTGAGTTTCTTCATTAGTAAATTTTTTTTTTATTTCTTAGCAATTTCTTCTTGAAGATGAAACCTAAGAGTGTCTGCTTCTTTAAATTAATTTGAGCTTATCTGAGCAAATATGTTTTCTTGAGTCACATATAATAATTAAAAGGGTATTCAACTTTTATTTTTATCTTAATAAAATCTTGATTGTTGTTGAACAAAATACCATGGATATTCTGGATTTGATCAATTACCAAAAATGTATGATACCTGGTTTTAACCATCAATTTTATAAAAAACATTTGGAGATCGGCTGAGGGAGACAGGCCCCGATCAATTCTGGCCAAATTTCTGAAAACATCCGATAAAGATCTTGTGTTATGCGAGGCAAGGAGTAAAAGAAAGCTTCCTTGAAAGACCCACAGCATTCTTGTTCCCAGATTTTGCGAGTTCGACAAGAGAGAAAAGTGATTGATTCAGGGAATGCAAGAGTCTCTCACATCAACGGAAGATCGTGTTTGCTCTGATGTTTCTGGCCAAACTGAGAATAGATGCTAAGGATGGCTGTAAAAAATTGACATGCCCACAGCAAGCAATGTCTTTCATAAAAACATTGGACCGAGTAAGCCATTTGATGTTTTTCATGTTGCTGTTTAGTGGGCTCATTGAACATACACTCAACTGCCTGAGGAAACTGGGCACCTTCTTTGTTTCTTTTTGTGCTGGTTCTGCCTAGTGGCTGGAGTTTGTTTTGTGTAAGGTAATTTCTTCGGGACAGCTTGTGGAGAAATCTGCACGTTTTTGGTGCTTATGCCTCCTGTGGCATGGATCTCTTGCAGGACATTGGAGTGACTGGGTCTTTTGTTGCACTCATTTATCGGCCAAATAGCCGGCATACTGAACATTCCTTTGACTGCCCGAAGAACTGAACTTTTGTATTTTATATATATATATATCATTTTCTTTTTTTTTTTTTTGTAGGAGCCATTTATTATAATTTTTTGTATTGACTTGGATTTCCTTAGTTGTGTGCCCTCTGCAGGTGAGGTGATGCCTTAAAAGCCCAGGTGTTGCTTGTTGAGAGGTGGCCTGCTGGGAGTACACGGTTTTTAGACCTTCACCTTTGTTTGTGTGCTGGATGTTTGTTTAATTTGTTGTTTGGCAAATATTGCATTTTTCTTTCAATTAAATTTGTTGCTTCAAGAAATAAATAAACAGCATGGAATTCAACATAAACCTTGTGGACAATTGATTATAAACAAAGGAAGAGTCTAAATCACTCAGCAGACCCAAGGAGTGACCAAATGGACAATTTGTTTAAGGATCGTCACTACAATATATATATATATTTTATAAAAAATTAAATTCTGCCGGTTCCGGCTGGAGCTTGTTCTGTGGAGGAGCACACCTTCGGGACAGTTATGTGGATGAATGTACATGTTTTTTAAGTTTATTCCGCTTATTGGCTGGAGTTTGTTTTATAAACCATTTTTGGCTGTGTAATTCTGTTTTACAAAATCTGTATAGAAACACCGGATTTGAGCAATCTGATTGTAAAGTTGTCACGGGGCCTCTTGTAGGCATACATGGACTGTTGTACATGGACACCAGTTGGCGCTGTCGTGTGCGAGGTTAATGCGGACATTTTTCTTTTTTCTGTATTTTTGGTTTGGGGGTGTTGTTTGGGGTTTGATTGTTACACTAATGTTGGAATGTGGTCTTTATAATTTTGTTTTTGACACACATCTATTTTTTTCTAATATGTCAATGCTAATATGAGTGGATTATTTCTCTCCATGTGGAATGTGAAAGGTTTGGGGCACCCCATAAAATGAAGGAAGGTTATTTATTTTTTTAAACATAAGAAATATGATATAGTGTTTCTTCATGAAACACATCTTTCCCCACAGGCAGCTGGAAAATTTGGGAAGATATGGGGTGGACATGTTTTCTTTAGTACTGGCTCAAGTAAGAACAGGGGAGTCATTACATTGTTAAGTAAACATCTTCAATTCAAATGTCTCAAACAGAAGAAAGATAAATTAGGAAGAGTCTTTATTGTTTCAACAGAAATTCAGGGGAAAAGGATAATTTTGGCTGATATTTGCACACCTAACACTGATGACCAGAGCTGTTTTAAAGATCTTGAAGGGATGTTGCAAGCTGCTGGCACCCCTCATGATATAATATTGGGAGGAGACTTTAATCTTTTCATGGATTCAGTCCTTGATAGTGATGCACCGATCCGATACCTGGATCGGTATCAGCTCTGATACTGAAGCTATTAGACGGATCGGGTATCGTTCCGACGAGTCAGATCCAAATCCGATACTGTGTGTTAGTCATGTTCGTTACTGTCAAGTAGGGTTGGGCGATGTCCCCTAAATTGGCAGTTGACGATGTTGACAGTAAAACATCGCGATGCATGATGATATCGTCGGTGGGGCGGGCGGGGATTATATAATTTCATATAATTTTCCAAAATTATATGAAAAATTATAATTTTGTTATTTTACTAACCCAACTAATGACTCGTCGGCGCTTTATCAGTAGGTTGCACGACACGTGAAGCATTTATTTTTTTAGCTTTCACTTAAGAAGAGTTGTGCACTTTTTATTTTAATATATCTCTTTACATAAATACTATTTTCCACTTAAAAACTATAATTTCGTTGTTTTACTCACTGATGAGCAAAAGGTCGAGGCAGAAATGACCATTGATGGGGAAGAGGACCCGCTGACTTGGTGGAAAACGAACGACAAAAGGTTTCCGTTCATGGCAAGATTAGCACGGAAATATCTGTGCATATGTGCTACCAGTACTCCATCAGAGCGGGTCTTCAGCACAGCGGGTAGTGTAGTTACTCCAATCCGCAGCTTATTAAAACCAGATAAATTGAATATGTTGGTATTTCTGGCCAGAAACATCGAAATTTAAACATGGTCTATGGTGAAAGATATTAGACATCTTTACGCATTTTTCGCCATCCGTTGCGGAGCTATTCGATTTTGCATATTATTTTTTAAACGTTCATTTGTGTAGTTCATATGACCACTTTACAATATTTCAATAACATAATTTATTTTGTAGCCTGTGCTGAAGTTAATTATGCTGCTAATTATAAGTGAAATGTTAATGCCGAGTTTCGGTCTGATGTTGTTCCCGTTTTCTTGTTTTATTTGTTGTTCTTCTATGTTTTAATAAATGTGTGTTATTCATATTCACCTTGTTTCTTTCATTTGATTTGACATTATGGATTTATGGCCAAGGAAATTTTTCTTTAAAAGTATTAACCAGATAAAAGTTATTTGACGTTCGCTGGTCTGGGTTTATCTTAAACTGCCGCTTCAGTGTATACAAGAGCTATGTGACAATGAGCAAGATTTTCTGAGACACTACAACTACTAATAATTAATTAATAAAGGCTATTTTCTTGTAGCCTAGAACATAAAATATTTTAATCTAAATGTACAGTGTAAGACATGTAAAAAAAATACAAGAAGCTAACAATGTCAAGATCAATATTTGTGTAGCCTGCCTGACACGGTATTTTCACAGACTAACACGTCACGTCTCTGGCATATACTACAGTATTTAAAATAGCATATATGCATTAGTTATATTCTCAATTTAATTTACAGAGCAATCCCTGCAAAGTTTTTAGGTTAACTATAGAAGAGACTAGGATTAGTGAGTCACACTAGCAAGACTCGCAAAAGGGGGCGTGGCATCACGATGGTGGCTCTACATCGTGATGTTGGTCAGCCATCACGATGGACGATGATATCGTCCATCGGCACAACCCTACTGTCAAGCTTCAAAAATGACATAAAAGAACCATAAAAACACTATTATAGCAGTTCAGATGACTCGTGCATTTTATTCAAAGCTCTTGAAGACGTGCAATAGCTCTGTGAATCACAAAAGGCTGTGTTTAATAAGTAAATATATAGTATGC
Organism: Xyrauchen texanus; assembly: GCF_025860055.1. Lineage (NCBI taxonomy): Eukaryota > Metazoa > Chordata > Actinopteri > Cypriniformes > Catostomidae > Xyrauchen > Xyrauchen texanus. The sequence continues at coordinate 19,870,713 of NC_068311.1, forward strand.
GCAGCACCAGCGTGTTAGTGAATGGTGCTGCTCTGTTGACGCAAACTCACGCACAGGCTGGTGATGAACTCGTGGCTATTTTTAGCCTTCACATAGGTGTGCAATATTTGAGCACTACCAAGAACAGCATCTCAGATGTAGATGCTCAATCGTTCAATTCACTTATAATATGCATTTAGAATGGCACCGAAGGTGCATTTTACAAGAATTTGAATAAGAAGTGAATTAAATGTCTGTGAACTTGCCTACAAACAGACACATACAGGACTTCCTGGAGAGGTTAGAATGTCAAAATAAAAGCATGAGGGTTTTAAAAGTGCATGATTTAAATATATTACTGTTGTATTTAATAGTCAATAATAATATTATTAATAACAATTTATTATTATTATTTTCATCATTAGTAATTGTTTACAATTTATAACGTCTCGGGTTACATGTGTAACCCTTGTTCCCTGAAAAAAGCGGAACGAGATGCTGTGCTTTGCTAAGTGCTTTTGGGAACAATCCTGCATTGTGACCAGCTGTGAATATGTGTGTAACACGTCAATGAACATTGACCGGAATTTATAGACTCGGCTGGTGAGATCATTAGATGCACCTGTGGCCAGGCTAGAAATAGAGGCGTCACCAGCGTGTCGTCAGATATCTTTTTCTGAAGAGCAGTCCTGGGACTTCCCAGTTTGCTTTTTTCAGGGAACAAGGGTTACACATGTAACCCGAGACATTCCCTTTACAAAAAGCTTCACTATGATGCTGCGCTTTGCTAAGCGCTTTTGGGAATGCAATAGCCACGCTGCCGCACTGGGGCTATCCGGACCCATACGGTTGTGAAGTGTGCTCACAAGAATGCGAGAGGTCTCAGACATGAGCTTGAGATGTCGACTCAAGGACGTAAGAGCCCGGAGTAGCATAAACATCTAACCCATAAAATTTGACGAATGTGTGCGGAGAGGACCAGCCTGCCGCATCACAAACTTGTTCAGACGTGAGCTTGAGATGTCGACTCAAGGACGTAAGAGTCCGGAGTAGCAAAAACATCTAACCCATAAAGTTCGATGAACGTGTGCGGTGAGGACCAGCCTGCCGCATCACGAACTTGTTAAGGCATGAGCCTGCCATAAAAACTGATGAATGTGCACGGAGAGGACCACCTTGCCACGTCACAAACTTGTTCAGGCATGAGCTTGAGATGTCGACTCAAAGACGTAAGAGCCCGGAGTAGCATGAACATCCAAACTATAAAATCTGATGAATGTGTGGAGAGGACCAGCCTGCCGCATCACAAACCTGCTGCAGATGGACCCCTCTAGCCAAGGCTTTAGAGGAGGCGACCCCTCTGGTGGAGTGTGCCCTGACACCTACTGGCGAAGCTTGACCGCACGCCTCATAGGCCAGGGCAATAGCATCCCTCACCCAATGTGACATAATCTGCATGGTAGCGGCCGCCCCCCTGTTGCAGCCCCCATAGCAGACAAATAATTGCTCTGACTTACGCCACTGGCTAATGCGGTGGACATAAGTCTGAAGGGCACGGACTTGGCAGAGTCCGTGAAGTCTTTCCTGCTCCGTGTTAAAAACGGCGGGGAGCAGAAGGCTTCCAGAATGACAAGACGTAGTGTCGAAAAAGGCACGTTAGGAAGGTAGTCAGGATGAGGATGCAGAATAGCTTTGGCCATACCTGGGGCAAATTCTAAACAGGCCGGCAAAACAGACAGAGCCTGTAGATCCCCAATCCTCTTAAGAGAGGTAATCGCCATAAGAAAGACCATCTTGAGAGTCAGAAGTCTGTCAGACGCTGACTCTAGTGGTTCAAAAGGGGGTCTCAACCAGACACTCCAGGACTATTGCTAAGTCCCATGAAGGAGATTGGGTCCTAACAGGAGGCCTCAGTCGCATGGCTCCATGAATGAAGCGAGCGAGTAGAGAATCCCCGTCCATCGAGGCGTGGCAAGCCGAAATGGCGGCCACTGCCCTGAGAGTAGCGGGACATATGCCTGCTGACAGTTTTTCCTGCACCCCATTTATTGGTGTAGATTCTTCTGGTAGAGGGAGCCCTAGCACTAAGAATGGTCTCGATAACCTCAGGTGACAGCCCTGTGTCCCTCAGTTGGTACCCTTCAGGGGCCAAACATGAAGTTTCCACAATTCGGGCTGGGGATGAAATATCGTCCCCTCCACCTGAGACAGAAGGTCCGCCCTGTCCGGAATCGCCCAAGATGTGCCGTCGAGGAGAAAATACTAAGCACGAGAACTCGTGGAGTTGGAAGGGAATATTAAAAGTGCCAAGGAAGAGCTGAAGCGACAAATGTCATCTGATGGCCTCAGAGAATTGACCCGATTGAAATACAGATATAATACTATTTTGTCGCGGAACGTGGACTTTTGGCTATTCAGGGCAAGATAGTCATATTTTCAGTCTGGGGACAAAGCAGGGAAGCTTTTGGCTAGATACATAAAGCAGAGAGAGTCTTTTTCTACCATTCCCTCAGTGAAATCTGCTGGTGGGGAAATATTTACCTCGACCATTGATAATAATAATGCTTTTAAACCAGGTCTTCGTATACTGATGAAGATATTAGAAACTTTGTTGAACCATTAGATCTCCCTAAACTAACAACTGAGCAAAAACATTCTCTTGATTCTGAGATAACCTTGGAAGAGCTTGACGAGGTAATTAAGGCTTTGCCTGCAGGTAAGGCTCCAGGGCCAGATGGTTTTCCACTGAATTATTTAGATATTATGCTAAAGAATTGGCTCCACTTTTGAAGTTTATACGGAATCATTAAAGATCGGAAAGATTCCGCCAACCATAACACAAGCCCGGATCAGTCTGATTCTTACAAAGGACAAAGATCCAAGCAAGTCCAATTTCCCTATTTCCCTGATCCAGCTAGATGTAAAAATATAGTAAAAAATTCAGGCTAACCGATTAATTAAAGTTATGACATCCCTTATACATGGTTGCGGCCATCTCACTTGACGCCGAAAAGGCGTTAGATATGGTAGAATGGGATCCTCTTTTTAAGATTTTGCAAATATACAGGATCGGGAATAATTTTATTCAATGGATTACGTTACTTTATAGACACCTGGTAGTGGCGGTACAAACAAATGGATTAATTTCAGAATATTTTACTCTGGATAGGGGCACCCTTTCCCCATTATTGTTCTCTCTTGCCCTTTAACCATTAGCAGCTGCAATAAGAAGGGAAGATGATTTTCCAGGGGTGGCGGGAGGTATGGCGCATAGCTTTTACTTTACACAGATGATATTTTATTATTCATCTCTGACCCATTAGATCTATGCCTTGCCTCCATAGAATTATTAATTCCTTCTCTAACTCCTCGGGATACAGAGTCAATTGGCCTAAATCTGAAGCTTTGGCTCTGACAGCATACTGCCCAGTAACGGATTTCCAAACGGGTGCCTTCCAGTGGCCCAAACAGGGCATTAAGTATTTGGGCATTTTATTCCCAGCAAATCTGAGAGAGTTAATTCTGAATACGTTTTTCGAGTGATATGGGCAGGTAGGATTCATAACATTTATATATGATTGGGAAGGTTAATGATATTAAAATGAATTGTGTTCCAAAAATCAACTACCTGCGACAATCTCTCCCTGTAGATGTCCTTCTCTCTTATTTCAAGCAATTTGATAGCATAGCAGAAGTCCTTCATTTGGAATGATGAGCATCCCAGATTATATTAAAATAAATTACATAGGCCAATTGACAAAGGTGGGCTAGGCCTACCCAATATTTTGTTTTATTATTATGCATTTGGTCTCAGACATTTGGCCCATTGGCCGCTTCCACCTGAAAGAGTCACTCCCTGGTTTTATTTTGAACTGGAAGTTCTTGCCCCTATTTTGCCATTGCAAAGCCTTTCTATCAAATTAATAGGAGAAGTTACACCCCGTTATCTCGCATTTTCACTCGGTATGGACAAAAGTGTCCAGAGTGTTTAATTCGGACCTTTATTTAAATGTTGCCTCAAGCATATGGCAGAACCCTAAATTATGTATTAATAAGTCCCCTTTCTGCTGGTCAGATTAAATTGTGAGGGGGGTTACTACACTCGGTGACCTGTATGAGAGTGGAGTGTTGAGATCTTTTGAGAATTTGGTTCAACAATTTGGGATTCTCAGATCTCAGTTTTATAGGTATAGCTGTGTCACCTGCTCTGTATTGTTTTGGGGAGTAGCACACACCCCCCTAAAGCGGCAAATACTCTGGGAGAGGTGTATTACTCCCTGCTAATTCAGAGTCTGAAGGAACGGAGCTTCGACATCTCTCAAGAGATTATGGTAGAAAGATTTAAACTTGGTATTGGAGGAGGGAGTGCAGACTACAATTCTAAAAAATGTCAAGTCTGCATCTAGAGATGCAAGGGTTCCCCTTATGCAATTCAAGATTTGACGTAGATTTTATTGGACCTCCTCTAGATTGTATAGGCTTGGATCAGAAGTTGGAGACACAACCCTTGTCTTTTTGGGGTGTGTTAAGATCCAAGAATCCAAGAAAAGTTTCAGAGTTGTTTGTGTGACATTTAGGGCTCTCAAATTTTACTTTGCCCCAGACTTTGTATTTTGGGCGATGGTCATAAATTTGGGGGACAAAAATTGGGTTTCAAGCTTTAAGGGAGGTGGCAAGTAGAAGGCTGGGTTTTGGAGGCTTGTTTTTCAGAAAATTGAGTAATTATTTAGCAGTTTTGGAGGACTCTCAGGAAAGGGATGGGGAGAGAGAGAGGTCTAGTTTAATTATGCATGTTTATTATACATTTACATTTTATACATTTTTATACCACAGCGGTGTTCTATGTGGTTGGGTGGGGTTGGTGATTGGGGAGAGATATTAGTGGGGGTTAAATGTTAAATGTTGATTCGGTTTGTATGTTTTGTGTTTTTTTTTTTTTTTATCAATAAAAAATGTTAGTTACAAAAAAAATTATTCTTCTTTAAGATGACACCTAATTATTCTATAAAATAAATGGAGCTTATCTGAGTGAATCTGCTTTCTTGAATCGTGTATAAAAAGTAAAAAAGGTAGTTGACATTAAAATTCAAGCAGTTGCAACAATGTCCTGCAGTGTGAGATGTTATGCTTCATCTATACATATTTTAAACAGCATTTTCTAATTCTTGTATGAATGTTATAAACAAAGTTTTATTCGTTTTATTTAATTGAGAGACTACATGAAAAAATATTGTCAGCACAGGACTATATAAGTGAACTGCAAAAAAAGTTAAAATGCGATTATGAATGGTGGACAAAAATACAGTTACGGCCTAAAATATAACTTTCATTATACATTTATATAAACATTTAATAAATAATTAAACAATTATATTAATTGGAAATTTAGATCACAATCAGTGTTACCTGGTTTAGACCATCAGTAAAAAAAAATTAAAATAAAAAAAAAACATATATTGTAGCACAAATTTGTTGGGGTAAAGTTGTCAAGTTTATGAAAAGGTTGCCTTGGTCAAAGTTACCAAGTTTGTATTTCTTTGATTGTAAATTGGTTTCCAACTTATCTATTAATTAAATGCAACATGAACGGCTACAGGTTATCTCCTCCCTCTTTAGGTTAGTTTTTGTTATTACAGCAATTTGAGTATTTAGGAGCTTGCTCAATACTGTGCGGCAGGTTTTTTAGTCGTTGTTTTTGTCGGCAAAGAGAGGGAACACAATGTAAAACTGGTGAACAACTTTCTTAAGAGTTCTAGTTTAGTGAAAGCATGTTACAAACCTTGGTCTGCCATGTGCTTTGGACTGCCTCCAGCTTGCTTTACCCCAGATCTATGTGTTGAATTATTGATACATCTGTGAATGCAGCACTGGGAGAGGGAGAGAGAGAGAGTGCAGAGAAAGAGTCAGATTAAAGAAATAGGAGCCTCCTCAATGAACACAACACGTATCAACAACACTATATACTTTTATTTATTCAGATGCTGCAGTGCCTTTTGAACAAGAACCTGTCTTTCCACAAGAACAGACTGTGCCACTTTAACACATGGCCCAGCTCTGGGGGCTCTCTCTTATTTCACATAAACAGCAGGGTTCTCAGTGCTTTGCTTGGGCTATAGTGATAAACCAGGCCTCTCTGAAAACAATAGCAGTAATTTTGTTACGCAGCTTTATTCAGAGTCCCATTCTAGTAGCGAAACCCCTGCAAGTTGCGTAATACGCACCCCTGTATAATGTGTGCTGTGTTTTGGAGAAGTCACATGCTACTACACATTGAATATGTTTTCAGGATCAAGCACATAGCAAAATGCAAGAGACCTCAGGGCATGACACAGTCATCTAAAATTCATAACAGGTAGTGTTTATATGCTACAATTTTGACTGAAACTGCTTGACAGCCCCAAGGGCTGAAATACACTCACAATAAAACTTGTTACCTTAAAAGAAATATTGCGAGGAATTTTGGATCTAAGAGATTGTTGATATGAACTAAAATATGAATATGACATTGTTCACTTGGTGCAGTGTTTTCTGCACTTTGCCGCTACTGAATCTTGCCAAGGGAAGAGAAGTTATATTTTGCGAGTTATTAGGTTTTAGTGAATTGATTGTGATGAGATAAAAGAGTGTGTACCACAAAGTAATGTCAAAACAACACATCTTTCTGTTGTGTTCACTGACTGGACTACAAAACAAAGCATGACCAACTTAGTCCGACTGACGAACAAATGACTCTTACTGAGGCGGTTCCTTTAATGAATCGCTCAAATCGACTCACTGTAATCTTTTTTTCACATTTCTCTTATCCATTTATCCCCAGAGTCCATGCAGCCTGAAATTTTCTCACCTCCGGCTGAGCTTCCAGCATGTCTCGTGTCTCCTCCACGGCTAAGCGCTATACTGGCTCCTCTTATACCAGTCACTACACCTCATATGGCTCCTCCCTGACCCCATCTCTGAGCTCCTACGAGCGGGATAAGCTGCCCTACAAGAGTTCCTCTTCCGGCTTCTCCTCCTCCAGCTACTTGAGCTCCAGCGCCAGCCGAACCCGCAACTACAGCTCATCTTTCGAGCCGGACCGGGGTCGGCCCATCCCTCGCACTGACTTGCTTGCCAGCCGGCGCAGTGAGAGCTTGAGCCGCACACCAGTGAAGAGCTATGGCTCGGGCCTCAATGGAGGCTCAGGATATAGCAGCTACAGCTACTCTACAGCCCCCACCAGCTACCTCTCCTCCTCAACTGTGTCCTCCAACATCTCTCTCAGTCGGCGGAAATCAGTGAGTCAAAGCGACCTGACGCATGACTTGTCAGCTTTGGGCCTGAGCGAGACCTCCAGCAGCAGCAGCCTGAAGCAGTCATACCGGAGCAGAGTCAGTGACGCATCTGAGTCCTACAGCAGCACACGCTTCAGCAATGGCCTCTCAAGGAGCTCCATGCAGGAAGGTGTCGGGAGCAGCAGCAGTGGCCTGAAGAGCAGCAGCAGCAGCCGGTTCTCCAACAGTTTTCGCTCCACATCCCCAGTCAGAGAGTCTTTGGTAAGGGCATTCAATGCATTCATATTCTCATGGGCCTGCAGTTACGCATGTCATTCTAGCTAGTTGAACAGTTCTATCTATAGAACCTCATTAAAATGTTAAGTACATAGTCTTGTAAAGTACCTTCATCTTTTTCTTTGATTTTCAATACTTATTTGCTTCAGTGCTGGTTGGTTTGGTTCATGGCTTAGAACCATTTAATGAAGGCTTTTTTGAAATTCTTATGGAAAAAAGTAATGGGAAAAAACTTCCAGAACCTAGAAGATAGCTAAGAATAAACAGTAGGCTGGCTCTTTTTTCCTATCACACCCTTGCTAGGTTTATTTCAAGTCTAAGTTATTTTCTTTTCCCAATCCTCATGTTTGCATTACTCTTCTTTCTTAATTCAAGTATTTCACGAGAGCCCTTCAGCTTAGAGAGGTGGTGCTGAGTAGATTCAAATTGAAGTGTTACCTTCAAAAGTCTCTAGTAATACAAATGAGCACATCTTAGAAAGATTAAATGAACTTAGTCATCTATAGCTATGTTCGGAATAGCATACTACCATACTATTCTTACTCTTTACTATTCTTACTATTTCTGCAGTATGTATACTAATATTAATATAATACTTAATATTATACTATTAATATTATATAATATAATATAATATAATATATTATATAATATAATAATATTATACTTAATATTTCTGCAGTATGGCATGTATACTATGCGTAGTATGCAAAATTCTGTGTGTAAAATATAACCGGATGACCTACTACATTTGCTAAAAGGGGCAACTTACAACAGAGCACACGGCACAGAATACTGTATCCTCTACAATTTTTAAATGTCTTGATGTCATTAACCTCTTCATTATTTGACTATACTGCCAAGAGATATGACCTTTTAACACAAAATTGGTTTAGAAATGCCAATTTCCTAGATAATAACTGAACACACTATTTGCCAAATTAAACAATGTTGAGGTCATGTGACAACATTGTAGTACTGTTTGAAATGTTTATAGCTTCATACTACCAGTGTGTTTTGTATGGTATGTTGGCAGTGAAAAATGTTTGTTTGCTTACTGGACCCATAGAGTTTCTAAGGCTGAATTCAAATGTCTGTTTACATTATGCCATGCAACAAAAAGCCCTGTGGAATACAGTCCATGGCTAATAATTTGAAATTAATTGTCATTTATGTAATTAATTAAGCAACTTCTCTAAGCAACCCAGTCTAAATGAGGAGCAGTGAGCAGTTAGGTCTGTCTGACTTTTAAATGATTAGTCTAGACTGGATAAGTTTACAAAAAAATATAATCAGCTCAGCGAGATCAAGTCTGAGTGCTTTTGTCAACTCAAATTAATTATTCCACTAATGCTCCATATATCCAGGCCTTTTATGCTATTTAACCAATCTATTGCGGAGGAATAAACGTATTAGAGGATCTGTTCTGTGATTTTCTTTTTTCAGTTTTAACCTGATGAGTTCAAGGCAGCCAAACAATTGCCAAGCAGACCTTAGTTTACTACTACTGTAATTAAGGAGGATATTAGGTTATTACTCTTGTAAATTAGAAAATGGGAGAGCTTTTTATCAAACGTTTCTTAGTTCTTAGGGGAGTGGTGGTGGAGTGGTCTAAGCACATAACTGGTAATCTGGTAATCAGAAAGACACTGGTTCGAGCCCCACAGCCACCACCATTGTGTCCTTGAGCAAGGCACTTAACTCCAGGTTGCTCCAGGGGGATTGTCCCTGTAATAAGGGCTCTGTAAGTCGCTTTGGATAAAAGCGTCTGCCAAATGCATAAATGTAAATGTAGTTCTTCGTTGTTACTAAGTGTTAGCTCAGAATACACTGTTTCTGTAAAAAAAAAAAACACACTACATGCAATGTAATATCCTTTCACAGAAAATTAGTCACTAAAGCATGAAGAATTCAGAGTACAGTAGGCTAACATCTAAAAATTTGCTAATACTTCACTCTATTCATTGTTATTTTAGGAGCTCAGTTTTTTCTGAGTAGACAGTAGCAATGTATAGTTATAGCCAAAACATTATGACCACCTGCCTAATATGCTGTTGGCTGTTGGAGTCATGGAATCTACAAGAACCCTGAAGGTGTCCTGTGGTATCTGCCACCAAGACATTAGCAGTAGATCCTTCAAGTCCTGTAAGTTGCAAGGTGGAGCCACCGTGGATTGTATTTGTTGGTCCAGCGCATCCCACAGATGCTTAAGCGGATTGAGATCTGGGGAATTTGGTGGCCAGGGCAACACCTTGAACTCTTCATCATGCTCCTCAAACCATTCCCGAACAATGTGTGCAGTGTGGCAGAGCGCATTTTCCAGCAGAATATAGGCCACTAAAAAGGAGTTTACTTGCTCTGACCCGGTTTTCTGGCCATAACAATTTGGCCCTTGTCAAAGTCACTCAGGCCCCCTTTTGGCTCTTGGTTATTGGCAACAAGCAGTGTACCTCAGAGGCTACTAACAGTTCAGAACTTTGTATTCTCTTCACATGAGGTCCTTAAGAGGAAACAGAGTGACAAATTAATTCTCCTTCTGAGTACAAAGTGTCCCTACCGTATTTTCCTGTGTTTTAAGATTTGTGTGGATTAGGTTGCCAACTGAGATTTGAGGTTTACTCACCACAGCATTGAATTTCACTCTAATCATTACATTTCCTACTTACTATGAAGCAACACGGATATGGTGGGCTGTTTTCACAGCATTATAACAGGACACCTGTACTGTTTTTAAAGGATCCCCATGGAGGTTGCATTATGTCAGCACTGCTAGTTTCCCAGTATAAAACGCAACTATATCCTGGTGCCCTGATGCAGATTGTCATTTGGCTAAAAGCCAAGATTATCCAGTGGATTTCTGGATATTGTTCAAGGTGTCTAATTATGCATTTCAGGAAACAAATGTATTTATAAAATAAATTAAAACATTTTATTGTGTTCTGTTGGTACTCCAAATATCACACATACAGTACAGTACAGTAGGGTGTTGAGGGAAAGTTTTCTTCTGCTGTTTGTTGTGTACATAGACATAGTCATGAGACTGCAAGGTTCAGAGTGATCCTTTTCCCTCATTGAACTGCCACTTCAATAACAGGACGCCTACACCACCAACTTCCTGTTGCTACACAAACACAGATTACCATTCTCTGAGTTCTGTGGTTTTATTTACAGTTTAATCCACTTCAGCGAAATGTGGAATAATAAAAAAAAAAAGCCATAATAAAAGATTTTAAATTTCATAAAAAATGTAATTCACGAAACGAAATTAAACAAAGTAGAAAATTAAGATTTACGGTTGACCATACAATACTTTGTGACATGCAGCTGCAATAAGAAGACAATAATGATTTATCCTGACTGTGGGACAAATGTACCGTGTAGCCCTCAAAAATGACTTTGTTCCCATTTTGGCAAGTTCCATGCTGAATTATGTCGGCTTTTAATATTTTTAGTCTGTCTAGAACTGGTTTGTGGCTGATGACATTAAACCCACTGCCAGCTTACCTTCTAGTATTTCATAAGTGCATAATGACCACATTCTGGTGTTTTCTTATGTGGCGGGTTAGTGTGCTCTAATTTTTCTCCCACTTTTAAAGGGAAAGTTTAATGCTTCTCTCTCTAATACTTTAGCTGGGGTGAAAGCTGAGCTGAGTATGTTGGCCGCCCCAAAGACCAGAGGTATTGTCCCAATTTTTGTTGCTCTAACCTTTGTTGGCAGTTGTTCTATTCTTAATCTGATTATATGCTTTCATATATTTAGAATAGAGCAAAAAAAAAAAAAATGTGCTCATTTTTTTCCACTCAAAGAACTTTAAGCAATCATTTAAAGTTATATTCACAGCCATTTGTCTTTTCTTTGTTTTTGTGGTAAGTGTTAAGAGCGACTTATCAGTGACTGATAAGTGGACCAGTTCACAAACCCCTTTACCTGGTGTTTCATACCAACCTGAGGCGTATCTTCGACGTATGGAGTAATGAAATCAAGATTGGCACGTTTTAACACTGTGAAGGCACTGCTCTTTTAAAATTAGTAATAATACCTGCAGAGCCACATCATTATTGAATATGTTTGACCCACTGCCCTCAGTGACGTCGAGCGCGCGCAGCAGTGTTCGCGCTTTGAGCTCATGTGGGCGGGACTCGCAGTAGTGAAAAGGCATGAACCCGATCATTAGACATCAGTTCGTGTGTCATTTCTTTTAGCACTAATCTGCATTGATATGTGAAGGAACTGCTTTTGTACTTGGGTTTTTTATGAACACTTTTTTGTTTATGAGAATAAGTATTTTATAGGTGCGTCGTCATATTAGAAATGTTTTATTCGTTCTCGGTTCTGCCTTCCACCGCTGTAGAGGTCGTTTCCTGATCAAGTTGCCTACCTAAAGGACCATTAACGATTGGAATAGGACTTTGGAATATTTGATGCGAGAACATCCATAGTTCTCGTTTTGACAGCACAGTAGGATTCATTCACTGATAATGCCTAGCATGCGACAGTCATACACAGTTACAATTCCAGAGGAGCCACCAGCGACTGCGTTTCCTCTTCTAAAACAAGATATGCGGAGGAAAAACTCGATGTCCAGCCCTATGCTGGTCTCTACATTCGTTGGGCTTTTGATTAATCATGCCAAGGTACGAACACACGCTTAATTAATCTGAAGAGAACCATATAGTTCATGCTGTGGTGTCATTCATTTTGTACTCACCCAACATCAGCAAGCCCGTTCTAAAAGGCTTTGTAAAGGATCAGTATTCCGACATATTCACTGGTTATATAATGCTAAATGTATATCTATTGTACTGGCGTTTGGTGTCACAATTTCATTTGCTTATTTGGCTGCTTAATTATGTTTATGCTGTCATTTATGCAATGTTTTGGCTAAATCGATAAATCACTCTTTTTGAGCCTTAAATCTGTAAAAAGTGTCTTTGTGATGCACACCATCACCTTATTTCATTTAAATTAAGCCACAGATTCAGCATGCGCAACGCAGCGTATATGAAGCTGAATTATGACGCAGGAGGCAGTTTAGAATGGTCGTGCATTGTTACGTAATAAGCAGAAATCCCATTTAGAACTCGCTCTGTAAATACCTGCATCCGGCATTGCTTTCATGTTGCCGAGGTCAGAACAGTAAGATTTGCTGTTTAGCCACCGTTATCTCCTCTGTGATTAGTTCAGCGTCACGGAATGTGCTTTTGCAGTGATCTCGTGCATTCATTGGAACGCTTATACTGAGTGGCTCGTATATCTAGTAGCACCCATCATGCTAGATACTAGTAGGGTAGTAGACTGTTTCAGATGAACGTATAGTTGTTACCTGCGTATTTTATACTATATTATATAATAATAATATTATTATAATAATTATAATATTATTTGTATTAACACCTTTTCAAATCTGTCTTAATGTCTCTTTCCTCTTCAGTCTCATTCTATTTTAATAATTGCCAAAAGTAGAGTTACATACAACTTTGTACCGGACTAACAATTTATTTAGTCCAATAATGTGTCTTAACAAAGAGGCGTAAAATAATAACAAAGGCACAAGGACATTGAGCATTGTTGAGAGTTCACAGGATTAGCTCTGTGAGCTGATTTTGGATCTTCTCTGCCTGCACCTTTTGTGATTCACTTCCCCTGGTCACCCCTCTGTGAGTTGGCAATGTGACAAGTATTATGTGACTGTGAAGGAATTGGAGTACCAACAGTACCTTTATAATGGTGTGCTGAGATAGGAAGGTCTATATGGAGTGTTTTGTACAAAGTCAAAGCATTGACATGACATCAGACAAAGGACAGAAAAATAAAAATAACATCTGCTCAATTCCATATTAAACACACTTGTTGAATTCATACACCGATTTTGTACTCAGGTTTTCCTAGGAAATACAGGTATCAAAACTAGGGATTACACAGTATACCACATTAGGGCCATATTAGTATTGGCCGATAAATGTGAATTGTTGGTTATCGGTCCGATAAGAAAATTAAGCCGATATATTAAAGCCGATATATTATGGGTTTTTCAGGTGTACACTACTCACCTTGAGGGATTTGATAGGTGTTGTCTGCATGACGTGACATGTCAGCACACAGCAATCAGAAGATTTACAGAAGATCATCTTGGATCTGAGTAAACACTCCATTTTACTTATTCATGCATTTTGTTTCTTTATTAATTTTGTATCTCAAAGCATATTGCCATGTTTATAGTGAGTTTGAGACTTGTTTGCATTCCTTATTATGGTTTATTGACAGGTGTGCAATTCACTGTATTTATAAAAGTAGCTCACTCATCAAATTAATTATAAATTGTTGAGTCAGTAGACTTTTTTTTAAATAAAAGAAAGTTGGCCAAAGAAATGTTAAATTCAACTGGATTCATGTAGGCTACATTTTATAAATGATTAAGGGAAAATAAAGATTTCGATGTTTCCTTGTTTTCTGCATTTTAAGTGGTTTTAAATCAAAACAAGTTAAATGCTCAGGATGTGGCTTTATAAGCTGAGCCTTTTGTTTTTGTAATCAGGCATACAGTATGTTGATTTATATCCAGATTTAGATTTATCGGCACATTATCGACTATCAGCCTCCAAATATAATTAATTATTTGTCATCGGTATTGGCAAAAATGTCCATATTGATGCATCCCTATTTAAAACTCTATTGGAGATTGAAACTTAATCCTAAACAGAAACAAAAATAGAAAAAAGGTTTTCAAGAAAGACCTCTCTCATCTAACATATAGCTGGAAGATTTGTGGAATTGTTAAGCTGGAAGTGCCTTAGTTAGAAAGGAAACAATGTTTACAAAACACTGACAGTTTCAATGCTAAAAAGTACCTGACAGGTTTGTCTTGGAATTTAAACCAGCTATCAGCACTTCAACAAGATCTTAATGTAGGTCAAAGTGTGCTGGGAAATATGAACGCTGTCAGTCTGGACACTTTTAATCTGGGGTTTTGCTCCACATTTTACTCTCAAATGAAGTTGTTAGAAAAGCAGGATTAGTCTTCTCTCACCTCCGTAATAGGGAGTACACTGAACAGTACACCATGACCCACATCTGCATTCTCCACATGATGCATTAAATATATAATACACAGTATATTATGTATTATAAATGTATATTTAATAGAAGTATCTTCACTTATGAAGCTGACTTGTTTAGAAATGGAAATACCAAAACAATATTGCTGATGTCTACGTTTGGGTCCAGTCCTGTATTCGTAAGTAATTTTGCCCAGAGGTTGCAGCTTTGCTGTGCTGGATGTGATTTCCGTAGGAATTTTCTTCTGTCTTTTGACAGATGTACATTTTTAACCATTCTAAACCTTAAAGAGGTTTCTCTAGGTGCTTTACCTAAAATTAATGTGACCTGATGTATTATGGCCTTTCACTGTGAGACCAAGTGATGCAAGTGTTGAAAACTAATAATTATCTTTTAACTGCAGGGTACACGTACCACTATATTTATTTATTTTATTTGGGGGAGGGACTTATACTCCTACAGCCGCCATTTTTTGCATGATGAATTCTTCCCTTCATATTTATACGAGTGATCTGTCTCATCCTATAATGTTTCTTTATTATATGCAGATGTTTGGGTGGTCAAAGTTAAGCCTCTTAAGGTGATGTTTTCATATGATCCCTTGATTTAGTGGCTATATAAATAGTGTTGCCTGTAAGAATATGTGGATGTCAGAGATGGCTTCCTCCGACCACTGCTCAGGGATCAGTGTTGCTGTGACGATGACAAATCAGCCAATGAGCAGACGTCCCATGTGAAAGGAAGCTATTTTTGGCAGCGCTGATATTACTCAGCAGAGTAGGACAAACTGGGCTGGCGAGCCTGTTCACTTAAAATGGGTATTCAACAAGCAGGTATCAATAGCAACCTACCCAAATTTTAGTAGACTGTATCAGCATGCTCCAAGACAGCGGTAAGTGTGGAATTTTAAACACTGACGTGTGTGCTCCTTACTGTGCTAAGGGAATGTACATTTTCCATGGAAGCATGGATTTAGATAATACCCAGTTAATGAATCTGTTCCCTTTTTCAGTGTCTATAAACTGCTTGTTCCCCGTATACTGATTGTTAAGTCCATAGCTAAAAAAATGAACACTCAAGCCTGCAGCACCAGGCAAGTTTTTTTAGGTTCATAGTGGTTAGACTATGTTCCAGCATGGGGCAGATCACATTTCCCCTCACGTTCTTTAGCATGATAAAAAACAACATAGTGTCAGATTTCTGCCTGGTCTTCTCCTGCACTCCGTAGGCATCATTTACGGGTGGGACATGTCCCTACCACTTTTGCCTTTGCCAGTTTTGTCCCCACCACTTTTTTTAAATAGCTTTCTGTAAGTGTCTAATGCAGAAGAACATCTCCAGTTCTTGAGCATAAGTTTCCATTTTGTTTGTGTGTGTTATAATAAGTTGCATTTCTGCGCTGAAATTAAACTTTTAATGTTATAATGAGTGTTTGTTGCGGCAGTTATCAATGGTGTTGAGTGACAGTTGACAGTGATGTTCTGTCATTTATCCAGAAGCACGCCCTACTCGCTCTGCTGTGACGCAGCTCACGATCTTTTCCAGTTAAATTGCTAATTAAAATGCAAACAGAACAGATGTGTCCCTGCTGATGATGTACTGTACATCCACTGAAGTACAGATGCAATCTTTGTTTATTAAATTAAATAGTTATATTAGGGTGGATTAGAACTTCTTGTACTAGAGGCAGAAACTTGGCCATGAGACCAATCAATCATCCTAGCTATAAATTTAGTGATCATGGATCAGTCTTGTCTTGGATCAGTGGATATTTATCCACATTTATCCTTGAATTAGGTTGTATTAATTCAAGGTTGTTGAACACACACACATACACATACACTCTACCATTATAAAACGCACCCATGCTGCACTCTACAGCCTCTACCAAAACACAGATTAAAGTTTTGGAAACATAGTCAATGTCTTTTCATTTCCTGGAACATTTGAGGATCTTGAGATGTTAGAGAACACATTTCCAGCTTTCTTAAAATGTGTGACTTATTTTTCTGCTGCTGTTGACATCTAGCCTGTGACCTAAGCTAATTATTTTCTCTTGTCTATTTTTCAGAACTCAAAGAGTGTCCAGGGCTTGGTGGGGCTTCGTAATCTGGGAAATACAGTAAGTGTTTTGATGGGTTCTACAAGTTCCTCTTAAAGGTGATGCTTGCAATTTTTAGATATCAAATTCTCTTGTTCCAGTTTAATGTGCAGAGACAACGTAGGTTGACCTTACCAAACAATGGAACACAGTGGGGCTTTCAAAACATTTCTCTGTTTGTTTAAGTGGTCTGATATGTCAATCTTCTCAACAAATTGAAATTAGGTCAGAGCTATTTATCAGTTGACTGAACATAGAACGCAACAGTGCCCACCTACTTTTTCAGCTGTCTTGGTTCCGGAATAATTTTTCCTATTCATTTTTTCCATAGAGATTTCTTAAAATTCTTCATTATAATTTGAAGCCATGAAGCAAATCAAGCACCTCTGAGATGAACATTATAAACATTACATTCCAAACTTTTATTTAAATAAAAAAAAAATTACGTCATACAAAATTAATACAAATAGGCAAAGGTACAAAACTCTGTACTTAACCATCACATAAAGCATTGCAAATTATGTAATCGAATGAAAAATTATGGAATTATATAAAACTATTGATTTAGTTGTTGATTATATTTATATAAACAATATATTAAAATTGTATTGCTAAATTTTCTGATTTATGCAAATTTATAAGTAGTTTGATGGTGTAGGGAGACTGAATGGATTGCGTCACTCACAGTGCGTCATGAAGTGGGCGGTCTCTGCAGAGCTTGTTTGGCATGCTTTGTTTATCGCGATTCTCTGATTGGTTGATTGCTATTAAACACTATTTTTTAATAAGATGCAGACTGATAGCTGCAACAAAACCATATACCATCGATTTACATCCTTGTAACTCATGGTAGGTCTATCTTTAAAGATTTGTATGTTTTTGTACAACATCTATTCCCCGATAGAAAAAAATTAAGGGATTTATTATTCCAGAACCAGAATGTTACACTCTATAGAGCGCAACATTCTGGTTCTAGAAGTAAAAATCCCATTCATTTCTTTTATAGACTGATTGATTTTCAACGTGAACTTATTAACCTTTAAAAAGAGACCTATTAGGAGCTACAAGGTTGTTTATCACTGGTATATGTTTCCGTTGAACCCATCTGTCTGTGATATTTCATCTTCATTGTTTAAAATTTTTTCTTTAATAGCAGAATTCCTGTTGAACAACTACATTACCCATTAGCCATCAGAGAACGCTTCACTAATCAACCGACTGGAAGCATCCGCCCACTCCCATGACCCTTACTGAATGACACAAACATGTCGATCACCCTGCACCCTCAAATTACTAATATATTTGTGTTTATCTGAATGTTTTGCAATAAGCGTAAACTTTATTGTTTTTTACTTATCAACAACCTAAAATTTATACTTATTGATTTTATATTCGATTACGTCATTCGCAATGCTTCATGGGATTGTAGTTCATGCCCTCATGAATGTCTGTTTGTCAAATAATTGTTTTACTTTAAAACAAAGTCTAATGTTGAGATTCACCTCATATCTGGTTGGTTTGGTTCATGATTTACAACTCTTTAATGGGGGATTTATTTTTTTTAGACTATGGAAGAAATGAATGCGAAAAATACTTCGGAACCCAGACGGCTGAAAAAGTCGGTGGGCACTGTTGCTCTCTATTGTCAGACAGGGGGCGGAGCCACTATTCAAGCAAAACTTTCACACTTCACCTTTCAAACTTGAGGGAAGCAGTTGCTCCCTTCTTCGTAAAGAAAGCATGAGTTGTATAAAAAAGGCCTATTGAAGCACCTAAGCTCCTCTGAGGTGACTGTTCAACATACATAGTCATTTTTGCCATGAATTTACAGGCCACGCTTTCAGCATGTTAGATATAAAACTGAACTGTCAAATCTCATGATATCTGGTTCAGACATCTAAGCTGCATGTCACAGAAATGTTTTCATATCACTTTCACATGCCTCAATCTATATCTATTTACCGAGATTATTTTCTCATGATGTCTCTTCACTCTCGCACTCACTTAACTTGATTTGCCAAGCAACAGTATGTGTACAGTCCAAATATAAATAATTACTCATTGCAGTCAAGTCTGCGGCTGCTATGAAACACTAAACTAATGTAATGCCCTTGTGTTTTTCTGCATTCAGACTTACGTTTTTGTAATTAAAGCTGATGTTTTAATTATTTTCTGTAGTAAAATGTTTATATTCCAGCTTGATATGCAGTCAACTATAAGTAGAGGTCGACCCATAGTGGATTTTACTGATACCGATATCGAAGTTGGTCAGTACCTGCCGATAACCGATTAATCACCTGATATTTTTTCAAATTGATACTGAATGAAAAAATTGTAAAATAGTGCTGAAGTTTATTACAAATATAAACAGTACTGACTGAACCTTGAAAATGTATTGTACTTTTTTTAAGTGAAATAAATATTTAAATATTAATATATATTTACTAATATTCTAATTTTAAAGTCTGATTTTTAAATTGATGTTGTAACTTTAGACTTAAGTCCAAAATAAATACAAAAACCATTCAGCACCATTAAAGTTTTACATTGAACATTCCTATCCTGGCTGTTAAAAAAGAGCATTTCATTTTCAACTAATGTGCATAAAATAAATAAATAAAAAGTTTTAGTCAGTCTATATTCTCAAATGTTTAGTAAAAAGTAAAATGGGGGGAAACGCTTCAATAGACAGTTCACATGGAGTTACACTTGCACTTCTCCTTCCTTCTACTCCAGACTCAAGCTTCATAATAATAGTGAAATACCATATTGTTTTTAATTCATTAGAGTGTATGTAGAGTAGCAATATTCACAGATAGCATTGGTATCCGGCTGAACTCAGCGGTGAAGCGGCTCAGACTATGAGCCTAGGCTAGGGGCTGTTCAAAAGATATTTCCAAAGCATTTAAATAACTCATTGCTTAATCTAAGAATCACTTATAAGAGAGCAAGCGAAATGGCTAAAAACCTCCACAAATTGTAAGGGGCTGTTCACACCAGACACTTTTGCAACCATCCATTTGGTTTTCTATGTAAGCCCGCTCTTGACAAACATCTTTGTTTCCCTTTCTTTTGTTTATTCAGCATCTCGTACACGAGCACACATTTTTTAGATGGTGTATCTAATTAAAAAGAACTTTCAAAGCATTTTGAGACACCTGCTTTCGGTTAAACTGTATTTGTTGTGCTGTGTCTTGCCTTTTTTAGTGCAAGAATCTGAAGTCATCGTATTACAGTGAGAATAAAATAATTGAATTGAAATCAGATGCGTTTCTGATTTGTTTATATGTTTCTCTCAGCTGCATGAAGATATTAATTTGCTTTCTCACATCAATAGCTTTAAATATGCAATTTAGCTGGATAATGAATGCATAAACATGACCAGCTGGATATAATCTAATGCAAATAGATGGTAATAGATGCTAACAATCGTGACATTTAAACATTTGGGTAGGACTTGCATGTATTTTTGTCACATTGTTGTAATCGCTTGAGGATAGTGTTAATGTTAGCATCCTCTCAGCCTTGTTGGTAAACATACTGCTATTCTCTACTAATGCAGCATCTAGTCAAAAAATGAATTATATTATAATGATATGACAACGTGTACTGTATACATACCTTTTTGTTGTTTATGTTTTAAATCCGCATCTTAAGTGCTCCGCTCCATGCAGAGTGTAGTCTTGCATATCAAAACAAACACCACAAGGCATCAGTGAAGTGATAGTTTTTATTTTGCCTCTAGAGGTCGCTCTATGACTGTATAACGACAGCGGACCCTTCCAAGCTGCTCCAGCACCAGACGCAACGGGAAAAACTATTTGTGTATATTATTTCCGATAACCGATACTTCCAGAAATGTGATATTGGTGCCAATTAATCGGCAAAACTGATATATCGGTCGACCTCTAACTATAAGGAAGCTAATTTAGGTTGAGTTCACATAAAAGTGTAACACTGTGGATTTGTAGTGTTAATGAAACTAGATATGGGTATAATTTTAAAATAACAAGTATTACACGTATGTGAAATTTATATTTTGTTTTATTCATAAATGTTACCAAGAACGGATTCAAAATAAGGTTACTCCATCACACTATGCTTTTCTTTTGGGGAACAAATTAAATGAACAACATGCATTAATAAAAAAATTAAGAAAAAAAAGTTTTAAAAGTTAAAATAAAATTGCATTCACCTGGAGATTAGAAACATAGAAACCAATGCTGACGGCATTAGGGTAATGCACATACATAACCTTAGAGTGCATAAAGGCCATCACATTTTTATAATTTCACATGTTATTATAGAAAAACAAGTGGTAAACATTGTTCAGAGATTTTATGCACACATATTCTGGTCTGAGTTTTTCGTACCATTTCTCAGTTTCTTTCCAACATGAAAGCAGATTCTCGTCCGTTGGTTTGAATGACTCCAACAAGAACCGAATATAAATAGAGTAGAATTGAAAAAGAATCAAAATATTACAAGTATTGCTAGTGCTACACTTGGCTTTGCTTTCAAAAGCATGGACATCATCATACCTTCTCTCCTCAAACACCTCTATGACACAGATCCACAGTGCCCACATTTTTGCAATTCCGTTTGGTGATTCTAGTCGTGGAGTAATTACGCACTTCAGATTTAAATATAAATATTTCTTTCTCTTTTGCCAGTGTTTTATGAACTCCATCCTCCAGTGTCTTAGCAACACACAAAGCCTGCGAGACTATTGTCTTCACAACTCCCACCGCCGAGACCTCAATAACAACAGCCGTACAAGCACTGCTCTCATGGAGGGTACGTTTGCTTGGCACAATATGGTTCCTGACAGTTTCATAGTGGTCAGGGCTTTTTCTTTGGTAAACTGCAAGCCTTCAATCATGAACTTACTGAAAGCCCCTCTTTGTCATGATTTCAGAATTTGCCAAGCTTATCCAGAATATGTGGACTTCTTCAAGCAGTGAAGCAGTCAGTCCCTCTGAGTTCAAAACACAGATTCAAAGATTTGCCCCCAGATTTGTGGGTTACAAGTAAGTGTTATCCAGTACTATATTTACAATATTGCTTAATTTTACATCGGCAGCAAAATCATCATGATTTTATTGTGAATATATATCGCCCAGCCCTATACATAAGTACAGTGTATTTCTCTTTATCAGTAGCTTGCTTTGGTTAAGTTATGTATTAAGATGTTTATGTTCACTCTCCAGTCAACAAGATGCTCAGGAGTTTCTACGTTTCCTACTAGATGGCCTACACAATGAAGTGAACAGGGTCACAGTACGGCCACGGGGAAATATGGAGGACTTTGACCACTTGCGGTAAGTTTGTGCCTTGTCTGTTGTTGTTTTACTTAGTGCAGGCGAGACACTTTTGCTTTGTAGTCTTGTATTAGAAGATTTAACTTTTTTAGATGACCTTGAATGGCATGTTTTGGGGACGATATTGGGATATAGCAAACCTTTTCATTTGTTCTTTTCTTTAGTGATGAGGAGAAAGGGAAAAAGATGTGGGCTAAGTACTTAGAGAGAGAAGACAGCAAAATTGTTGGTAAGTGCACACTTAATGTGCATACCAAATTGCTTTTGGGTTATCATTGGGTTCTAGTAGTAAGCATAATTCTTGTGTTTTTGTCTGTTTATAGACTTGTTTGTAGGCCAACTGAAGAGCTCTTTGACTTGTAGTGAATGTGGCTATTGTTCCACTGTGTTCGATCCCTTCTGGGATCTTTCCTTACCTATCACCAAGGTCAGTTAATTGACTGGCATGTGCACACACATTCAGGCACTTTGTAATGCATTTCTTTGGACATTTGAAGAAAAGAGTGTGTTTTAATAGTGTTCCTCTGATTAGAAGGGCTATGGAGAGGTGAGCCTAATGGACTGCATGCGGCTCTTTACTAAAGAAGACGTGCTGGATGGAGACGAGAAGCCGGTAATTCATTGGACTCAATTGACAAAATTAATTCCAAGCATTATAATGTGGGAATGCATTTGTATTAACATATTTAATTCATGTCCTCTCCTCATCTTTTTTTCCAGACATGTTACAGGTGCAAAGCCAGAAGGCGGTGTATGAAGAAATTTACAGTTCAGAAGTTCCCTAAAATATTAGTTCTTCGTATCCTTTTCTAATGGTGTCTGATCTCATTGCAATGTCACACTGGGAGCATCAATGCATTTGTCGACAGTAAGCACAGGTAAGGGCTGGGTTTCCCGAAGCACTAAGTAGGACGTTAGTAGCAATTAAGTAGTGCTTAATCTCTAAGGCGTGTTTCCCAAAAGTATCATTATCTAAGTAGTCCGTAAAAACTTTCATAATTTATAGGGATCTGTGAACCATTGGAAAGCCATTGTAAACTATTTCAGAGGATTAAAAAAAAAAGAGTTGAAAAAAATCGCTATGATATCAATAGGCAGTCTCTGCAGTCTGTGCATGTGACGTGATCTAAATTACAAGACACATAATACAGTATAACATTATATTAGCCTTCTTTGATAAGTATAATTGTAATGGCAATAGAAAAACGGTATGTTCTTATTAAACAGATTATTGAAGAAGACATACGTGAGAAATGTGATCATGCAGTTTAAAACTTAATAAAATGCCTAATAAATTATTACTATTTGGTTAAAAAAGGAGATTAGAGTGAGAGTGTGCAATGAGAGATTTCCTCTCTCTGCCTCCTTCCTCCAATGGATGTTTCAAATCGGCTTGACTGTAGTCGTTTTACAAGGCAGTAACAAATTGCATGATGCATAATGGCAGTAAGACTACAAGTAGCCTACACAGCGCCTCGTATTCTAACCAGATGTTTTATTAATATTTAGACAGATCTATGAATAGTTCGTACATTCACATTACATGCATTTATTGCATCACTTACATTGATCTCTCTGATTGCGCATCAGTACATCTGAAACTCCATCTTACTAAATCCATCATTATTTATTTAATTCAATTCTGTAATATTTAATACATTTCGGCACCTCGACAATGTTACAAACAACTTCTATGTTTGTTAGTATTTCCAACTTTTGGCCATTCTGGCCAAAGTGATCAGCACCAATTTGGACAGAACAGCTCCCGTAATGAAGCACTTAAGTTCAACTTTATAATGAGCAATCTACATGCTGGTTTGGGAAACTTAAAATAAAGTTTAGGTTTGTTAAGATGATCGTAAAAGTTGCAGTGTTATCGGGAAACCCAGCCAAGATCAGTACACTGTGTGTGCAATAATGTGCTGGTGGCTTACGTTTTAGGCATGCAGACACTAGTGTCTTTGAGGACAGTAGTGGGTGTGTGTGGAGTCTTTTCTCCTGGAGTCTCCTTAACTGCTTCACTTTTTCAGATCTGAAACGCTTCTCAGAAGCTCGCGTAATAACCAGCAAGCTGTCTACTTTTGTCAACTTTCCCATGAAAGACCTGGATCTCAGGGAGTTTGCCTCTGACAAAAGCAGTGAGTAAAAAATGCAAAAAAAAGAAGCATGGAACGAACAATCACTGTTTGTTTCCATTTTGCTATAGGTATTTATGCTGCAATCTCTGTATCTTCATCCTGTTTCCAGGAAGTGCAGTCTATAACTTGTATGCAGTGTCCAATCACTCAGGCACTACGATGGGAGGCCACTACACAGCATACTGTTGCAATCCTGAAAACGGAGAATGGTACACATATAACGACTCAAGGTACTTGCTCTAATTTCACCTCCTGCTTTTTGTCCTTTGGTTACTACACAGTCTTGCATTACTCTGTAGAGTGGCAGGTATATTTCCTATAGGTACAGCATACATCTGTTTTAAGGGAAAGACTTTCTTACAAGATTTTCTTGGTAAGCATGTCAGCAGCATAGAGTTCCATTCCACCTTCCAGCTATTATTTTCCTGTATCCCATTCTCCTCCACCTCTTCCCTCACTACTGCTCTTTCACCTCCTCCCACTCACTCTTCCTTGAAAAATGCTACCTATCTCACATTTAAATGCTGCCATTCGAATAGGCATGTTTTTTTGTAAAAGAGTGATATTTCAGCCAGGCAAATTAATTGGCCAACAACTAACCATTTTGAGATTTTCTGTATTGTTTGGTCGGTTAACAAGCAGTATGTTTACATGCACTTAAAAGGTTAAATCTTTAGGCATATTAAAACGCTTCTTGTAAATGTTAGTTCAACTAAAATTGTAACAGCAAATTTTTACATCATATTAACAGACCTAGATATTGCGATTGTAGCTTGGCTTCATCCAGTATGTATTCATGTTAAAGGAATATTCTGGGTTGAATACTAGTTGGCATAATGTTGATTACCACATAAAAACTATTTTGACTTGTCCATCCTTTTCTTTAAAAAAAGCAAATATCGAGGTTACAGTGAGGTACTTACAATGGAAATGAATGGGGCCAATTTTTTTAGTGTTTAAAGTCAGTAATGTGAAGTTTATAATTTCATAAAAGCACTTGGATTAATTATTCTGTTGAAACTATTATTTTAAGTTGTTAAAATCAGCATTATATGGTTATTTTAGATTTTAGGGTGTTGCGTCGTGATGACAATGAAGTTGTAAAAAAAAACAACAGAAAAGGTTAGCAAGTGATTTTTATCACACTTAAATCATGTTAACACACAGATTGTTCATGTCTTGTTGCTATAATTTTGGAACAGTGAGTATTATTAACATTTACGGATTGGCCCTATTCACTTCCATTGTAAGTGCCTCACTATAATCTTGATTTTTGCTTTTTTTAAAGGTAAAGAGGGGCAAATCAAAATACATTTTAGTGGTAATCAACATTATGCTACTTAATGCTGTTGACTGAGCTTAACTTGTATTGAACCTGGAATATTCCTTTAATTGGACCACAACTGGCAGAGACAAAGGTCGCTCTCGCTCGGGAGTGACGTCACTTTGTTTACATTTAATATATAATTTACGGTCTATAAATGTAATTAATGTTAACAAATTGAACATCTTTTCAAAGGTCTAAGGGTTCAACATTGATATCCGATCTCTGTTTCACGATAGCAATGCTCCAGAAACAGCAATTTAGTTATTTGTGCCAGTAGTACAAATGAAAACATGCAATATCAAAACGGGACTTCATACCTTTGATATGAAAACGCGATCGCCAGATGAATCCAGTTCACCACACTTGGGTCAATTGTCCATGACAAGCTTTCCTTGAAAAACACAGCATTTTTGTCCATAAAATGGATACATTTGAGAAATATTGATATATTCTCAATTGTTTACATTTGGGCAAATTAGCTTCAGAATTTGTGACTTTAGCTGAAAGGTGAGTAGTTTGCATCCCTGATTTATACTTGGACAGACAGATGAATACTGCAGCTTGACTACGCAAAAACCCACTGTAGCTCGATTATAACTGTGCATGTAAATGTGCTGTTTGTTAGTTCCAATGTTAGACCCTTCTGTCAGAACCAAAATCTATACTTCCCTGCTCTCGAGTATTCGTCATTGCCAAGATTGATTAACCACTATTTTCTTCCATGACCGCACTTGATTTGTTTGACAGTTCTGACATTCTGATTACCTTCTTTGGTTGCTTGTATGAGTAAGCTCTTTCCATTTTCCCTGACCCCAAGTTTCTGGACCCAGGGTTCGTACGGGTGCTTGAAATCCTTGAAAATGCTTGAATTTTGATGTTGTGTTTTCAAGGTTTGAAAAGTGCTTAAATTTTGGATAAAATGCTTGAAAATGCTTGAAATTGTATTTTTTACCCACAACAAATACCTGTGTGACTGAATAGTCTGTTTATTAAATGGAGAAATAAAATGTTAGAGAGCCTAAAATGAAAACTGCGGTGCGCGCGTGCATGTGTGACTGGCACTGCGATCTGCCGCACGTGTGACTCCGCCGTCCGCCCCCATGATGAAACCACTACTGCAACATGCCGGGAGGTTGTCGTTTCAATGAACGTTGGCTGGAAGATGCGAAATTCAAATCATGGATTAAACTGGGACAAACCCCACGAGTTGCCTCGTGTAAAGTCTGCAAAAAAGACGTGCAGCTTTTCACAATGGGCGAGTCTGCTCTCTCGAGTCACATGAAAGGTAAGTCATAAACTTTTCAATTAAGTCAACTGAAGTAGCCTACTGTACACATTAGCGCCTATTTGTTTACGCTAGTAACTGCTAACTTAGCTAGGAATTCGCATTTTGTGACAGAGTACTTGGTGTGATGATGTAATGTTAGTATTGCATGTCCGTTACACGTTCATTTGTGAACATAGCCAAAGTTATAGCACAGTAAATGTAACGTTAACTACCCGCAAATTAAAACCTGCAAACGTTAGTCCAGTGCATAACAACAATCGTTGATTGCTGAACAGAAATCGTGTCAGATGGAGTGTCATACATGCAATAATTACACTGCTCTATTCCAGTAGATAAATGTATATGTTTTGGCAATGAAATAATTTTTTATAATAATTAATTCATATAGGCTATTTATCAGGCAGGTGCACTGTCAGAGTCTTCTGGGTTAAAATGGAATTACAGGTTGTTGTTGCACTGTCTCAGATTTTGTTAAAACCTTGTCTATATCAAGAATGTGTGCCAAAACCAAGGCCTGTAAAAAAAATTCTTAATTTTTTCAAATCCTGTCTTCATATTTTCAGCCCTTGAAATTACTTCTGTTTTACAGCCTGGAAATCACATTATCTGGGAAGCAATATTTGTACATTAAATTAATATAATGAAAAGTATTATTCACAGGCAGCCCACATTTTGTAGGGTGGAAGACAAACATGTAAATGTGACTGAACCATTACAAATTTGTACGGCATGCCCTGGATTTGGAAAAAAGTGTGAAAAGACTGACATTCAGGGTAGCATAAACTTTGAGCAAAATCTAAGAGAGTGCAGCAACTGTTTTCCTGGATTCTGTCTGATTTGACACAGAATGACTCAGCTGCATGTCATTTGGCTCAAATCCTCCCATTCAGTGCTACTCTCCATAGCTGTCTTACTGTATGTTATATTATGAACCATGAAGAGATTAAACATTTTAAAGGTGATAATTCAGCATTTATACAGCTGACAACTATAATTTTCAGCATCTTACTGATAATTGTATTGAGAATAAACATAATTAATAAAAAAAATAACATTTCCCTCCTATTTTTGTTGTTACATAGGAAAAAAGCACCAAGACCTGATGCGAAGTCATCTGAATACAGGTCCAGTAGTAAGTGATTTTTTTGGGCAGAAAAGCACAGCTACATCCATCAATAAAACCTGCAGGGACAGTGCAGTGGAAGCAGCCGGTGGAGTAGCCCCTCTACCATCCACATCCACTCCTCCAGTCCAGTCTTCTAATCCACATCAGGCAACCAGCAAGACCACAAGCACCATAAAATCATTTGTCAGCTCTAATCCAACACTTCAAGCAGAAATATGCTGGGCAACAAAAGTTGTAACCAGCCACTATTCCTACAAATCATGTGAGAATGCAGCAGACATGTTCAGAACCATGTTTCCTGACAGTGACATTGCAAAGCAGTTTACTTGTGGGGAGAGAAAAGCAGCATACCTCACCACATTTGGGATTGCTCCTCATTTCTCTTCACTAATGAAGGCCAAAGCCAAGAAAGAGTCTGAATATGTTCTTCTGTTTGATGAAAGTCTAAATAGGGAAATTAAGAAAAGCCAGCTTGACATGCACATACGATTTTGGGATGGTAACCAAGTAAACTCAAGGTACCTAACATCATTTTTCATGGGTCATCACACTGCAGAACAAATGCATGAGAAGGCTGAAAAAAGTGTGTTCGGATATAGGCTTCCAGAACCTGATTCAGCTGTCGATGGATGGCCCAAATGTGAATTTGAAGCTTTTCTCACTGGCCCAGCAGAACATTGACAAACAAACAGGCAAGAAAATGTTAAATGTTGGAACTTGTGGATTGCATATACTACACAACTCCTTCAGAGCAGGGTGTGCATCCACAGACTGGGAGCTGGGAAATGCTCTGTCAGGCCTTAAATGGCTATTCAAGGATGTTCCAGCTCGCAGGGAGGACTACACAGAAGTCACTGGTTGCACATCCTTCCCTCTTGACTTCTGTAGTCATCGGTGGCTGGAAAATGTGGAGGTGGCTGAGCGTGCCCTTCAGATTTGGCCCTCTCTGAAAATGTACATCAGTGCTGCTAAAATGAAAACTGTAACAGAACCACTTACAAAGTCTTTCAAGACGGCTGAGATGATTGTGCAAGATGCCCTCTTCCCAGCAAAGCTGAACTTCTTTCTAATGGTAGCTAGGGAAATCACACCATTTTTGAAGTTATACCAGACGGACAAACCCATGCTGCCGTTTATGTGCGGTGATCTCACAAATATGCTGAGGAGTCTAATGGAGAAGTTTGTCAAGCCCAGTGTCATGAAGGATGCAACTACCCCTGTAAAGCTTCTTCAAGTTGACTACGCTAACTCAGTCAACCACATAGATGTCACCAAACTGAGAATCGGATTTGTCACAGAGCGAGCCCTAGAGCACATGAAACAAAACTCCTCTGAGAAGCTGAGCCTGGAGTTCAGACAGAACTGCTAGCTGTTTTTACTGAAGATGGTGTCCAAACTGTTTGAAAAGGCACCACTTAAATATCCGCTTGTTAGAGGCCTGTCTGTCCTTGATCCAAGGGTGCTCCTCAAAAGCAAAGAGACAAGTGTCCGAAAACTGTTCACTGTTTTACGACTCCTCATGGAATCTGGCCGCATTGAAGAACAAAGCTGTGATGACATTCTGAGGGAGTTTGGCCACTTTTATGACCACAATCTGATGTGTGCATCAGATTCCTTCAGGAATTTCAACCCACAGATGGGAAGGTTGGATGAATTCTACCATGAACATCAAACAAGGCAGAGTTTCGCCATCTCTGGGGGGTAGTAAAACTCGTCCTGGTCCTCTCACATGTTCAAGCCTCTGTTGAGAGAGGGTTTTCAGTTAACAAAGAGGTGATGGTGGAGAACCTGAAAGAGCATTCTCTGATTGCTCAGCGGATCGTTCATGACCATGTGAACCATATTGGAGGGCTGCTCAACATAGTCTACACGAAAGAGCTACTCCTCTCTGCAGCTGCTGCCAGACAGAAATATCACAATTATCTGGATGATCAAAAACGTTGAAAACAAGATTAGCAGACTGCTCAGAAGAGGAAGGGAGTAATAGAGGAGATAGGTGAGATCAAGGCCAAAAAGAAGAGGGTGGAGGAGGACATCAGGGTCCTCCTGAAATCTGCAGATAGTAATGCAGATAAAGCTGAATCGGTTGGAAAACTCAGCTTCATCTCGAAATCAAATTGTCTTCGCAGAGCTGCAAAAGAAAAACAAAAAAGTCTGGAGGCTGTAGAAAAACAGCTAAACGACAAGCTGATGGAGCTCAAAGACACTCCTTCATAGGTCCTTAATGTACCATATGGCCTTAACATACAATGTTCTGTTTAGTGCAGTTTTTTTTTTTTTTATTCAACAGAGGGCGTAATTTTGGTGTATGTTTTGTTGTTGTTTTATTGTTGTTTTTTTTTTCAACAGGAGTGGATAAAGTCCACTGAAGTCAACTTTAAGTTGACTTGTTTACTTGAGTTGATTGTTAAATTAAGTTAAATATGCACTTTGAGGTTATAGACCATATACATAAAATGTAACCTTTGGCCTAATCTTTATAATGCACATGTAGCACTTTTGGCCGCATATACTTTTGCACTATTTTGTGTTGTTAATTCTGTGTTTGACAACTCAAGTTGTTTTGATTTGCACAATATTGTTAAAAAAGGTCAATGAGCTGAATCTGATTGACTGTCTACCTCAAAGACAAATGTTTGCATTTTTTATATTTTCAATAAATTAATTGAAAGTGAAGTGAACTTGTTGAGTGATTTTTGTTTGGGGTAATTGTTTTTACATTGATTCAGGCAGGTTAGATAGTAAGCAAAGTCTACTTAGACACCGATACATTTTGAAAAATAAAACTTGTGATTTGCTTAAATATCTGATACTTCTGCTGCTATTACAAAACACAATTTTGGCTGTTTATAGCATTTAATGCGATAAAAACACTAAATATTAATTTTGACTATGTATTGGTATGTAATTAACGGTGGTGTAAGGTGCTGTAAAAAGCTGTAAAATGGAACTTGAAAGTGCTTGAATTTGATCTTGGAAAAGGTGTACGAACCCTGTGGACCTACATTTACCAAAGAAATGTATTAATTTAATCACAATATGAGGAAAAACTTTAAAAAAATTAATGTTGTCTTGCATCATGTGTAATTATTCCAAAATAAGTCAGTCATAATCCAATGATGTGCCTCAATTTGTTCCTACAGAGTCACGCCAATGTCTGCCAGCCAAGTCCGCAGTAGCGACGCCTACGTGTTGTTCTACGAGCGAGCTGGACTATGAGGACGAACTGAGGAAAGAGATAAAGTGCAGGATATGAGCCCCTTGGGCTAAAGACACATTATTAACAAAAGCTGCTTCCCCTAGCCCATAGAGCAATGCAGAATGAGACAAAGAATATTGCTCTCTGCTGGACACCAAGGAGAAGTGCACACTTTGCCCTGTCACACTCCACCACTGTGTTAAAGTGAGGTGAAGGATGTCTGCAATAACCTCATGCCTCTGTGTGTGTGTGTGAGTGAGTGTGTTTATGGGCAGCTCATGTGCAGTCGTCATCATCAGGCAATAACCCCAAGTGGCTCCAACTCAGAAGTCTCTATGCACTGCAACAGAACTCTCATCCTAACTGCGCCTTCCTCTTGTTTATGAACGTCTCAATATTAAAACCTTGTTTCACTTAATTTTTGTTTGGGATTTTCTTCATAATTTTTTAAGTATTTGATCTCCCTGATATCCTGGGAGATATACTGGTTTGAGGGGCTCCCTATCGGGTTGCTGAAGAATTACAGAAGTGCACTGTTCAATCTGAATAACACGGACCTGTTTGTGCTCTTTTGTCACACCTTGTTTTTTTTGTCACACTTTCTTCTTTGGTTCCATTCACTCCCCAGCCCCACCAGTCAACGTTTCTGTTTATGCTTGGTTCTCATCTCGGCTCTCTTATTCTTCTCAACCTCCTGAGGGCAGTCGAAGTCTGCGGTGTTGAGAGAACAGTGTGTGGCTGTGGCATTACTATTATTCAGTGTGGCTGCTACTGACCTTGAAATGCTGTGAACGGAAAAGAATGGAGAAGAAATAATCTTGACAGTATGGATTGGTTTAGCCTTGATTTCATGCCATTGAACAACATGGAAAGAATGTTTTGAAAAAGAAAATCTGTATATTTTTATATATGTTGCAATATAGAGAATGTATTATATACAGTCGTGCTGAAAATGACTCGTTACTGTTTTCAGTTAATTTAACAAAGGTAAGAGAATGGCATCTATTTATGCTTACAGGTCATGAGACATTGTGATTTGAGTCAAAGTATATATATATATATATATATATATATGAAATATATATGTATGTATGAATAAATACATTTTAGAAGAATGAACTGTTACAATGGTCCTCTCGTGATTCATGTTTTTTTTTTTCTGTGGTGTTCTTCTGAATCAAATCTTGTGGCTGGACAAGTGAATGTTACATGGCACTTTCCATAAAAAAGGGTAAGAAATGATTCCTTTTTTGTCTTTCACGAGTTCACTGGTTCAAATACAGAAGCCCATTTTGTCCATGGTTTATCTTTTTTTTTTCTTGTTTTCTCGTGGTTCTGATCTCAACATAATAACATAACATAAAAGTAGTTTTTTTTTCTTGATCTAGCCTTAATTTTATTGAGATCTCGACATATCAAAAGTTGTTTTCTCGTGATCACAACTTGAATTTCTCCTTTGTTCTCGTGAAAATACCATTTGGCGCATGGAGCAGCTCATAACGTCACAGGCAAAGCATTTTAATCTTCAGTTTATTGGAAATGGGCTTCTCTCTGGGTCAAAAAGATGAATTTATCTAGTGACTTGCGAGTCTGCTGACCTTTCAGTCATAATCCAGTATCCATGGAGTAATGAGAGAAAAAGGAAGCTTTTTGAAGCAATGGGGCTGTCATTACAAACGTATTGAAAATTTGGTTAGTTACTCAAAGCTTCTGTACACGGTTCAATTTACTACCATCTGGAGGTCAAAAAGCACAACTAGTAATCCTCTGTGGCTGACAACCTTTTGAAGCAGTTACATTTATTAAAAACATTGTCGCTTCTGTCTTTTTTATAGTTTTTATAAATATATATGTAATAACCAACTGAAGGCTAAAAGGTTTCATAAATGAGTTTCCAAGTTACTGTGTTAAAAATAATTCTGTTAAAAAATAAAAACAATGTCTGAGAGTAAATTATTAACTGATTATTAATGTGTAGATTGGAAAATAAATTCAGTGCATTCAGAAAGTATTCAGACCACTTTATAATTTTTTTCACAATTTTTGTTGCAGCCTTATGCTAAAATGCTTTAAATAAAAATAAAATTCCACATCAATCTACACTATAATGACAAAGCAAAACTCAGATTTTTGATGACTTTGCAAGGATTTTCTGCTATTCTTCTCTGCAGATCCTCTCAAGCTCTGTCAGGTTGGATGGGGACTGTCGGTGGACAGCCATTTTAAGGTCTCTCCAGAGATGTTCGATTGGATTCAAGTCCAGGCTCTGGCTGGGCCACTCGGAAGACATTCTCAGAGTTGTACCTAAGCCACTCTTGCGTTGTCCTGGCTATGTGCTAAGGGTTACTGTCCTTTGGCCCAGTGTGAGGTCCTGAGCACTCTGGACCAAGTTTTCATTAAGGATAGCTCTGTACTTTGCTGTGTTCAGCTTTTCTTCAAACTTGACCAGTCCCCTAGCCCCTTTCGCTGAAAAACACCCCCACAGCTTGATGCTACAACCACCATACTTCACCGTTGGGATGGTATTACACAGATTTCATGTGTGAGCCAGTGAGGAGAGGTTTCTGTCTGGCCATAAAGCCCAGATCGGTGGAGTGTTGCAGTGATGGTTGTCCTTCTGCAAATTTCTCCCATTTCCACATGTGATCTCTGGAGCTCAACCAGAGTGACCATCAGGTTCTTGGTCACCTCTCTTACCCAGGCCCTTCTCCCCCGATTACTCAGTTTGGCTGGGTGGCCAGAAGAGTCCTGGTTGTTCCAAACTTCTTCTTATGGAGATCCTGTCTCTGGGATCTGCAGGTAGTTCCTTTGACCTCACTGCTTGGTTTTTGCTCTGATATACATTTTCAGCTGTGAGATCTTATATAGACAGGTGTGTGTGCTTTTTCAAATCATGTCCAATAAATTACATTTGCCACAGGTGGACCAATCAAAGAAACATCTCAAAGATGATCCAGAGAAATGGGATGCACCTGAACTAAATTTGAAGTGTCATAGCAAAGGCTCTGAATAATTATGTCAATGTGATATTTCAGTTTTTTCTTTTTAATACATTTGCAAAGTTATCAAAAATCTGTTTTTTGCTTTGTCATTATGGGGTATGGAGTGTAGATTGATGTGATTTTTTTTAAAAGCATTTTAGCAAAAAGCTGAAATCTTCATTTGACTGACCCTCCCATGTCAAGGCATGTGAGTCACAAACTATATTACTTCCACAGAACTTGGAGGTGAACTTTGAAACTTGGAAAACAGAGTTCCTTGTGTGAAAACAGAGTTACTTAAATGGAATTAAGTTCTTTAAGCAAACGGTTAAGCGGATATATACAAAGATAAAGTAAGGCTCTCTCATTGGATTGGACAAATCAATAATGTCAGCATACGGTAAGATGGTGGACAGTCCATACAATTTGCATGTGGTGTGACCAAAGGGAAAGATTTTTATGGAAGCTTTAATATACTAACTGCAGCTGTTTCTAATTCAACAATATTTAACACATTTTGCCTGCAATGTTTCTGTTATGAGTATTTCAATTTGCCCAGTAGTGTTTTTGATTTTACCTCATTGTCCCTTGGTTAGTTCATCCAGAGTGTAGTTCAGTAATGGGGCTTGTTCTACTTGGTCGAAGACTGGCTGGCAAAAGTTCAGTGGGAAATCTCATCCTCGGGCGCAGTGAGTTTGAGCATGGAGAGAAGACATCTCGGTGTGTGAGGAGATACGGCTGGGTGGACGGAGTAAGGCTGGCTATAGTGGACACCCCTGGCTGGAGTCTCTTTGGTTTGGCTAATGCCAAACAGGTCAAACAAGAGATCCTGCGCAGTGTTTTGTTGTCCCCTCCTGGATGTCAGATGTTTCTCCTCGTCATCCCAGTGGACTCTTTCAGCAAGAGGGACGGACGTACTATGGAGAAATATCTAAGTGTCCTCGGGGATGAAGTCTGGTCACAAACTTTGGTTCTTTTTACATGGGGAGATGAGTTACGAGGCAGGAGTATTGAAAAGCATATTGAAAAGAAGGGTGAACCTTTGCAGAGGATTCTGAGACAGTGTGGCTATAGGTACCATGTTGTAAACAATAAATGTCCAGAGGACGACACCCAAGTCATTGAGTTGCTTAACATTTTGAAGAAAATGTGTGCTAGCACTGGTTGAACCAGATGAAACTATGTGTGTATATAATATATATATATGTATTATTATCCCAGTGATAATAATTATTGGGCTGTTTATTCTTTTAGCTTTCCTTTACATACAAATGATACACTGCCCTGAAGAATCTAATTTATACATACAAAGCATGTCTGATGTGATCAACTAGACTGCCTTCACACAGTCAGAGTTTGGGACTAATATTATCACGATATTTGCAAATTCAATTATAAAAAAAAACATACTTGTATATATATATATATATATATATATATATATATATATATATATATATATATATATATACATTAAAAATGTCTGAATTTTACGAAGTATTTAATTGAATGATATGTTTTAGATATTTTATACCTTTGTTTTGCTTATATGTTGACCTTCCCCTGCACTTTTTTATTGATTTATTTTTCCCTTTTATTTATGTGTTTTACATATATGTTCTGTTATATTACGCATTTCCTGCTATGCAATGTTTTCATATTTTTTTGCACAAAAAATTATAATGTTGACGTTTATTTAATAATAATAATAATAGTAATAAAACCACCTGTAACCACAGTGACGGATACTGTTAATAAATGTAAAACGTTTAAAATAGTTTTTCTTTTTAATCGGTGTTCCATATTTAGTTATTTAATTTGTATTGTACTCACTGTGTTGAGCATTTCGGGCAACTCCAATGAATTTTGATTAACTATTTCCTCTCAGAATTGTCGAAAACTCACAGGGGCCATTTATATATATATATATATATATATATATATATATATATATATATATATATATATATATATATATATATATATTAGTTTTAAATTTCTGTCTCACTCTACGAGCACATAATTCCCATTCTGGTCATTTCAATCTGATAGTAGTTGACAGTATAATGATTGACAGCAAAGGAAAGCCTGCGATGCGCGCTTGTTTTCAGACGTTCTTTGAGAGGTGACTTCTTTTTCACATTGGTCCTGTCCCAAATGGCGCACTTCATGCGGACTTTCGGTCTCGTGGACTTAAATTGCGCGTGCTCGCTGAGTCTACGAGTCCGTAGGCCGTCCCATTTAGCATTTTAACGCTCTGAAGTGTGCTCAGCAGCGCCCCCTTTGTACCCTTGAAGCGGTCTTCCGCGAAGCCCGCATAGATCCAGGCTTCACGCACTTCAAGTACCCAGGAGTCCTTGCGAAAGGCCAATAAGACAACTGGTGTGAAGAGCGCTTTCGCTCACGGACACAGACAATTGATAACATGGCTGAGAAGAAAATATTTAAGTGTGTGTATCATTATGGTTTTTATGACTGTGTACATTTACCAGTTGTTACCTACAGTTTATACAAACATTATGGTCATCG
Source organism: Xyrauchen texanus (assembly GCF_025860055.1). Taxonomy (NCBI): domain Eukaryota; kingdom Metazoa; phylum Chordata; class Actinopteri; order Cypriniformes; family Catostomidae; genus Xyrauchen; species Xyrauchen texanus. Next base: position 19,907,306 of record NC_068311.1, read on the forward strand.
ACCAGTGGTTGATGTCTCAAACATAGTAATAGCGCGCTGAATAATAGGCTGATCGCATAACGATTCATTATATAGAACCGAATGGCAGAGCTTTACTGAGTCATATGTAAGTGAAGTATGGATATTTAAACCTGTAAATTAAAAACGACATAAAAAAACAAGGTACACATAAAAATATAAAATACATATATATATATATATATATATATATATATATATATATATATATATATGTATATAAAGAAAAAGAAAATTAAACAGTAAATCAAATAATAATGACTTAATGCATTAACGACTTTTGACAAGTTATATGTTTATCTACAAAGTCAATAACATTTACTTGCTTACCCTTTCCTCCGTGCATAACATCAGCATTTGTATGCATGAAAAATAATCTTGTCTTCTACGACGTCAGAGCGTATAAATGTGATTTCTCTGCATGGCAAGCCATCTCGCAAACACAATAGTAAAAACAACAACAATAGGCAGCATATTTCCTCGAACCGAACCTGCAGCTCCTGTCCAACAATAACCACGCTTCACGATCGAGTCTGTCCCAAAAATACTTCTCAATGCGCCCTTGTGGACTTGCGCGAGGGGCCCTATAAGTCTGCACTACATGACGTCACCGAAGTGTGGACTCTGAGGAAGTCCACAAGTCCGGAGTGTGCCATTTGGGACAGGGCCATACTCGGTTTTGAACGCGGAAGTAAATGACTGCAGGGTAAAATTCGACAGAGGTGAATGGGAGTGAATTTGCTCCAAGAGCAAAAAAAAAAAAAAAAACCACTATTACGTTTGAATTGCGTTCCATAAAATGAAAAAACAGAGAGTGCTGGATTAAGACAGTAAAGTGGGAGAAGATGCCATATTTCCTGTCGCTCTCTCAGCAACTGTAATCGAAACCCCCTCACAGCTGTGGCAATTCATTTTTAAAAACAATTACTTGGCAATATAACACAAATTATATATTTTTAATTAACACTCAATATTTAAAAAAAAAAAAGATATATTATATCAGTAATTATATTATAATATAAAAAATTGCGAGATTTGCGCTTCTAAATAAGGCGGAAACGGGTCATTGCAGTCTGTGAAAAAGGCCCGACACCGCTGATTTCGAACAGTAGGCGGGGATGTTGTTTTATCATGATATGCGATTTAGGTTCAAGCTAAACGGCCTCAAAGGCTCTGAATATGCACGGAAAAAGCTTATGTCTGTGTAATTTAACAAGATTGCAGTTGACAAGATTAAACGAACCCATCAAATTATGCACGCCTGGAACTCAATTTATTTGAATGTGCAACACCATAGTTATTCTTAATTTTCACTTGTCTTTCAGCTTCTATATGTTTTGTTATGAGTATAATGTGTGTACATGTCTGACAAAAAATACGTTATATATGACACTTGGACAACAGGTTAAAATGCATTTGTTTAATAAACAAACGCTGCATTTCTACAGTTTCAGACAGAACACGAGTGTCCTTGGTAACACATACATATTTAAACATCAAAGTTTTGTCTCTGAAAATCAAGGGAGCATGGAAATTTAGGCTGCATTGGCTGTGGTCATGTTGTGTCAGGCTGTGATAGGCTGGTTCTAAGCATTTATTTGGAAAAGGAAAGGTGCTAATAAAGGGTAAATACATTCTACAGTTCCACAGGTACATGTGCTCAATACTAGTCTTTTCTAATGGAACATTGTCTGTACAGTTTCTCTTCAGACCTGGATAAGGAAGTCCTACAACTACAGAACATGGATTTGGAAGAATATTACAAAGTGGGAGAAGGAACTTCTGTCTTCTCTTTCTATACAGTGAAGGCTTTGTAAAGGGCTATAATAAAAATAAACCCACATAAACTTCTATCAAAGAACAGTATACTGGAAACAATTTCATGGCAGAGTGCAGGAGAGATGCAGCAGGGTGATACAGGTGAAAGTAAACTACCCAAATTCATCCTTTCAGTACTTCAGTATACTGAAACTGGCCTTTTATGCACTTGGGAAGTGCAGTTACACATGAGTGGGTAAAAGCAGGGCTGGCAAGGGGACGCTTAGCATTGACCAGTCCCTCCTGTCCCTCCAGCAACATCCACATCCTGCACAGTCAAAAAGATTTATTTACACAAGATATTCATGGGTGTACGTTTGGAGCTGCCATGCAATGTGAGGTCTCCAGCTTTCTGTGAGGCCTCAATCTGAGTCAAAAACCCATGGAAGCTGTCTGCATCTTTGACATCTTCAAAAAAAAATAATAACCCTTAAAAAGAGAAAATGTTGTGCTCTTCCTTTGAGAGGCAAGGATGGTGGCAGCATCCACCTTCTGCAATCTCACGCTATGCTCTCTCACTTGTATCATGCATAATGTACAAGTATTTACAGATTGAAAACATCGGTTAAAAAAGCTACAGTATTAATATGAACATAAAACGTTTCAGTACGGCTGAATCAAACAAAAGGTAAGTAACTACTCAAGTATTTTGATCGTAATTGAAGATTCACCTTGAGGCTGTTGTGTGAGCTCAGAAGAACTTGGACAGCCGACTTTTACTCGCTCTTACTGTACTCATCAGATGCCTCTGTCCACCCTGACACTCACAAGCCTTTCAACCACTCTTATCATTTTCAGAGGATTTCAGATGTGGAAAAAATGGAGCACTGATGGAGAGATTAGGGAAGTGTGCCGGTTGTCTTCCCATGACCTCCACCGTCACAGCCCTCTTCCTTCCCAGACCTTCCAGGACCAGTTCCTTCCACATCTTCCTTAATAAAGTGCATTTGCTTCAAAGCTGAACTTTGTAAATATTACAGATTTCTCCTTATTTCAGCATTATGTTAACCTGTAAGAGGAACCGTGACTGTGTTTGTGTGCAAGTGCGAGTAAGTGTCTGGTACCACTTGGATTGACGATTATTATAGTCAGACAGGGGTCTTCCCATCCACCCCATGTTATCTTCAACACTATTATCAACAACACTAGCATACCCTAAAACCAATAAATAATCAAAACAACATAACAGAGTGCAGTATAAAATAATAAGTTGTAATATGAACTGATTTGCATTCATGTCCATTCCGCAATCCTTTCCATTGGTGTAAAAAAAGGAAAAGATAGACACACTTTGATCTGATGTGCCGCCCCTGTTGTCAAGTTGGAAGAAAAAATGACGGCTTCTGATTTAAGAACTGCAAGTCCGACCACTTTTTCATACAACAAAATGTCAGGGGTATTTTTGTTTTCATCTTTGGTAGTAAACTTGTGCACATCCTACTCAAATATTATCTGCAAAAAAAATAATACTTGGTCTGTTGCTTCTTGTGATTGAAAGGAATATAAGGGAACTGAAAGTGCTTTGATGGCTACAAAACAAAAATATGGGACAAAGGGTTCTCTTTGTCTTCTCTGTGGTTGGAGAAGATGATGGTCTCTGGAGTGAGAGCATCTGCCAGGTTTTTACAGGTGAAGCTCTTTATTCATACAGGGTAACAGTGCAGTAACACAGAGCAGAGATCCTCCGATCCACACTTGCCTTGTCTGTACAACGAAAACACAGAGGCATCACATAAACAGGAGAGAAGGCAGCAGTGAGTATAAACATATTAAACAGAATCACTCACATTTGATGACGTTCTCTATGTCAGCTGGGTCCTGGAGGATCTTGGACAGGCCTTCCAACAGCATGGATGCTTTGTTGTAGCGATAGGCAATGTCCTCTGTCTGCTGGAACATCTCATCTAGTGCTGCTGATTGCACCTGTTACACACACAGGATACATTACTATAGCTCACCATCAGTCACTCATAAAGATGTCCAGCAAAGATCATTAAAAGATGACCTGATATATCCCCACTCACCATCTCTACAGCGTGGTTATAGATGAGCTTCTCAGCTGTTACACTGTTGATCTCGTCCAAAAATTGCTGCTTGTCAGAGAAGAAGTGGTTCAGTTTGTCAGTGAGACGGCGGCACAGAGAAATGCAGCTCTTGTAGCGCTCATTCAGACTCTTCACCACTGATGTCCAGAGAGAAGAAGAGATATACAGCTTTTAATGCCAGATCAAACTCTGATTGCGTTTCATAGACCGCTGTTCCATTTACAGCAGGTCTGTTGTGATATCATTATTATCAACTTCATGTTCTTCCTGCAACTCCACTTAAAGGAATGTTCTCGGGGTCTCATTTATAAAGACAAAATTCGTAGATCGAACTTAAATGTAAACGTACAACAATTGCCCATATGTACCTACAAGTGATTTGTACACTTTGCATAGAGAACGCCCACAAATATCCTATTATAGTGAGACAGAATATAATTATAGTGTATGCGCATGTTATTCATCCATTTATTCATGAAGAATATTCTTGTGCGGTTAGGCACATTTTTTTTTTTTTTAAAGTGCATGCATCAATGATAAATCCATTAATTGACCATGTTTCCTGTTAAACCACACCATTCTTCAACCAATGTCCATATTCTTGCTAAACCTTAATTGTAAAAAGAGGTTTACGTGCTCTTTTACATAATGAAATATGCATAGTCTACATGACAGTGTGTTCTGTATAAACTATAAGCGCATTCAAATTCTTTCTAAATTCTTCCCTGCTCGCTCTTGCCATTGATTATGGTGCATTTAAGTCAGATCATTAGTTTTTATTTATGTCCTCAACAACAGCAGAAAAAAGTCTAAAAGTCCATTTTATTTATGATCAAATCTGATAGCACCTATGTTTTATAAGAGGCCCCAGGTTCAATATAAGTTAAGCTCAATACACAACATATGTTGCATAATATTCATTACTACAGAAAATCATACTGATTTATACCTTCTTTATTCAACCAGAGTTTAAGTCATCATGACAACAAAGTTGTAAAATGTAACTTTACACAAATAAGGTTTCCAAGCGATTTTACTGTTGCCATGATTTGTGCTTTTTTTTTAAACTATGGAGATGAAATAATTTGTGGTTATCAACATTATGCCACAAATACTGTTGACTGGCTAAAACAGTAAGGGCCACTCCCCTGACACTTTTGTTGCTCTCAGAACTTGATTAAATTAGGGGAACTGGTTGGCTCTGTAAAAAAAATCACCACATAAGTAAAGCTGTCAGATTGTTTTTTCACCTTGTTTAACAGCCATGGATGGATTGAGCTTGGCAGACTTGATCTGAGCCTTTGCCAGGTGCAGCGAAGAGGCCAGCAGCTGTGTGGCTTTCATGTACAACACTAGTTGCTCCACCTTCCTGTAGGAAATGATGATGAAAATGATTACGCATGCTTTAAAGTCTCAAACTGTTGAAGATTCCTTGAGAGCATCAATCCATTTGAGTGTGTCTGGGCTTCTCTTACCCCCACTCCTTGCTGAGTTGACTGATCTGGTCCACTACCACACTGTCCTGAGGGGGATAAAGCGAGGCAGCGGATGCACCTAGATCTGGTCCTCCGGCCTGAAGTGAAGCAATCTCCAGTACACAGTCCGTAAAGGACAGCATCATCCGCAAGTGCATCAGAGTGTCTGTGTGCTCACGCTACCAAGAACACACACAAGGAGCTTTACTATCATCGTATACCGATTATTCTCTTTGAATAATTGGATGTATTGATCATGTGGATTAGCTGGAATCCTGAGCTATCCAACCAGTCATTAAAAGGTAAGCTCTGGCATGGTCATCTAGATTGATGTATAGGGTAGTCATGATGCAGAAAGACTAAATATATATATATTTTTAAATAATCTGTCAACTGATTAAAATGTTTAATCTAATTCATTACATGAATTGAATTAATCGCAATTAATCGAATATATCAATATTTGCTGATAAAGACAAAAACAATAATTCAATATATAATTATTACAGAACTATAAATAGTTAGATTTAAATAATTACAAATAAAATATACTGTATATATAATGAAAACAATAATAATTTAGATAATTAAAATGCATTATGAGTAAAGTGGCATTAGAAACCAATAAATTGTTTATTACCATATTATTGAACACGAGCCTTTCATTGGCATACAGTCCACAGAAATCCATTTTGCAACTGAATTCGTCAATCTATCTGAGATAGATTTACTATAAGGGCTTGTCTACAGATGCTTCAATGTACACCTGCATCAGACACTGTTTTTAGATCACTAGTCAAGTTAAACGTAGTTTGAAAACATGTCTTGAGATCTCTGCATTCAGAATTGAGCTCCGTCCAGCTGTGTTTAAATGCGCCCTCATCTTGTGCTATTGCTAGTTTATAGCAAGCATAGGTGTGATTTGTTGTTTTCTGTACAGCTGTGCATTGCCTATACAGCTGGAATTTCGCTTACTGCCCCCTGCTGAAAGCAGGTTGTACTTCAAGCTTAAATTGTTCCGATGGTTATAATATTCCTTATTACGGTACGATGACATAAATGAATTGTGTAAATTATTTATATAATTTTTATAATCAACTTTTCACTGAAGTAATGGTACTTTTCACATTCATACTCATGTCTAATCTGCCCTCTCTCACCTCCATCAGTGTCTCCTCTGGCAGTTCCGGTGCTTCAAAAGTGATGAATCCATCCAAGCTTGGTGGGGAGGTGCCGTAAGGGACGTAGCGAAGACTGCTGGGACCCCCCTCTGCTCCTGGTGGGGAGCTGCCGATGGTCATGCCTGGGGGAGAGCCCATATACACCTTACCGCTGGTGGAGCATAGCGAGCCTGCTGAACTGTTGGAGCCTACTGCAGACACATTGAGACATACAAGTCAGCCATACAGCCTTGCTTACAGTGTTAGGACTCTATTAGCTTGAGGTTGATCATCACTTTCATGCATCAGATGGTGTAAAAATGTCTTCAAGGACAACGTAAAAAAAAGTGGCAGGAACAAACATATGCAAAGTCAATAAAGGTGCTGTAAGCGATTTCAGCTGCCGCTGAATTAGCCATGCCCCCTCTTTCCAAAACCCTGCACTCCAAAAACACGTGCTCACACACTGACACACTTGAAAGCATTGTGTTGGAGCAGATGGAGGGCGATGGGTCCCCCTGAGCATTTCACCGTTCAACCCTGAGTGTTTGGCGAGAGCAGGACACTGTACTGTCACTTATACAAATAAATATGGGCTGTCTTGTGAACGTGCACAATGATTGACAGGCAGGAAACTCTTCTAATTGGCTAAACAAAGGATCTGGCTCAAGGACATCTTTTACCCCCTGTATACCAAGCCAATGGCTGTTACACAGCCAGGTGTGAAGTTTTATGGCACCTTTTTTAGTGATACCTGACAGGTAATAAGGACATTTTCTGCATGTCATTTCATAACAAAATCACTTACGGCACCTTTACACAAAAACAGTTCCTATAATCTGTGTAGTGCAGCAGTTGAAGCAGCAGTGTTTGGGGCGGGTTTATGAGGAAAAGCCCCTCACCTGAGGTGGTGCGTGGGCGGAAGGTGAGATGGCTACAGGTGGGAGGGGTACTGCTGTTGGGGGGCGAGCCCACCGTGAATACAACTGTGCGCGTACTTGCCCCACTGGCTGGCAAACCGTAAGTCCCTGCCGGGGCTGGTGAAGGGATGCACACACTGGGGTAACTCACATAGTCAGCCAATAAAACACACATACAAACACTGGCAGCCAATCAAAGCACGTTACGCAGGCCACAAGCAGTTCAAAATTTTAGCAAAGATTTAGCAAAAAAACTATAACAAAATCAGTTTTAGACATTTTATGTTTTTTTTCGTGCACTGCATTATAAGTCATAAGACATAACTGAAATATTATAGTGGAATAGTGCAGCTACAAAGAGTAAATGTGGTTACCTGTGTCCATGGGTCTTTCTGTGTTAAGGCTGTCTGTGCTGCCCTGATATGGATGTCCGCCCAACGTGATTCTAACTGGGTGCTCTGACAGTCGTCCAGCACTTACAGACCTGAGGAAAATAACCAGATTTAGCTTGTTACTAAATGCAATTAGAATTCAGTACAAATTAATTTCACCTAATGCAAGAAGCAGGGACAAATTATATTACCTGGTGAGAAAACACTGTGGGTATGTATTAGCATATCAAATGCATTAGGAGAGTCAAAACTTGGTACTTTAAACAAACTTCTGCTTACCTGCCAAAGGAAGTCTTGCTGGCCTCTGGCACAGACTGGCGGCTGCTGGGATAGGCCGAGCAATGATGTGCAGAGAGGTCTCGACCGTCCATCAATGTCTTGATTGTGGTAGGGTTGTCAGCTATACCCTGCTGAGAAGCCAGAGCCATGAGGTTGCAGGAGGCCTGAGTTTTAGGGATTTTGAAGGGTGCATTTGCCTATCCAAAATAAGATTATTCTGTGTCAAGGGTTCTCTTCATTTAGCTTTTGCATACACATGAAATGTACTTTGTATTTTCAGCATTTTCTTTAGCTTACCTTAGTGGGAGAGCCAATGATGGTGGGCAGGGGTGACTTTGTTAGCCAGTCAGAGGTGCGTGGGGAGGAGCCAAAATGCTTGGTTGGGGAGGTTCCTAGGTTGCCAGGGCGACTGAGCTGTGGGGATTGGCTGGTGGGGTAGGCTGAAGAGGTGGGGTGCACTGGGTCAGATAGCTGCTTGTGTAGCTTCTGTTTGTTCTGGTAGAAGTCAGTTAGTGTGGGAAGACGAGCGCCCAGTAATTGAGAGGAGGGCACAGGGGAACCTATAACATAAAATTGTCCATCTTATTATGAAAACCGTCTTATTATGAAAAACTATCTTGACTGATTGCACCACATATCTATTAACCCTTTAAGCTTGGCCAATGAGAAAAACATGTGTCAATATTAATAGCTTCAGTCTTGACCAACACAAAAGAGGCATCGTTTGAAAACGTAGCTGTACTTTCCAATGCATGAAGGCATTATGACCAAAACTGAAAAAGTGTTTGAAATTTGCAGACAAATCAGAAGTGTTCTGTTTTGATAATGTATTAATAATTTTGTACTGTACATATTATTATAATAAGTAAAAACATTAAACTGATCAAATAGCCATGTGTCATATGTTGTTGGAAAGTGCTTAAAAAAGTAGAATACAGAATTGTTTTACTTACAGACACAAATATAGCAAATAATAGCTACATACATTCATGTGAAAAAATAAGTAACCCCATGGAAATTGTATTTATTTTACATATTCAGATAAGCAAACATTGTATCCTCTTTGAAACATTGCCTATTAATGAAGATGATATACTTGAAGAAAGCCACAATGAAAATTAGCTTTTTCAATCATTTATTCAAAGTAGATGTAATAATCTTCTGTGGAAAAAGTACACCCTTGGCCTTAGACAACACCCTAGACAACTCTGCCCTTTAGCAGAAATAAAGGCATTTTTCGTAGTTGTCTACAAGTCTCTGACATCGGTTTGCTGTCTAGACTAGTTTCCCACTGATGCTAAGCAGGGTTGAGCCTGATCAGTACCTGGATGGGAGACCTTGTGGAGAAAACTAAGGTAGCTGCTGGAAGAGGTGTTAGGGAGGCCAGCAAGGTGTGCTTGCCCTGTGGTCTGTGTGGGTCCTAACACCAGAGTATAGTGACAGTGACACTGTCACATACTCTGTGAAACTGTAACACTTGTGTTCTGGCCAAATTAGCCCTTACCAGTCATGGCCTCATAATAATCCCCATCCCTAGAATTGTCTATATAACTGTACTCTGTGTGGTGAGTGTGCACTATGGCTGCTGTTGAATCATCCAGGTGGATGCTGCACACTGGTGGTGGGTGAGTAGAGTCCCCTGTTCTGTATGTAAAGCACTTTGAGTGTAGTCAGAAAAGCACTGTAGAAAAATAACATACATTCACAATCTTTGTTTTTGTAGAGTTATAGGCCTTTAATTTTGGGGATGCCACTGAAACAGGAAATTTTTAAAAACACCTTTAGAGCTTAAAAGGTTAAAGGGATAGTTCACCCAAAAAAATAAAAAAAAAAATCCAGTCATCATTTACTCACCCTTTCCAAAGTTGTTCCAAACCCTTTCTTCTGGGGAACACAAAAGGAGGTGTTAGGCAAACTGACAGCCTCAGTCACCATTCACTTTCATTGTATGAAAAAAAATGCAATGAAAGTGAATTTGTATTGTTCCACATATGGGTTTGGAATGATATGAGGTTGATTTAATGTGCATTTTTCTTATGGGGTTAACCTTCCCTTTAACATTTAACACATGGTTATTACTAACCAACTTATTTTTGCCATTACACACCAGATGCTTTATGACTCAACCACTAGATGTCACTACAGTACATGAACATGTACAGTAAGACTTCCATGAACTTCAGTGAGCTGAAAGTAAACTACAGCGGGTCATCAGGTTTGTATCTCTTGTTTTGACATGATCATTGAGTTCACAATATAACAGTGACACACTTGTGCAAAACCACGTGCTTCAGAGAACTGGAGGTAAGGTTTGAAGACGCTTTTCACATTGTTTGTTGTTTAAACCAAATGCATTGCTCCAGACCAGTTGTCTAGCCATGAGCACAGTCTCCATGTAGACCAGAATAACATAGACACACTGAGACACACTGAGACCCACTGGGAGAAAACAACTGTGGCAATCACTTGTGAGTGGACACAGAAGCGCTTTAGGGTTACATGTCAATCTCTCAAACAAACAGACACATTCACACATCAACTCACTGCCTGAGGAGCTGCGACTGCGTTGTTCGTGGTTTTGGGGATGTCCGCAGCAGCAGTGGCCAAGCTGTTCAGGAATAGTGCCCACTGGAGAACATGTAAGAACACGTCAGTCTTTAAAAATACAGTTTCCCGACTAACCCCGTACAGAGGCATTAAAAAAGGAATCTTACCTAGTGGAGAGGGGGAGTAAGGCCGGGAACTGCCTGTGGAGAGACGCCGTCCCACTGTTTGGACTGTGTCTGCCGAACTAGGAGACCCAGAAACCATTTTAGGGAAGCCCATGGGGCTTGTGTTGGAGCGTCGCACTGTGCCTGACCTGTAGCAATTAAGAACTTCCAATATTATGATAAAAGATAACAAATATCACCTACTATCATACTACAGTGGCCCCCAAAAAAGCTGTTTTAAACCACTTTTAACCAATTGGTCCCAAGGTGATTTTTTTGTGAATGTATGAAGTTAATTCTCCTCAAGTTCACACAGGTGTCCTTGCAGAATAACCACAGGTGTATTTCATTACAGTAACTGTGGACATTTTCCACTAGTCTAAAAAACAGATTGTGCCCAAACACTCTATTGCTTTATATATCATTTAAAACCTAACCTGATATTTTATCAAATGCAATTACATTTTGGGGGGCAATAAACTTGAAACACACAGTTTTCAGGATGTCCTCTTTAAACTGATTTCTTAGTGGAAGAGTTCCTGGCATAAAGAAAATCTATACTTATTTGGATTAATGTGAGGTCCTAAATATTCCTGCTTTCCCAGACAGCCCATGCCCAAGTTTAATGGCAAAAACTTGCTCCTGTCAAAGCTTCTTGGAAATGTTTTAATAGTTCGATGGTGCACCGCTTGTGCTGGAAGACAAACATGACTCATTTAACAAAGTAGCTAGCACTGGTCTGAAGCTATGCCTCTTCACCACAGGGTGAGATAATCTGAACTGGCCTGGCCCTGGGCAGCAGGCACAGCAAGACAAGCTTAAGCCCATTTTGAGAAACTGGGCAAGTCTGAGTGAAGTCGGCCAAGCAGCTGCTGATGGTTGGCCTGACTAATAGGGGAAAGTGCAGCAGTCATAATCTCCAGACCCTCTGCCAGCCACCTGCCTGAAAACCCCAAACACAACCCCCACACTAAAACAATGTCCCTTATAATGCAGCACCATCAGGCTGTCAGCTTCAATCAGAAATCAGTTAGCAAAATCTCATCATGCTAAAATGTTTCACGAAGAATATGCTGGTAATACGGTTCAGGAAATGATATAAACTTAAATGTGGAAAGCAGCGGAGTAGGGAAAATACTTTAAGAAATTACTCACAGATATTGCTATTATATAATAAATGCATGCTGCTAAAAGTAATTAGTGTTGCTCGGTTATATGCAGATGTCGGATATCTTACCTGGGAGAACCATAGAGGGTGGTGGTCGGACTGCTGGAGAGGTTCTGTTTGATGCGCTGATAGTTTCGGACCTGTGTGGGTACAGGTATCGGTGTGGTCTCGCTTCGTGGTGACAACATCGGGGCCTGTCCGGTGGATAGCTGTGGCTGCCTGGGAAACCCAGAAAATAAGTTTGTTATCCAATCGTAATGCTTTTCCAAAACCATCTTTGTGACAAAACCTTGACGAAATCCTCAACATTAGTTCATTTTGTTACAAAACTAAAACAAAATTTAAAGTGCGAGAAATACAGGCAAAAAGCTCTATGTTTCAAAGTTTGTCAACTGTAACAGTATGCAGAAGCAGTTTCTGCTCAAAGGGCCTGCCCACAGGAGGCGGAGTCACTGTGTAAACACAAAACCCTCGCCAGTCAGCAAGAAGGAGGGAGGAGAAATGGGCCGGGTCATTGAGAATGTGGGTTGCGCTTTCAGGCGATGGCACGTGCTGGATCCACAAAGAAAAAAACATATTGTTCTCATTCTACCAGGAACTAAATGGGTTTTATTTTCCACATGACTGGGTCATGCATGGGAGGGGTGCATAAACAAAGCTCAGATAAGGGGGGAAGGTGGGCTAAAAATAAAAAAAGAAGCTGCAAGTTACGATTTGATGTCAAGACTACTAAATTGTGTAATGCTGTGAAGTGGGGGAGGGCCTCAAACTGAATGGTGTAGTTAGGCTACACGTGAGCTGTTAACTAGGCAGCACGGCAACAGCACACAAAGAGAGTTTCTTTGTTGCACCCAGAGTCAGTTCACCATGGCACAACACCACAATATCACATATCTGATGAGGCAAAACAACACTGTACAACTCGAGAAGCATAAGTGCCAAAGTACTGAAAAGAAAAGAACAAAATCTAAAAATATTTTACTTATTGCTGCTTGCTAAGCAAGCACCACTATTACTATTGTTTATACTTAGGTTTAGGGATTTGAACTAACCACAACTATTGCATGTAACTTATCCAGCACCATTTGTGCGATTAACAAGAATAATAACTAAAATTGTGGAGAGATTTTTATGCTACTTAGCATGCGATTTTTTCCAGACAGAGGATGAAATGGACCAAAACAAATCTTATAAACTTACATAAACTAAGTGGAGTCATATCTAGGGACCAGAATATCTCATAGAGACTGGTTTCTTGTTATGCCCTTGGTATAATTATTAATCAAAAGCAGAAAGTGTGTCATAAGCAAGTGTTTCTCTGTGAGAAGTCATATTTAAATGCTTAAGGGTGCAAGCCTGATTATAATAATTTTATTTGACTAACTTTACATGTCAGCTAACAAATGTGTTACAATGACATTACAAGAAAGTTGACAGTAGGATGAGTGGTGTAATAATGACAACAGAATGTGCTTGTGTGCTTTTCTACACTATTCCGACCAAACACGTTCTTTCGCTAAAAAAGCTAGATGCAGTGCAACAAATATAGCAAAACCTCTTTTTTTCAAGGTCTTTATTACTTGAAATGATGTTGGAAAAACATGGTGCTCCTCCGCGAGATGCTGAAAATACAGCGAGATGCGGCACAATGGTCAAAGATGTTCGTCTAAAGCATATTTCCATGGAAAAGCAAGACAGATGCAAAAACACGTTCAGTGTGAATTGTGTGCGTAAAAAAGAAAGAGACAGACAGGAGAAGGTGGAGTACATCTTTACAGTCATGCTTATTTAAGAGGAGAAACAAAAACCCACAAAGGAAAAGGAAGTGGCTCAGAGAACATGCAATGACTATTTTGACAGTTGTTATTTCACACAGACAGTCAAACTACGGTTCCAGATCATAATATGCGCACCACACATTTTTAACCATCTGAAACTCTGTCAGCTCTGGCAAAAATCATATGTCAAATTAACTGCATAATTCCACCATTACAAACTGTTTAGTCAGCTTGATGTTACATTACCTCAGGATGAATATAGGGTGCGGATCACAAGTATAAGGTGTGGAAACAGTTTTAGATCATATATGCAGATGGGAATGATAGCAGGGCGTCTATCCTTAGGGCTGAAGCACAAACACACAAAGGTGCTCACACTTCCACTGGAGACTCATTCACCGGTCATGTGATTCAGTCCCACACCAGCATCATACTGCACAAACAGCAGCCACCCAAAGTCACAACCTTGCACTGGCATTCATGGTTAAATAGTTTGGGAGAGGACAGCACCAAAAATATCTCCCATGACATCGACAAAGCAAATGGATCAGTGTGCTAATCCACAATATAATATTTCCATGATGCAAACAAAAAGGATAAAAATGATTTACAAGGAGTTCATATTCCTCTCTGTGTCTTTGGCCTACTACCCTGCTCAGATCAGCATGAATGTCCATGCTCATCCAGGCTGGATTACGCTGGAAGTTGGTTTGGTGCTGGTCTTGCTGGTGGACCAGCAAAGCCATGCATTTTACCAACTAGTCATCCAACATGGTATTTGTTAGAAGATGGTTAACCTCCTGAGACCCGAGTGTGAGTGTGACTGCTGTGTGCATTTTCCATTTCCCTTTTTGATTTGTAACAAGTAGCACATAATAAACATACAAAAATAAATAAATAAATATATAATAATTCTAGCGCAATATTTTTCCAAAATGTGATGTCCACATATGTGGATAGCGCGACTACGTTGTGAAATTTTAAATAAAACCAAGCAACGGAAAGTCCGATTTTTCTTTATTTTTATCAAATTGTTTATGATGTTTTCAGGAGTGTTTATTATTCATGTTTTTGAGATGTTACAGATACAGTATTAGCTTAAATATTTTAGATTCAAAGTAATGGCCAGCGTCATCCAATCACTGACAACCATGTAAAAATATAATTATAAATTCTGAATCTATGTATTGATTATCATTGTCCCATATCTGCCAAACATGTTTAGTGGTCCAAACATCATCTGCAGCCTGGGGCCGTATGCGTAAAGCTGCTTAGAGTAAAATTTTGGTCTCAAGTGTGACAAAATTCTAAGAATGATGTAATTTTACTCTTATTCCTAGACTTAAGAATACGTGTGATTCATAAAGGTTCACAAGTGTTAAGACTTGGTCTCAGCTCCTAAATTATTTAAGAGTGCTGGAGAGGTATACTAACCTAGTTAGGAGTGTTCGGTGGAGAAGAAAGAATGTTTTGAAAGAATGACTTATGATAGTGGAATTTGAGAAATTGTGTTTTGTAGTTGAGTGAAATAAAATCCATCAATATAATTTTTTAATAGCAGCATTTTTTTAGTTTATTTATTTTTGAATGAATACATTGAAACTAATTGTTGTGAATTACGCATGTGAAAACTTTGATGTGCTACATGTCTAAACTTTCAGAGGGCTGCAACAACTAATTCATGAATCTAAATATCCCTTAAATTATAAAAATCAATGATGAAAATGTCACAACACTTACATTGTTTAGTCAGAAGTTTACAAACACCTTATCCAAATATGTTTAAACTCCAGTTTTTATAATTCCTGACATTTAATCGTAGAAAACTCTCCCTGTCTTGGGTCAGTTAGGATCACTACTTTATTTTAAGAATGTGAATTGTCAGAATAATAGTAGAGAGTATTATTTATTTCAGCTCTTATTTCTTTTATCACATTCCCAGTGGGTCACAAGCTTCTCACAATAAGTTGCTGGAATTTTGGTCCATTCCTCCAGACAGGACTGGTGTAACTCATGTCAGGTTTGTAGGCCTCCTGGCTCACACATACTTTTTCAGTTCTGCCCACACATTTTCTATCAGATATTCTATCAGGGTTTTGTGATGGCCACTCCAATACCTTGACTTTGTTGTTCTGAAGCCATTTTGCCACAACTTTGGAGGTATGCTTGGGGTCACTGTCCATTTGGAAGAACCATTTGTGACCAAGCTTTAACTTCCTGGCTGATGTCTTGAGATGATGTTTCAATATATCCACATAATTTTTCTTCCTCAAGATGCCATCTCTTTTGTGGAGTGCACCAGTCCCTCCTGCAGCAAAGCACCCCCACAACATGATGCTGCCACCCACATGCTTCACAGTTGGCATGATGTTCTTCGGCTTGCAAGCCTCACCCTTTTTCCTCCAAACAATAACGATGGTCATTATGGCCAAAAAGTGAATATTTTGTTTCATTTGACCAGAGGACATTTCTCCAAAAAGTTAGATCTCTGTCCCCATGTGCACTTGCACTTCATGTCGGTTTTGGAGCAGTCTTCTGAAATTTAAACTGAGATCAGTCAGTTTAAATTCATTTAAATTGTGTGTTGCATTTAGTGAAGCCAAAATACAACGTCCACGGATGTGTACACGGGGTTGCACTATGTTAAGCTAGTTAAGAAGCCTGGTGGGTCTTTACCAGCACACAAGCATCCAAAACACAGCCAGCTATGCTGGTCTTTTCAACAGGTTAAACCTAAAGGTCAACCTATTCAAATATAGCATGTTTTTGGTGAACCATGTAAGTGATGTTATACCCACCCTCCACACAAGAGGAACTCACTGGACGGCCTGTGGCCCACTGCCCCCATCGGAAGGTCATCTAAGGAGAACAGAAAGAAAGGAGCAGTAAGCACTACACAAATACAAACACACAGGCACACATACACCAACAAATCACAGCACGTGAGATCACAATCAGAACAGGAAGACTTTCTTAGTGCTGACTAAGCTGATGCCTCTCGATAGGCTAAAACACACAAAAAAAAACAGCTTGAGACGCTGCTTACATGCAGCGGTTTGTTTGTGTGAGTAAGTGCAAAAAAAATATTTTCTTAATCACAATTTTTGTCTTGTTTTCCCAGTAAAAATAACTATAAATAAATTAACTATAGGAGCTAAATTAATAATAGATAGTGGACTTATTTGCAGAGAACAATTGTTGAATTATATTTCTAATCTCATTGGCAATCGTTTTAATGCATAAACCTGAGGTTCAAGATATAGTCTTTGAAAACAAGTTTTAATATCATGTGCAATTTTGCGTTTCAAGTAATTGTTTGAATTTCGTTTAATAGCATAATTTTTCATAGTAATTCAGATTATGAAAGTGCTGAAATTTGACTCATAAACACTTATATTCCTGTCAAAATGCATTTATTTCCTTCATAGGAAAGAAACAATAAAACATTATGTGTACATTATAATGCTTTATTAACATTTTCAAAACCAAAGTCCCAAAGTCTAACTGGCAGTTTGACTAATTGAAAGAACTAGTCCCCGCACAGGTTTCATATTCATTGCAATGGGGATTAAATCTCTTAAACTCTCATCCTCCACAATACTAATCTTCCGTTAGACTGTGGCTATCTGCTTTTTTACAGCAAACGTGAAGCCGTGTTCATGATTCGCGTCTGAGCACCAGCATCAAGTCCCACTTTGAACTCCACATGAAAAGCGCTTGCAGACAAAAACGTCCCATTCTGCGTTTTGGTGATGGTTCTGTCATAATTAAAATGGACTTTACATAGGCTGAAAATTACTTCTGTCACAATATCTATCTAGGCTGGTTTTGCACAAAAAATTGCATTAAGAGCTCCTTTCCCCATCACTTTATCACTAACACTGAATCACTGCCATGTGTGTTTGTAGTGTGTACATCAGTGTAATGACTCCAGGCGGACAAATTGCAAAGGTTAAAATAGTTATTATAATGTACTATTTTAATTAATTGCATGCGTTAACATATTAATTTTGACAGCTCTAGTAAATGTATCTTTTAAGATAAGAGATAGTTCCCAATAAAATAAACATTCTGTTATCATTTACATGTTTTTCCAAACCCATCTGTCTTTTTTCTTCCGTGGAGCAAAAAAGGAGATATTAAGCAGAATGTTAAGGAATGACAGCTCAAAGTCACCATTTCTACAATGAAAGTGAAGTGACTGAGGTTAACATACTGCCTTACATGTCCTTTTGTGATCCACAGAAGAAAAAACTCAAGTGCATTTTGAACAACATGATGGTGAGTCAGTAATGACAAATTTGACCTTTTTGAGTGATCTATTCCTATAAGAATGTCTAGATATAGTTACTGGAAAACAACACTGAAAAATACTGATTACAAATTTTTTTTTTGCAGTGTAGAATTCAGATGAGACCCGTCTAGGCGCACGTTTAACAGCGTGTGCTCAGTGACATTATGTGACTCACAGGATTGCTCCCCGGAGAGATGCGGCACCAGCACAAAGTCATCCGCATCACTGGAGGAGTTCTTGCTGCTGGTGCTGCCACCCGACTCTTTGGAAATCTGCAGATAATTGGGAGGGCCAAGAGGTGGAGAAGAAAGCACATCCTCGGGGAGAGTCTGCATGTCTGGCAGTGACTGAACACAAAGGTGGGGTTGAACCTGATTACCTGGAGCTGAGTCAGTGATATTTAAACTCCTAAATACTGTAATCAAACTGTGATCTCATACAACGCCTTAGTTTTGCAGATTCTCACACCTGTGCTGGTGTGATGGTGGATTCAAGTATGAGAATGAGATAGACGTACCGGAGGAGACACGTAACGACAAGAAGGAGAACTGCCACACGTGCTGTCTGTGACCAAACCAGGGCACTTGGGCACTGGAACAGGGCATGCTGGATAAAGAAAGACAGCATTTAATAAAAGTGTCCAGTCAGATCTTATCCATTAAAGCAACTCTTTTGCTATCAAAACTTCTTGCTTACATTTTTTGATAGTTGATATCGGTTCCAAGAAAGGATGACTGAAGAAAGTGTCTGCAGAAAGCAAAGTATAAAATGAGAAAAGGGAACAAAACTGGTGCTTCAAAATGGCCAGTAACCCTAAAATCACAATGCACTAAAATAACAAAAATGCACTGACCGAAATCCATACGGTCCTTCTGGTTCCTCTGGAGCATCCCCAGCAGCAGGTCTTCCAGCTGAGGAGATGTCTCTCTCGGAATGCTGTGAACAGGAAGCTTACTTTAGATATACAGGACTAGTGATGGGCCGATATATTGGCCAGGCTGATTAATTGACAGCTTTCCAAAATCTACTGACATCCTCGTCAAAGAATAATAAACACTTTCAGTTAATTTTTTTTTTCATTTACTTAAATTGAAATTCATTTAATAAGTTTTCATTTCAGAGATTATGTGTACATCACATTTTCTCTTAATAAATTATAATATATACTATAACGTTGCAGGAGAAAGTAAAGTAAAACAATTTTACAGCAAAAAATTAGCTTTTCAAAAATGCTCTCCCAAGTGGGTAAATTTGAAAAAGCCGTCTTTGCGTTGTAGAATGAACAAGGAAAATGGAGATATGTGAAAACGATGATATATTTGTTGTCATGTGACACAGTCATGTCAAGTCGTTGTTGTGGCTTATATTCACTTTGATAATGTTGTTTATGATAAATGTTACTTTATACAACCTTTACATTGCATTTCTTTAAAGGTGACGGGATGTTTATTTGCAGTCCGGCGACAGAACATGAGGACAAGTGCATTTCAGACCATACATGGAGTGGGGATTTTTCGCATGCACAGTAAGTGTTTTCAAACATTTCAGTGGGGATTAGCAACTTTTGGAAAAAGCTTGAAAATGCCAGTATGGACTGAGAGCATTTCGAAAATGATTTTGATTTGGACGTAGCCTTAGTTAAAGATCAGATCAAATTGTAGAATCAATGTATTATGCATAAATTCTGATAAATCCAAAGGGTTCATACACTTTGTCCTACAACTGTATACAGTATATCTGTATTTTTACTGGCCATTGGCCATTGGCCATAGTGCGCTTTAGATATCGATGTTGGTCACTGAATTCCCCAATAGGTCAACCACTATATGGGACAGAGGTGGTATTATAATTCAACCCCACAATCAGCATTATTATTCATGTCTAAAGAAACAACAGTTAAACAAAAAGCGTTCTTACTTTGGCACCAGAGTCTTGTTCTTCTCATAGAACATCCTTAAGTCCTGGGGGCTATTAGCCTGGTGTTAAAACAACAGACTTGTTAAAGGGATAGTTCACCCAAAAATAAACATTCTAAATCCTTTACTCATGTTGTTTTAAACCCGTATGACTTTCTTTCTTCTGTTGTTGAGGCTAACACTCTGCCTTACATCTTCTTTTGTGTTCCACATAAGAAATCATAAAGTCATATGGGTTTGGAATAACATGAGGCTGAGTAAATTATGACAGAATACATTTTTTGTATAAACTTTCCCTTAAAGTAATCAGAACAGCAGCTAATCTATCACTTTAGTTAGTGTCACAGCCAACACTATATAAGAAACTGTGCATGCTGTGAAAAACCTTAACTGAGCCTCACCTGGAAAGGTGGCTTTCCCACGAGGCACTGGTAAATGACAGTTCCAATGCTCCACAGGTCAGCTTTGGCATCATAGTTTTGGGACATGATCACCTCTGGGGCCTAAGGGGGCAAGATTGAGAGATTAGGATGCTCGCTCGTCTCTGCAGTATTTCACAAATCTGAGAGGTTATTCAGTATGTGGCTACTGACCATGTACATTGGGGATCCACACAATGTGGCAGCCATCATGTTGCTCTGAAGATATCTTGCAAAACCAAAGTCAGCTGTTCAACACAGAGAACACCAGTATTATTAATAGCAGCATATTGTTGTCTGTGAGTCACGACTTATGTCTTCTGCACATGCAGAGACAATGGAAACAAAGGACTGACTGTATAAGTGATCAGAGGATGGAAACTGTAAGGTGGTATTGAATAGACTGTTAATTATGGAACATAATGAGACATGTATGAGGTTCAAAAGTCTGAGCACACTGCATTTAATATAATTGTATTATCAGCATATCAATTATTTGAGTGAAAAGATAAATAGATTTTTTTAGAATTGTTTAATTTTCTAAAGACTTGCTGTCTTTAGAATACTAAGAAATTCTACAATTGTTTATTCAACTTTTGACTTGTGGAGTCCATGCCAAACTTGGAGCTAGCATGAAATAGTGCAAACTCTTTAATATTTCTTATTCATTTTACATCATAACGTTTAAAGTGATAAATTTTTTTAAGTGTAAAAACTTTGGTTATTTCTAGGGATGCACTGATATGAAAATGTTTGGCTGCTAAAGCTATTATACAAAAAACTATTGTCCGATACTGATATTTTTCCACTTACCTTATTTTATCATCAAATCACTGTTTTGCTCAGGAATTAAGTTTTAAAAATGTACGTCTTTGTTCTAACAATAAACAATTTCCATAGAACATGGATTGGATCTGTTGAACACATGACACATCAAAAGCTTATAGAGAGTCACAATTAAAGATACATTCAGTAAAAGATCAAAAGAAAAAATAACTAAATATTATAACATGATTTTTTGGTAGTTCTAAAAGAGTTTTGCACTTCTATTTTTGAAGTTCAAAAGAACAGAACTCACAGTTTGATCTGTATATAACAGAACATCACAAATTAATTTTATGCATATTTTGGGCAATTCCATGAAAATGTCAAACACATCATGGAAAAATAAAAAGCTACAAAAGGAACAAAACACCCTTTGAAGTTCTATCCTGGTGTAATGGATAATGGAAAATGCCATCCAGACCGTTAGAGGGTGCCGTTGGCTTACACAATGCTGAATAAAGCATTGACTGAAGCGCTGATTGCAGTATATTTTTAACGCAGACTTTCAAGGTTTTGTAGTTGCAAAAAGACAATATTGCGATTTAAATCTTAACTCTATCAGTCGTGCAGCCTTAATGCATGCCATACCAATGTCTCAGAAGTCAATGTTTGCTGGTTTCAAAGCATTCTGAAAGTCTGTAACAAATTATTTTCCTCAAAGTGGGAACAGGAAAGTATAAAAACTAAATATTACATGTTCTTAGGAGTGCCAACCCTCCTACATTCTGTGGCTATCATCATTTCTGGATTGTGCATTTGAATACACAGAGATTTTTTTATTCTAAATGAACCATAGTTTTTTCATATAGCCATTTTCATACTTACAACCGATTTGCCAATGGTTTTAATTTGGTCAAAAATTTCTTGATAAATATCGGCAGCCGATACATTGGTGCATCCCTAGTGTAATTTAGAATTTTAATCCCAGATCTTCAACAAAGACTAGAACTTTTGAGCCCCACTGTATGTAATGTAACTGTATAACACATAATGTTACACCTATATGTTGAGGAGACTGTTGTGTCAATAGTTACCAATCTTGATCCGTATGCCGTTGATGCTGGACTTTTTGCGGCCTGTGTAGGACAGCAGTATGTTCTGTGGTTTGAGGTCTCTGTGAATGATCCCCTTGCTGTTGAGGATGCGCATGGCTGCTGCAATCTGCTGCAGAAAGACCCTTAATGTTTCCTCTCGTAGAGTGCCCTTTACTGGAAGTAAAGCAACATGGTACTGCTGAGCATCACACCTATAAAACCCTCATTTACACCTTTAGCGTACACATCCAAAAACAAGCTAACAATCACACATTGTTTCTAAATGGGGTATTCCCTGACAATTTCTCAAGCCCATTCAAATTGGCTCAAAAAAGTCTGAAAAATGTCTGGTCACCACCTACTTTCATTTTGTAGAAAAGAGCAGCATGAAAATTCTTCAAAATATATTATTTTGTGTTCCAAATAACAAAACGGTCATACAGGTTTAGAATGACATGAGTAAATGGTGGCAGTAGTTTCATTTTTTACATGTAAATAGCTACACTGCACTGGGCTCAGCACTGACCATCAAAGTCATCTTCAACTTCTCGTAGCCCAGATTGGTGTGAATGTCAAAATCAGCATCTGCTCAGGGTGATTACATGGAGTGATGTCGCTACAGGTCCCCCATTAGAACAAAATTGGTTTAATCCACTGAGCTGTTAAGAGGATTCCCTTCACTGAAATTGTTTTGTACACAAAGCAATTATGATCACAATGAATACCGCAGGAATCCTATAATACTTTATAATACAAGTGTTTAGAGTAGTTTTGAGGTTGCATAACTAAGGAACTGCAACTGCACTATATCACTGGCGGGAGGGGGGTATAGTACATGTTGTACTATAACGCGGGATTGTTCACCTGCACAGAACTGTTACACAAAGATAACGCTGTCAGCCAGAACATAACAGGGGGTAACAGTCCAGCTTACTCACTGTTTTCTATCAAACACACACACCAAGTCATATCTATTAGACCCTCTGAGTCACACACACACAATGGGAACATATTTTATAGACCAATCACATTCTCTCACCGGGCAGATTATGATAGTGTTCCTACAACACATCTGTTAATAAACACTAAATGAAGGTTCTTATATTTCACTGTTTATACACTATGGCTATGGGGGAAATCTGCACTGAGTTGTAAATATGAAAGATAATACAGGTAATAATACTTACAGATTGAGCCCAAGGGACAAACAATTCAGTCTCTATCTTGCACCCATCTGTGCTGTTTTTCAATTGCTTTTCCATGTAAAAATGCACTAGATGGAAATCTTTGACCATTGTGCCGAGTCTTGTTGTTTTTTCAAAATCTCACACAGGAGTGCTGCATTTTTAGGTACAAGTCAAGTCAAAAATAACTCAAGAGACACCTACACTTTGTTATATTCATTGCGCTGCTTATAGTTTTTTTTTTTTTTTTTGCACATTTTCATTAGTGCTGCCAATCTATATAAAATTGTAATCAAATTAATAACATGACAAACTGATTAATCAAATTAATTGCAATTAATCATATTGATCAATATTAGCTGAGAAAAGACCCCAAATGAAAACAAAATTCAAGACATAATGGCAGACGGGAGTATTGAATAGACATTGCAAAAAAGTGGCCTTAGAACTTCAAATTGTTTTTTTGTTTTTTTTTATATTATTGGCAATAAGCCTATCACTGGCCTACAGCACATAGAGTAGACTCAGAGGTCGCATATATGCATTTTTGTAATCCATGCACAAAGCAACGACACGCATCACCTTTAAATAATGAGGTGTTTATAGCACAATAAGTTAAGCTACTAACCTTGCAAATAGTCTGCCAGATCTCCTCCATTGCAGTACTTGAATAGGAAACAGAAAAAGAGAGAAAAAAGGTCTACTTTAAAATTACATATAAAAGCCATGTAGAGACTCAACGGTTCGATATTTCATGAACTGGAGAATGAGAAAGGGTGTATATCACTGAAGTAAAGCAACACACTCATTAATCTAATAGAAGTAGTATTATGGGAAGTGAGAGCATCTATTTGTGCACATCATTGATGGAGAGAAAGAAAAAGCCCTAAGCACACAAGTTAATGCAGTTAACATGACATAACATCTAGGATCAGAACTGTTCATTAATGGCTTTTTAGATTAAAAGCAAATGTTGATACACCCTTTTGTTAGTCTAGGTGTGAAATTCTATTGCATTCTTTAAACTTTTAGAACAATTAATCACACATGATATATCTAGCATTATTGTTATACTGCAGCCATGTAAGAAATTAGGGTGAACTTCCTCTATTTGTTAACCAATCAAATCTGCCCAGTTCATCAGCTGAAAAATATTATAAGATCATTCTTCAGGGTTCCCTTACCTTTTGACAAATTAATTTCCATGACATTTCCATTACCTTTTCAGTCATTTGTAAGTACATAAGGATCTTCAAAATCATTTTACTTTCCACAGACAAATCAGATTATGTTATCTTATGTATCTCTTTAATAGTGCTTTCAGTTGATTAACATTTTTAATTGTGATTAATAAAAATTTGTTTGTAGTTAAATCGCAATTTATCACAGATTTTGAAAGTGCTGAAATTTGACACTATATATACTTCTTTTCCTGTCAAAATGCATTTATTTCCATCTAAGGAAAGAAAACAAATCTATATGTAACAACATAATGCTTTATTAACATTTTCCAAACAAATGCTTCCACAGTGTAAAGAAATAAATTCACTAAAATAGCACAATTCAAGCAATATAAAAGTTTCAAAGTTACTGGGAGTTTGACTAATTGAAAGAACTAGTTCCCACATTGGTTTAATTTTTATTGCAATGGGCATTAAATAACAAACACATTAATTTAGGCAAACTGATGATCTCACGCTGGCTTTTTTCCTCTACAGAGGCCATCACAAGAAGTAATCAAACCAATATGAATTTAGAAGAGTGCTTAACTAGAAAAATAAAATTTTACTATAGTCATTTCCATGAATATTAAGATTTTATTAATTTCCAAGACTTTTGCTGGCCTGAAAATCACAATTTTAAAATTCTGTGATATTTACAAGTTTTCCATGGCCGGGGGAACCCTGATTCTTGGATAACACAAGGGAAATCAATCCATTTACTGGCAATCTTAATTTACCCAAACTTCAAAATTTCCAAGAACTTGGGTACTTGCATGAAACTTGCAAAAACCAAAATGCATCATGAAAATATACACACTGTGTCTAGTTTTGACTAATTTGACTATTTAATTCTTGAGTGTTTCAGAGGCACACCTGTTTGAGCTAAACTCTATAGAGTGCAACAGTCTGGTTATGGAAGTAAAATCCCATAAATTATTTTCAATGATAACTTCAGCAAGCTGAAATACTACCAAAACCATTCACCTCTTCAGTGGGTACGGTTCCTATACGTTTCTATACTTATAATCAACAACCGAAAATTTATAGTTTTATATATTTCCATAATTATTTCTTTAATTTGGCCTACATCATTCACAATGCTTCATAGAATTGTAGATTGTGCCCTTGTGAAAGACGGTAAGTACACAGTACCTTTGTCTTTTTGTCCGATTTTCAAATGATTTTTTGCTTCAAAACAAAGTCTGTAATGTTGTAATTCACATCAGAGCTGGTTGGTTTGGCTCATGGCTTACAACTCTTTTATGAAGGATTTCATGAAAAGCCTATGCAAAAAATGTATGGGATAAATACTTCTGGAACTCATACTGCTGAAAAAGTGGTCAGGCACTGTTGCGCTCTATTGCAGCAAAACACCCTCTCAGGTTGCACAGAGAGGTCCCAATAAACAATACTCAGAAAGCCTGCAGGTTATTTTATCAGAGGATACATGTGAAGTGTTGCACTGATATTTCACGCTTAAGATAACTGTTATTGAGAGCAGCTTTCCCTGAATGGATAATTTTAGTTTGACCGCTTGAAGGTTTCAGATTGCAGTGTTGAGCAATACTAGAAATCAAAGCCATTAAACACTAGGCACGCTGTAGTCTCATGACTATTCTAGAAAACCAAAACATGTGAAGAAAGTGAGAAGCAAGAGAATGTGAAAGCAAGAGGATAAGGACTCTTGCACATTACTGAAAACTCTGACACAGCGTTTGATGGATTGGAATGCGTTAGAGGAATGGTAACATATAGAAAATCCAATTCGCAAAAGTTTTTCTGACGCACTATCCCCATTGAAATCAAAGGATTTGCAGCATTCTCTGACATTGCGTAGGTGCTTTAAAACTCAAAAAGAGATTGAAATTGCTGTCTGCTTACCTCCATAACCAGGAACACAGAACTTGGTGTTTCCTGAAAGAAAGAAAAAAATAAGACATTTTGATCACATAATTTCTATTTGAAACAGCATTTGACCCCAAACATTCAATAAAATAACTGATATTGTTGCATGCAGGAATATATTATACACAAACCAGTTTGATGTAAGCGTATGTGTTACTCGCATTTCAAATAATATCATTTAACCTTCATGTTGTTTACAGTTTTGACACATTAGGTCCTGTAACAGTTTTAAGGGCTGCCGAGTCAATACCGAGGGAATTAGATGCTGGATGCTAGCCAATTACAAAACCCAAGAACCTTGTTTGAGTTATTGCTTGTATGGTTACAGTAAACAAGAAACCAATATGCAGCATAGATCTTAGCTCCTCCATCTGTTTTAAAAGTTTTATGATTCATTGCATGCCAAGGGGAATTAATATTGGCAGACCATTAATGGATTTGTGATGGACTTGTCCATTAGCAAGGGAAGTGCATTTATTTTACACACTGGACATAAGTGTTTGCTTTTGTTGAGACTGTGTGGGAAGGGAAGGGTTTGTCATAGTGGTCAACACTCCAGCACTCATCAATCTCATTATTAATTAAAGAGGATATTCAAATGTAACTTCCACCGTCATCCTAAGACTACACATTTTGACTTTTTAAAAATGGTAGGTTGACTTTTAAGGCTGGCACGTAATTTCAATGACATATTACTCTCTCCGCTAAGGCTAACGACTTAGTAGACCCACATTAGCGAAACTATTATGGAATAATTCAACCAAAAATTAAAACGCTGTCATTACTTTCTCACCCTAATGTCACTCTAAACCTGTATAACTTCAAACCTCATTGGTTCTTATTGCATCTCGTGATCATGCGTCAAATCGCTCATTTGGTCATGAGACGCATTGAGAACCAATAAGGTTTGAAGTTATCAATGTAAGCCTAATGAGCCTACTCTATACCATTTCCTCATTCTCCTCAATCTAAACACAGCTAATCCCACCGCCCTAATTTTGCTGTAGACCTGTTTATGGGATCTGCGATCAATCGGTCACCTTGGGGCAACAAGTGGCACCACCACTCGTTGTTCACTGTGCTGTCAGTATGATTACATAATGGGCTGATTTATGCTGGCTGTTGTGGGGGATGGGAGGGAGAAGGGAAATGGAGCAGCTTGGGCCAGGGGAAGGGGAGGAGGGGGGAGTGTGAGGGTCGATAATCACAAGGACAATTTCAGTTTATTTTCAATTACACATCAGCCTCACATTTTATCAGTCATTTCTTGAACTTGACCCCCTGTTTCTCTGTTTACGCCAACTGGCCTAACTGACTGTGTTATGCACAAACCAAAAGCCATTTATTGAGAGAGGATGTGTTGACCAAGTGTGGGCTGAAAAGGCACAACAAACAGCTATAGGTCCAGAACCACATGCTGTCCAAACACAACAAGTGCTGCCCTGATCTTCTCCTGCCAGTTTTTTTTACTTAGGTCTTGGCAGGAGATTCCATTTGGAACATGTTTCATCACTTAAGAGCAGTAGTGATGATATCTTTCATATTTGTTATGTAATCAATTAAACAAACTGAATAAAATTATGAAAAAAGGACAACAAATTTTGAAGGAAATAGTCAATTACCAAACAATGAACTTTGGACACACATATTGACAGCCCAAGGATACGCTCAACAAAGTAGGGTTGTGCCGTGTAAAAAAGTCCACATGGTATAATATCATCATTTTGCTCATCTGATAACAATGTGCAGCTGTCCTAAACAAGCGGTTCAGGCAGTGTGCCATGAAGCATAAAAGCAAAGGTAATGTTAGTTAATGTGTGTTTAGAGCTAGCTAGCATACTTGGCCACAGAGTGGAGTATGGAGGACAACAAGAAAGATTTAGTTTGTTTAACCCCCATAATTGGTCTTAACTAATACTAAACAAAACAATACTATGTTTTGTAAATATATATATATATATATATATATATATATATATATATATATATATATATATATACATAAAATACCATTTATTACAACAAACTCTTTTGTGAATTTGTATCTGTAACTACACATCATGGGCAGCGCTAGTGTTCGCTACTGGGGCTATGTTAAAAGTACCAGTGTTTCTGTATCAAGTTAA
The DNA here is from genome assembly GCF_025860055.1 of Xyrauchen texanus. NCBI lineage: Eukaryota > Metazoa > Chordata > Actinopteri > Cypriniformes > Catostomidae > Xyrauchen > Xyrauchen texanus. The sequence goes on from NC_068311.1 coordinate 19,935,996, forward strand.
TACAAATAAAGTTATACATATATATAAATTAATGATACCACAGTCTTTTTAAAGTATCGATTATTATAAATACTGATACAATTCAATACCCACGCGCCGTCTTTTTGGCGGCTGCTTTCAAGCACTCACGTATATGTGCACGCATGCAAGAAGAGCAATTGCGACTCACGACTGGGGCTGTGTGTAAACGGTCAAAATGCCTGTCTTGGTGAGATATTGGAAACTGTGTTGAGTTGGACCATCCAGAAGCAGAAAGTGTGCTTACTTGAGAAATTTTAAGTAACAAGCGAGGACTAGGGATGGGCATTATCTGACATTACCAAGTATGCTATTTTTTAGTCGAGTACTGTAATCCCCCAAACAAAAAACAAATGTAATAGATTACACAATTAAAATGTACGTAAAAAATATCAGGTAAGACACGTACTTAAAATATATGTATATTTTTTTGTCCACAAATTTTACTAAGAGCAGTTTAAAAATTTGTTAACTTCGACAAATTTAGCGTTTTGTTTTTTGGAAAAAATGTAAATGAACAATATGCATTAAATTAGTTCTCATTACATTTTATTACAATTCTCATTGCATTAAGGAAACAATTGTAACTATGAGATTTGTTGAGACATTCAAAGGGAAAGTACAGTATAATTCAGCATTGCCTATGGCAGGCAATTGCACAAAGGAAAATCAATTCACAATATTCGAGTAGTACTTTTAATAGTCGATGAGTAGGATGCTTGTGTTTACAAAGATAAGTGTTTACAACTCTTTTACAAAGATATAATGCCATTAACCTTGCAAACTTTTGCAAATATTGCACCATATTTTTCTCATATGCACCTATTTTAGGTATCTACAGCCTGCTATCTTCAAAACAACCTCAAAAACACTATTGAAGAATCAATAATAGGCTATAAAACTGTCATTTGTACACAATGTGCATTGGACTATTGAAAGCCGAAAGATTTTATTGTGCCTTTATTGTGTTTGTTTATCCTAGACAGTGTCTTAAATTGTAAGGATGGTGTTTATATTATTATCATTCTTTTACATTTTGTAAAGCTTGTCAAATAAATCAAATATAAAAAAATTATCTAAACGTACATAGTGTTAAAAGCATGCAACTTCTGACATCTGAGCCTATCTGAGGCTGAGACAAAAGTTAGTGGGACCTTGATTAAAGCAGCAAAATACAACTACAAACTGCGGATTGAGGACAATTTTACGAACAATGACCCCCGACATATGTGGACAGGCATCCATGACCTCACAAACTACAAACCAGCGAACAGCACCCCCCCCAACCAGTAATGCCACCCTCCCAGACAAACTGAACACCTTTTATGCTCGCTTTGACAGTGGAAACACAGAACAACCCATAAAAGCTGAGCTCCCACCTGATGATCTGCCACTCACATTTTCCTCCAGTGACGTGTGCTCCACCCTGAACAGAGTGAAGGCACATAAAGCTGCTGGCCCTGATGGCATCCTGGGCCGAGTGCTCAGGGCCTGTGCAGAACAGCTGGCTGATGTCTTCACCAACATTTTCAACCTCTCCTTGGCCCAGGCCATTGTCCCCACCTGCTTCAAAACAGCCACCATTGTACCAGTACCAAAGCATGCTGCTGCAGTGGCCCTCTACGACTTCCGCCCCGTTGCTCTTACTCCCATCATAGCAAAGTGTTTTGAGAGGCTGGTCCTCTCCCACCTCAAAACTTCCCCCAACACTGCAGTCATATCAGTTCGCCTAGAAACCCAACAGGTCAACTGAGGATGCTATCGCCTCAGCTCTTCACCCCCCTCTGACTCACTTGGACAAAAATAACACGTATGTCAGGATGCTATTCATTGATTCCAGTTCTGCCTTCAATACTGTGATCCCATCCAAGCTGATCTCCAAGCTAACTGATCTTGGAATTAGCCCCTTCCTCTGCAACTGGACCCTGGACTTCCTCACTAACAGACCACAGTCTGTTAGGATAAGCAACCACAAATCCTCCATCCTCACTTTGAACACTGGTGCACCACAGGGCTGTGTGCTGAGTCCAATCCTCTACTCCCTCTTCACCCTCGACTGCATACCTGAGTATGGCTCCAACTCCATAATCAAGTTTGCAGATGACACCACGGTGGTAGGTCTGATCAGCGGCGATGATGGGATGACCTACAGGGAAGAAGTACAGCACCTGGTAGTGTGGAGTACCAACAACAATCTCACACTCAACACCCAGAAGACCAAGGAACTGATTGTGGACTACCGGCGGACTAGGAAAGGACACACACACACTCCCATCTACATTGATGGGGACGAAGTGGAGCAAGTGACAAGTTTCAAGTTCCTAGGTGTCTATATCTCTGAGGATCTTTCCTGGACCTACAACACCTCCACTCTGATTAAAAAGGCGCAACAGCACCTTTACTTCCTTAGGAAGCTAAGGAAAGCTCACCTGTCCCCCTATATTCTGCTGAATTTTTACCACTGCACTATTGAAAGTATCCTAACAAACTGCATCACAGTGTGGTATGGCAACTGCACTGTCTCAGATCAGAAGGCACTCCAGCGGGTGGTGAAAACTGCCCAATACATCACTGGTGTCCAGCTACCCTCCATCAATGACATTCACAATAAACGCTGCCTATGGAGGGTGAGAAGCATTATCACTGTTTACTCCTCTCCCATCTGGGAGACGCTAGGAGTCTTCGCTGTAGCACCAGTAGACTCAGGATCGGTTTCTTTCACTCAGCTGTCAGCCTACTGAACTCTAAACTCAGGCGCTGAACAGTACATCCCACCCGAACTTCATATTTGTATTTTTCTTTTATTAATTTATATATATTTGTTCGTTTTTTTTTTATTTTTCGCACATTCCCTTGCACATTTCTTGCACATAACGTCTACCTCCTGATGCTGCTCGCACTGTTATGGCCACCGGCCATATACATATATTTACACATTTACATACATATACCTCATTCTGTACAATGCACCTTCAGTTTATGCTTCTTCATTTGCACCTTGTAATGTATTATAGACATTTGCATTGAGCTGGTCTCTGCTTCTCTACATCATAACTTTGCACTCAAAAAACCCATATTGTATATACTTACATATTTCTATATATATATATATACATGCTATATATACATATTGCTAATTGCACTTCTGGTTAGATGCTAACTGCATTTCATTGGCTCTGTACTTGTATTTTGCACAATGACAATAAAGTTGAATCTAATCTAAAAAAAAACATATTAACAAAAATAACGTCATTCATTTGTGAATTGGAAAACTGGAAAACACTGGTCGTGTTGTAGGTTTGTTTTTTGCGTGCAGACATAATAGAAAGAGATTCTTGGTCTATCCATTCATATTTTATATATTATTATATTTTGCAGTACCCAGTCTCTTTTTCACCTAATCACATTCAATTCAGACTGCAATTCATACACCTCAATTAAAATGTAATTAATTTTGCAGGGATGCTGTAAATTACACAGAGCTCTACAGTAAATATGGATTTATGGTTATCAGATTACAAGCTTTTAACTAGTCAAGCCTTTTAACGTTCAAGTTCATTAGACAAATAAACAATTGGTGAAGAGTATTGTCTTATTGGCACAAAATATTGAAAGTTAAACAGTTTTAATTAAGTATTGATACAACTTTAATATAAAAACAAATGTACAAGAACTGGTATTGTACCAAGATGTTCATATTAAGCCAACCTATAACAAAGCTCCATTAAACAATAAAACATAAACAGCATAAAAACTTGAATGGTGAAATTCCAGAACTGCATTCAAAATCGTACCGAGCAAACAAATAACTCAAAAACATAGAAAAATACAAAAGCATTAGTCAAAAATCAGCACGTTCTAGCCAAGCAGTCAAACTATTGCATCATTACAGCACAAGTGTTGGGTTACGTGAGGAAGAATTCAGCCAAAGGAGGGTTTTAAATTCTAGGAATTTTTGAGAAACTGCACACATGTGAGCAATTGAGAGGGATTTATGCATTTTTCTTAGAAATCCAAATGACTTCTAGCAATGTGCATAATGAGAGAACACAACTTCCTAAGGCTGAAACGAAAAAGCTATGTTGTTTCACAAGAGTGTTATTGACTCCGTGGACACAGATTGTCCTACAGATGAAGATGTTTTCAGATAATTTCAAAACCCATGTCCTTGGAGTTCAAACTGTGAGTATGGCACAAATGAGCCATGGCCGTGAACTTTATAGATGTAAGATACAGAAAGAGATAAGACGCATATGAGCATGGAAATAGCTGGAAAATAAACAGACAAGTCTACATTTTATGCAATTTAGGTGGTTTCAAAGAAAGAAATTAATGATAAATAAATGTGGGCTTCTGATTGCTCCCTTAATCTGGGAATTGGACATTTAGAGAGCACAACCTTTGATCACAGAGCTATCTCCCAGCTTTCTCAGAAAACTGAAGACAACAAGTCAATCCATCCTCCACTGGGACACTGTGTTCTATAACAGGAAGTTCAAGTTTTGTTTGGTACGGTGAGAGAGGGCTTCAACAAATGATTGCTGCATGCAAATGTGGCTCATAAACAAACCCAACTCCTATCCTGCCTCAAAACCCCACCCCCTTCTGAATCTCTTCCCATTTTACATTTCAATGCCAGAATCCCTCCTGTCCTTATCTTTTCCTACAAATTTCCCTGTTACAAATGTACCTCTAAAGCCCTCACATTTGCATGCCTTTCGCACATTTTGTTGCTGCATAAAAACAACAGAACAGCACTTTCCCATTTCTTAAAGGGATAGTTCAACCAGAAATTCTGTCATTCTGCATTTACTAATGTTAATGAATAGAAATGTATTGTACAGTGATAACAAAATAAAATATAACAAAACTAATATTAAAATGAAGCAAAATTAAAAAGATGTGTTAATGTTGAAAGTTATTCTTTTTTATGGATTTTAATCATATATATATCCACGTGGATATCGTGTTTTTCTGCATGCTGACACGCAAAAAATGAATTATTATTTTAAACGGCATATCAAATGAAACTAGTGGCGCTACTTCTTACATCCAAACAGGTTTCAATTAAAAAACTTAGAGGTTTCTTACCAGAGGCACTTTTTTGGCTCTGCACCCATAGAAGTGCTTCAAATCAACATCATGTTTGTTGTCACGTGACTCGGTGCACCAGAAGTTTAACCTTTAAATACAGTCTTGAGTCTTGTAAATTCATTTAAATTATGCGTTGCCTATAGCGAGGCCAAAATACAACATCCACGTGGAGTCACACAAGGTTAAAGAGTATGCAAGACTTGTGAACTCTATTCCAAGTCTTTTGAAGTCACAAATTAGACTGATCTAGCACTCAAGTTCAAGTCACTGGCTCAATTATCTGGTTCAAATTTTCAGTGAATAACAAGACTTGGAATACATCCTACAAATCGTACTGAATGCAGTGCAACACTTTCAGAAGCCTGAAAGCTCCAGTCCCCATTTTTGCAATTGCATGGAAAAGAGCATACAGTAAATTCTTAAAAATGTCTCCTTTTTGTGAAGACAGAAAGTAATATTGGGTTAGAATATCACAAGTGTAAGTAAATGATGACAGAATTTACATTTTACCTTCACTATCCCTTTAAAGAATGAACACTACAAGACCAGCAGTGCAGAAGAAAGAATAAAAACCCTGTTATTACAGCAGGTCTCCAACCTCCCTCTGCCTGCACAGGAACACCACTGAAAAGTTTTTGACTGGAGCTGCACAGCATTCACTGCAAGCCTGTTATTAAAACGGCTGTGGAGGTACCTCCAGCTCCATCAGCACAGACCTCCATTCAGAAAAACTCTAACATTCCAACATCTCTATCTGTATGTGTCTATGTGTGCACACATGTGTGAACTCACACTGACATTGGCATTACTCACAACCAGCTTCCATTCACACTTCCTCATTATGTGGGATGAGATTATTATTTGAGCTACAGGCCTGGCCCACAACGGTACCATACTGCATATGCTTGGTGTGGCTTAGTGGGATCTGAGGGCTGTCTCTCACAGTGGCGCTGAAATGTGAAAGGGCAAGAGCTCCCTGTTGCTCTGCTTTAACTAGACACCTCTGGCAGGGTACAAAAAAGTAAATCCTCCAAACATCTTTAATGACAGTGGATTGTAAACAGTCCACGGTGGCATAATTGGGCTTAGAAGGGAGCGCAATCAATATTCACCAGGGCTCCGAGCTGCCATTAAGAGAAATAAGCTAGATAAAGGTCAGGTTCTTCTGTAGTACTGAATACAACGCTCTTTTTGCAATACAAGCAAGTTCAAAATGGCTGTTGGTTTAATTTGAAAAGCAATCAAATATGAATCCACTTGCTTTATATTTATAGTGTCCTAAGTTGAAACAAAAAGGGAAAGGATCCTAAGAGACACCCTAACAAATTTGGCAAGCACTCAACAAGACAAACACAAAAAACATGACTGCAGATGATTTCAGTATAATTTCTGAAGTACATTAATATAATTAGAAAAGTAATTATTTAATATATTTGCAGCTGTACCATTGGTTTTAACAGACAGAAAAAAGTTGGAAAGCACAGACTATTGTTTTTGGTCAACAAAACAGACAAAATATCCAATTATGAAAGCCGAAATAAAAGTGTTATGTTAGATTGCAAATAACTGCGCGTGTATCTCTGAGCTGCCAGATATTATGTGCTCAACAGAGATGCTTTTAAATTTCATTTGTCAATCACGTATATCACTGTTTAAATTATTCTGATTGTTGTCAAGTCCCACGCAATTGAGAGCTCGACCAATCATCATATAGAGTTGCCAAAGACTCCCACTGAAGCACATTGTTTATATTTGTACAAATAGTTGTTTATTTATTCGACTATTTGTACAACTCGTCATTGCTGCATTAAAAAATTCTCGCCAATTTGGACTTCCCAATGCGCTCTAAGTTCTCGCGGTGGCATAGTGACTCGCCTTAATCCGGTTGGCAGCAGACGAATCTCAGTTGCCTCAGCGTCAATCCATACATCTTATCACGTGGCTTGTTGAGAGTGTCACCGCGGAGACATAGCACGTGTGGAGGCTTCACGCTATTCTCTGCGGCATCCATGCACAACTCATCACATGCACCACCAAGAGTGAACCACATTATAGCAACCACTGCATTTCTTGTGAAATTTTAATACAGTAGCCTTGCAAAATATGCCTGAGTGGTCGACTAATTGACTAGTCGATTATTGGGGTCGACTATTAAAATTTTTAGTGGTGGTTTTAATGGGAGGCACATGTCTAAAAATTCATTAAGCGATGCAACTTCTTTTTGTTTTTTGTGTGATTATATCTTGCTGTGCTTAACAGTGAATAACAGTCAGATGGTAAAACCCTCTGCAAGAAGCTTTGTCTCTTTAATGCTTTAAGTTTAGTCTTTTTATATGCTGCTGTTACAGCAATCAAATGCCGAATCAACAATACATTTCAAGACGAACGTCCGCTTTGTATAGAAGCCTTTCTTATTTCTTACTTTTAATTCGTTGATAGTTTTGTGCAATATGATGCTATAGTGAATTTGTCTATTTATTTGTTGAATACCCCATTAGTCACCACGTTGAAGTGCTGCACTTAGCCTCCATATATCACTCTGAAATGCGCCTGATTGGAGTTATGTGAGCATAACGGAGCCTAATTATAATTTGTCATCGTTAACATAGACTCGTCGACTAGTCATTCAAACAACTGACCGATTAGTCGACATGTTGAACATCCCTACATCCCGCGTGGTCTTAAATCAATCGCCACTGCCAGAAATATAATCTACGCAAGCGCCAATGACTAACCCCAACTAACTTGCACAGAAAATATTCTCAACAAACTGTTACAGCCATGAACATAGTGAGAAAACTGATTGTTGAAGAAGGTCATTAATGGAGCACCACTTGCAGCAAATCTAACAATGCAACAACGTGAGAAATCAAGCTTGCGTAGCTAGTATGTTTCGGGTGTAAGTCATGAGGAGACATACTATACCACATAACATTAGTAATCTAAATACCATTCACATGTGCTTCCTGCACCAGCCCTGGATGTTCAACATGATACCGATATCTGTGGGACAGAAGAACAGCTGAAACACGTAGTGGTGGGATGACTCGAATCTTCCAGGGTAAAATAAACTCAGTCAGATGGGCCGCATGATTTTAAAAGCAGTTAGCATGTAACAGATCTCAGCATCACACAAACAAAGATATTAATGGTAGTCTGACTAACCGAATGATGCAGAATGTGAGTTCACCCAAACAGCCGTCGAACAACTACGTCACCACTGACACCTACTTCTCCATTTCAGCACAGATAGGAAAAACACTCCTTAGGCCAAGTGGGATGGATCATTGTGTTTGGAACTAACAGTCAGAGCCAAGACAAAACTCTTAATTCTTGCAACAACGCAAACTAAAACACATTGCTTTACACTTTCCAGCTTTACACTGGACATAAACAATGTAACTTTAAGAATGATCTGCCTCAGTACCAGATCAGTGAGATGAATTGTTAATGCCCACAGCTTGTAGTGTGCCAAGACCTCTCTGCCCTTGGAGCGGAGATAAGATTACATAAGAATAACTACATTAAATCAATCTTCCTCTCAAGTATCTTCTTAGGCCAGAAATATAATCTACACACTCTACACAAGTATATTTACATGGACGTGAACGCTTAGCCAACACATCGCAAGCCCTATTTGACTTCTTTAATGTGCATTCTTGCATAACAAACCTTCATAATCAAGGGGGCCATAGAGTTGCCATTTAAATGTCTGAGGATTTGTTATTATTAAGGTAGCTAGCTATAATCATGTTGACTTTAAAGCTGATGTGTGTAATTCTTTCAATGTTAAAATTATTTAGTGTCACAGTTTAATTTGCAGAACTATATGCCATATGTAGGTTGATTTCATTTCTATTTATAGGGATCCTGTTTAAATAGTAGTCACTATTTCGTATATATCCTAACATAAACATAATATTACAACTTACATCTCCACAGACAATGAAGCATATGAGTAATGTACTTCAGTACATTCATTATATGCTATGGGGGGGTTCTCCTCTTTTTCTCCCAATTTGGAATGCCCAATTCCTAATGTGCTCTAAGTCCTCGTGGTGGAGAAGTGACTCACCTCAATCCGGGTGGTGGAGGACGAATCCCAGTTGCCTCTGCGTCTGAGACTGTCAGTCCGCGCATTTTATCAAATTGCTAGTTGAGCGTGTTACAGTGGAGACATAGCGGTAGGCTTCACGCCATCCACCGCAGCATCTACACACGCACCCCACCGAGAGCGAACGAGGAGGTTACACCATGTGACTCTACCCTCCCTAGAATTATTATAAAAATATATCTTCCAGATGTAAACACACATATCAAAAAGACATCTGGGTGATGAACGTTGAAATTGTATGCCAATTTAGTCAGAGTGAAACTGACTTGAATGAATATGACCTGACGAAATATTGAGAAAATTTAAAGGACATTTTCGTCAAACAACTAAAACTATAACTAAAACAAAGAACTGTGAAAATTAACACTGGTACAACCAATAGAAGACAGCTGAGTTTTCTGAACTTGACCTGAACTAGACTTGACTTGAAAGAGCTCATGCCCACCATGCCCCTTGAGGCAACACTGATAAAGCAACAGCTACCTGGTTGGTGTCTGACACATTTCGGAACGCAACAACACATGATACGAAGCAAGAAGTGTGTAGCTAGATGTGTATGCATTCATGCACTTGGCTATGTTGCAATACAGAGGCGCAAAGACGATGCTTAACTGAAGGATGTGGGGGCTATTGCACATTTTAAGGGCCCCCTTCAGCACTTCAGGTCTGGTTCAGGTGGGATTGTTATATAATAACAGGAAGTAGCATGCAGCGTGGGAAGAGCATGATAATTCAATGACGTTCCTCGCTCTAGGTATTTTCTGCTCAGAGTATCTGAAAGGTTTATAGGTGGCTGAATCATAACAGCCACAATTAAACCCACAGCACAGAATGTAAAAGACTACATGGGATTCAGGACTTTCTTCTGCTTTAGACGTCAATGCAAGCTTAAAGTAGCCCTTTCAAAACACTGCCTGCACTGTCAGCTGAGCCTTAGAAGCAATGAAGCGGCACTCATGCAGCCCACACCATTCCAGAGGAGGCAACCCCTCTCTCTATAGGAGACTGTTGGTGGGAGTATTGATGAATGAAATAGCTCACTAATAAAATTGGCTGACTTATGACATTTTCAGCATAGCATGCAGCATTCAGGTCCAAGAATTCTGAGAAATAATCTTATGTCCTCTTGGGCAGTAACATCAGTCTCCAATTTGGCTTTTTGTGTTCTGCCCTACAAGAGTGATGCATGTGGTCAATCCATACAATAGACATATGGGTTGATAATTTTGAATTTTGGTATAATTCTATATTTAATTAATGTTTTTCAACTGCTCTAATGACGTCAACACAATTGCATGGGCGAGTGAAGACTAATGTGAGTTCTATTCTGAAAAAGTTATCATGCAATGAAGAGTAAGGCTTAGTCTTGGATAGATCATGTGACTTGTCATGTAAGTGGTGGTCTTATATAAGAACTGGGCCAGTCTAATTGGTCCTCCCAGCTCCATAAAAAAGGCTCTAAGCATCTGAGGGTACTGTAGAGTATTCATGGCTTCAGCCACTCAAGAGTGGATCATAATAATAAATCAGTAAATGTAGCATTACCTGGACATCATAGAGTGCCACGATGTTCTCATGTTGGAGTTCCTATAAATAAAAATAAATAAACACTGTCTATTAATATCTTGCCATTATAAAAGAGTACACATTTTTAAATTCAATGTAGTGCCAAGCTGTACATTACTAAAATGCATGTATATTGCATTGATAGAAAAGACCATATGAAACAACTCACCTTCAAAATTTTAATTTCTTTACCAAGGAGAATCTGAGATTTGGAGAGATTTTTCTTGTTAATACTCTTGATGGCAACTTCCCAATCGCTTTTCTGCAAATATAAGACAGGGAGTGTAGATATCAAATATCAATTTTCTGAAGTATCGCAATCTTCATTTGAACTATTTCAATATCGATTCTTAAATCCCAAGATCGATCTTTTACTCTATGTGGCAACCCTCTATAATGCAAATGAATCACTCGCATGTGCAAGAAAATCTCACGCTATGCGACTAAAAATGTCTATGATTAGCCACTGGCTAGTAAATGTTCAGATTTCACTCACCAGTGATTGAGTAGTACAGTGGAGAAGTTATTAGCACAGAAGTCCTTTCACTGCATGTTAAGAGTAAATGTTTGGTTTAACTCGTTCTGGGTTTTTTTCGAAAGACGTTATCCACGGACCATGTCATTGAATAATGTCACTTTTAAAACCCTTTCTGTTTTTCTACAGTCAGTTGTTGATTAAAATCATCACCAAAAATGAAACATTTAATTCTAATCACACATGGATGCACTAAAGAAAACATTCACATCCTCTTTTGTTATATTCACTCACTGGCGGATGCCACCAGTCTTAAAAAAACAGTTCAGAGTTAGCATGTGTTCCACATATCATGTACATCAACAATATATACTGTATGCAATTTCAAGACATTAATTGATTGAGTAGACTGAATTTGAAAATTTTTCAAGACCTAAAATGTGACCAATTTGATGAAAACCTAATGATAATATATATATAAATATATATTAATTACTATTATTTTCGAATTGTACTTAGAAGGTTAAGAGCGTTAGCTGATAGAGAATTTCTTTCATATGTCAGCAAAATGGACATTGTAACAGAAAGGTAGCCATATACCAATCAGCCACAACATTAAAACCACCTGCCTAATTTTGTGTTGGTTCCCCTTCGAGCCTCCAAACAGTGCCAACCCTCATCTTAGAATAGCATTCTGAGATACTGTTCTTCTCACCACAATTGTACTGTGCAGTTATCTGAGTTCCTGTAGACTTTGTTAATTCGAACCAGTCTGGCCATTCTCTGTTGACCTCTCTCATCAACAATGCATTTCCATCCCCAGAACTGCCGCTCATTGGATGTTTTTGTTTTTGGCACCATTCAGAGTAAATTCTAGAGACTGTTGTGCGTGAAATTCCCAGGAGATAATTCGTTACAGAAATACACAAACCAGCCCGTCTGGCACCAACAATCATGTCATGGTTCAAATCACTGAGATACCATTTTTTTACCCATTCTGATGGTTGATGTGAACATTAACTGAAACTCCTGACCTGTATCTGTATGATTTTATGCACTGCATTGTTGGATCCCGATTGGCTGATTAGATAATGGCATGGATGATTGTTTGTTCCAGACAGGCTGGTTTGAGTATTTCAGTAACTGCTGATCTCCTGGGATTTTCACGCACAACAGTTTCTAGAATTTACTCAGAATGGTGTCAAAAACTAAATATTACCTACACAATATTAGGCAGGTGGTTTTAATATTGTGGCTGATCGGTGTATGAATTGATATCAAATCGAATCAAGATCAGAATCGAAATCGTATTGAGAGCTTGTGAATTGGAATCAAACAAAATCTGGAAATCTGTATCAATACGCGGCCCTAATCAAAAAAGCTTAAGTTGCAAGAGGGATTCATGTGCCAAACTAGATTCACTGACTGCATATGAATCCCACAAATCATTTACTTTCCTAAAATGTAATTGTGTTTTTCAAACATCTCATTTTGTTTAACCCTGTGAGTGGGAGAGTTGGGATGAGTACACTAACATCTGCTTCCAAAAAGCTTTTTCTACCTCTCCACTGTTCAAATCATCCTGCATCTATTCTCAACTCATCAGCTGGTACGGTACCACATAAAGCTAAGAGTAAATGGGATTGTTGCCTCCGGGAGAGCCACTTGCATAAGGTGGGATTCCATTGGGCACTGTGCTGTGGCCAAGTGCTGGCAGCATGAGAGAACAGCACTGAAAACCGCCTCTCTGAAAACCAGCTCAGTCAAGCATAATTAAAGGAAAACAGAGAAATGCTGACCCCTTTAAGAATGGGATGTCTCTTTTTTATATCACATCTAATCAAGGAAGGAGAGGCTGAATTGCACTCACTCCGCTTAAAGGGACAGTTGGTCCAAAAAGGATTTTTTTTCACCATTTACAGTAATCAACCTAATGTCATTTAAAAACATTTTCTTTCTTCTGTGGAACACAAACTGAGAAAGTCAGCGACTGATAGCATAAGTCACATTCACTTTCACTGTATGAAAAAAAATACAATGAATGTGAATGGGTATTGAAGCTGTAAGTCCTGAACATTTTTCCTAATCTTTCCTTTTGTTTTCAACAGAAGAAAGCCATTTGGTTTTGGAACAACATGAGGGTGAGTAGATTATGACAGAAATGTCATTTTTGGGTAAACTATCCCTTTAAGCTGTACCTTTAAAAAGCAACTGAAAAGTCCTAATGTGCAGCTAATTCATGGCCCATGTGAGTCTGCATGCTTGACATTTATAAACTGACAAGAATCACAGATGCTCAATGTGATGCTGAACCATGGAATATGTTTAAAGGATGAAAATAACAACTATCTCACTGGTAGTATTGAGTCAACTGCTTTGGATCTGGCAGATGATTATAAATATGTATCAGATTACCCCTGCTATAAATAGTCACAGGATGATGATTACTGTGCATACACATGAGCATTCCACACACACAAACATGTATTTATCATGGATAAAATACAGAGATAGCGATATAACTATATATCTAGTTATATCAATGACCATATCGGAAAATATTAGCAGTTTTTAATTGATCACCATTGGTCAACTGGCAGATAGTGGATGCAGATATTATCAGGGTGTATTTTTTTCCATTTACAAAAGGATATATCATTTTTTATGCCAGGTTTCCAAAGTATTAAACTGTTTTCCATTTTTTTCTATTTTATAATACTATTTTGATGCCTGCTTTCACTTGTAAACATATACAATTCTACACTTTAGATAGCGTGAATAATTTTACGAAGTTAATAAATAAATAAAATGTAATATCATATTGCTAAGAGCTATGAAAAAATTACTGTAAAAAGTTAAATATAAATATTGTCAGCCAAATATTGTTTTTCTGTGCATACCTATAAATAAATATTACAACTTGGCTGCTCTATAAATGGCTTTGGCATTGTTAGATACACATTTTAGTCACTGCTAATAAGCAGACATTCTGTGCTGATTATCTGTGTCTAATATTTCTGATGCTTGATTGGTTGTGGTAGAGTGAAAATGTGCCCTGCCACTGTAAGGATCCGCCCATAAGCCATAATGAATGTGAGTGAGAGTATAAAATGGCCGCCTGTTAAAGTGTGCCAGGTGTTACATGTGATGTAAAAACAGAGTGGTGCCGAGACGATCGAGGAGAAAGTTGCCAACGTGTACTAGGAGTACTAGGGGGACTCCATCAGAGGAGAGAGAACAAAAAAAATAAGGGACTTATAATCAGCACTTCCCTCTTCAAAGTGTAGCCAGGATTACGGACGGAGCTACTACACAGACAACTCGAGTTTTAATGTGGAAGGGGCATGAGTACCGAGCCTGCCGAACCACTGAAATGCTCTACAACTGTGTTTGTTTAAATGGAGTCAGGAGTCAGTGATAAATGATCTTCTGACCTGGGAATTCTGATGGGATTCCCTCATCTTTGAATTCTGACTTTTAACTGAAAGTGGTTGAGAATATTGTTGAACTCTTGAACTTTAAACCTTTGAAATTGTAATTTTTCTGGGAGTCATTGTAACCTAAACATTTGAATCTGAAATCTTTATGATTTGAGTTAAAAACAAACTTTATTTGGACAGAGATCTCAAGACTACATGCAGCTATACACTTCAATATCCCCATCACCAGGAAATTCTGCAGCCAAGGTTACTTCCTCTTCCATTCCCCACTATGACCTCAGTGGAATACTTACAGTCATTGAACTAAAGATGAATCAATTCATGACCAAAGTAAAACTGATGATTGTGGAGGATCTGAAAAAGTGAAGGCTATTTGTTGTCGGAGGGGTGCTTTATGATGACCCAGCTTGAGTTGGAGGATCAGCGGGACAGCAAAGAAACCCTGTTGGAGCCATGAAAAGCTGCCAGTACAGAGCTGGATGTGTAACAAACACCCACCTAGCAACTTTCCTTGCTTCAATGATGCTTTTCCTCCTCTGCAGACATCAGCTTAACATCCCTTTTTTACAGAAGAGGTGGCACTCAACAATCTGGGGATTCCAAAGCATTGCTTTTTACTGTCAAGTTCTATTCCTCCTAAACCTGAATTGAAATCTGACAGGAAAGCTTACTTATCTTCTAACACCCAACTGCTACATAAAATGCATGGGACTACTGTTTAGACACATGTCCTCCAACCAGGCCAAACAAAGGTTCACAATTTGATCCACATCCCCAGCCACCTAATTCCCAGAGTCCTCTAACACGATCATGCCATCCCAATGATTAGACATGTAGGAGTGTACAAGACCTACAACAAACTCAAGGAGGTAGCATCCTGGACCGATGTGAGGAACTTTGTGAAGAGGTGTGTGAAGTGTCAAGTGGACAAAACGCAACCAATAATGGTCACCTGTTCTCAAGAACATAACACTTCAAGGATGAAATCTAAAAGGAGGAAAAGGAAAGGTAGGAACTCCAGGGAGGATGCCCAAACACCTGAGGTGAGACCCCTTCAGGATTCATTGCCAACCAAAGGTTGTCTTCTCGAGGGGGCCCACAAGCCATAATGAGTGTGAGTGAGAGTATAAAATGGCTGCACATTAAAGTGTGCCAGGTCTTACACGTGTGAAGTAAAAACAGAATGGTGCAAAGATGGTCGAGGAGAAAGTTTGTCAATGTGTACTGTGAGTACTAGGGATGCCATCGGAGGAGAGAGAGCAAATAAAGAAGGGACTTATAATCAGCACTTCCCTCTTCAAAGTGTAGCCATGATTATGGACAGAGCTACTATACAGACAACTCAAGCTTTAATGTTGAAGGGTGTGAGTAAAGGGCCTGCCGACCTGCACTACAACTGAGTTTAAATGGAGCCAAGAGTCAGTGATCATTGATAATCTGACATGCCCGGATCCCCTCATCTTTAACTCTCCCTTTGTGCCCCTGAAGCTACTGCCTGCATTCTTGAGGATTGGAATCGAACTACGGCAGTGGATGATGATGTAGAACGAGTCGATGAGAATGTAAGAACACAAAAGAATGCACATTGAGAAACAGCCATGGTCATGAATACAGTCTGCTATGACATCATCTCCATATCATTAATGTGTTTTTATAGTGAAGCCGTTTCTGTTGAACCTTTTATGACTCAAATCAATTTATTATTCTGTGTATATAGGCAATGTAAATTAAACTAATTTAACGCAAAAAATAATAAAGTGTGCACTATCCCTCCACCCCAAACATTAGAAGTAGATCGGTCAGTCCCATGACGTCAGACGGCTAATTCACAGAGGCTGTTTTATGAATGAATGACTCCAGCAACCAGGTGTCCTATTCTAGCAGAGGTTACATAAAAACAGAAGATGATGTTTTTTTGTTGTTTTTTTTACATTTTTATCAGAATAGCTAACGAGTTTGGACATGAAATGAAATGAGACTGATTAAATATATTATATTTCTGTGTTTTCTCAGATCTATCACATTCCATATTTTTGTTAATTAAATAGCCTCGTTTTAGACTGGGATATCAACATAAAAAATTAGCATGTCTCAGATTTAGCGGCTCGCATGAGTGAATGATGCTCTGGTGCTCTCGAGCCAATCATGCGCGACCCACTTGTGTTTGTACCTTTTTGTGTTTTCCCTTGAAGACGACCGCAAAGGCTCCGTGCCCTACGAGGTCTTTTCGGCTGTATTCAAAGTCTCCCACCGTCTCCATTTTTTTAGACAGGTGTCCAGGGATATTCAACTGCTTGTGTGATGAAGAGGTTGTTAGGGACAAGTTCCTCAAAGTCTAGTTAATCCAGGCGACAGTCTGTTCAAGATCCCTGTCATCCCCAGTCCATCAGAACGAAATAATTCCAAGGATGAAATAGTAAAATAATAATAATGATCTCGGGTACTTCTGCGGAATTGCCTTATAACTATCTGGATTAAACCTTCACACAAACATCTCCCTGCAACGTTATAAGAACGTTAGGAGTTCGTTTGCCAAAAATAAATAAACAAATGGTAACCATACACTAACGTTAGAGGGACGTTCTGTGTTTTCTGGGTCAAGATCTGTCATGAAAGCCGGATTTAAGATTATATCTAAACATGAAAACAATTTAAAAATGAAAACAACCAAGTTTCTTAGCTATATTATTTATCAATTCTGCAAAGCACAAAGGGCAGAATGCACCAAACTAGTTGCCTGTCACTCTCTGACCCAGTTAACAAGCCTTTTCGTAAATATCTGCTTTTATATTAGCTGGAGAACTTTGACGCAACCAAACGAGGAACTATACAGCTCACAAGCTACATGATGTCAGTTCAGTTGAAGAGGAGAGGAAGAGGTTGCAAACGCCCGCTAGCGCTCACTGTAGTAGTACCTTGTAAACTCAATAACAGCGCGTTGGGTCATTGAGTTGCCCATCGCAAACTGGCCAAAATTGACAGCCAGCAAAAAAACAAAAAAAATGTCGCAGGTTAATCACAATAAATAATGCACTGCTCTAGAAGTGTTACTGCATGAATATTCAATCTAATTTACATATAAAGTAGTTTCGCTTGAATGATGGCAGGTCAGTTATGATGTCATAATCAGCCCATATAACGCGATCCGAATGCATAAGTCATCTGTTCCTCTGGAATGATATTGTACTGTATTCTCCTTTAAATCCATAAGACCGTTTCTTCTATTCGCCCATCTGTCCTGCTTGCGATCTCGCAGGAATGCAGGAAAACGCCTGTGCTCACTTATAATTAACGTGTCCTTAAACGTGAAAAGGCATTATTTGAAAGCAAGATCTGTTGTGTTCAATTTGTTCAACGTTTATCTTCAGTTCATTCGGAGAACTTCCCGTGATCAGAGCTTGCTGCATTACAATGACAGGGCTTCTACATGGCCACACCATCATAATGTGTACGTCCGCGAAAAACGAGTGCGGCGTTTCCCTCCGCCGCAAAAAATAATCCCTCTACGTTGTATACCAACGCCAGAGCTCTGCAAGGAACCTTGTTCATTAAAAATGAAAATAGTTGATTTTCCGAAAAAGAGAGAAGGATAGAATAGAGAGAGAGAGAGAGAGAGAGAGAGAGAGAGAGAGAGAGAGAGAGAGAATATTATATAATATATTGTTGAAATATGGCTAAAATTTGAAAATGAAAATGCAGATTTGAAAAAACTGATTGTTTACTTATAATTAATAAGTAACACACTTTGTAAAAACTCTAAATTACAATGCACAATACATAAATAATAAAAGCCACGATATATAGAACTAAGAACATGTAATATTCCGTTTCTATTCTTTCTCATTCTTATGTTAATCAAGAAAAAACACCATAAATGGTCATGACAGTTGCGAAAGCAACACTTACCTATAGGCTACATGATGAGGAAAACCATTTAAAACACTTTAAAACTGCCAACTTTGAATTCTGAGACATATGACATCCATTAATGCTGCATGATTGATTGAATAGAGCTGTTCAGGTTGTACTCCAAAAACACAGAAGAGAATTTGTCATGGTTTCCTTCAAATTATGGGTTTATAAAATAAAGTCTGTGGTAAACATTACTTGATGATACATGGGCATTTTGTTTTACAACATAGATTACACACAGTCATACCTCAAATGTGAATTTTGAATTCGTATTGAATTGCATTCTTTAAAAAAAAAACA
The DNA here is from genome assembly GCF_025860055.1 of Xyrauchen texanus. Lineage (NCBI taxonomy): Eukaryota > Metazoa > Chordata > Actinopteri > Cypriniformes > Catostomidae > Xyrauchen > Xyrauchen texanus. Next base: position 19,954,915 of record NC_068311.1, read on the forward strand.
ACAACAACATATGGCGGCTTCAAAATTAACTTTTGAGGTATGACTGTGTGTAATATATGTTGTAGAAAAATATGTCCACATAGCGTCAAGTAATGTGTAGGCTACCACAAAGCTTATTTTACCCCCTTTTTTTCTCCCCTTTTCTCCCCAATATGGCATACCCAATTCCCACTGCTTACTAGGTCCTCATGGTGGCACGGTTACTCACCTCAATCCAGGTAGCAGTGGACAAGTCTCAGTTGCCTCTGCTTCTGAGACAGTCAGTCCACATCTGATCATGTGGCTTGTTGTGCATGACTGTGCCAACACTACATATTATAAAATCTAAGTTAAGAATACATCTTTTCTTTCTATCCTACAACTTGTGATGTTCTCTGTTGTTTGTTACTTTTTATGTCTTGTTGGGTATATATGATTTTGTTTTATTGTGGGTTTTATTATATTTAAAACGTTCTTGCAATCACATTGTACAGCACATTGGTCAACTGTTGTTGTTGTTGTTTTTAAATTGTGCTATATAAATAAAATTGAATTTAATTGAATAACACTGTGGAGACTCACAGCATGTTGAGGCTTGGGCTACCCTCTGCGACCCACGCACAACTTACCACATGCCCCATTGAGAGCGAGAACCACTAATCACAACCACAAGGAGGTTACCCCATGTGACTCTACACAATCCACTAGCATCTGGGCCAATTTGGTTGCTTAGGAGACCTGGCAGGAGACTCAGCACACCTTGGATTGAAACTCACAACTCCAGGGGTGGTAGTCAGCGTCAATACTCGCTGAGCTACCAGGCGCCACGAAAAACCCCATTATTAATAACAATAGGAAAATCCAGAGGGAACCCATGACGAATTAGTCTTCCTGGTTCGCTTACAAATTGAGTTCATGGCGGAACAGCTGTTTTAAGATTGAAATTGCAATATGGCCTTGCGAGGTTACTAAACATTTTAAAGGCTGTATTTAATATATAGTCTGCATTCAGTGCTCCAGTCAGCACTGTGTGAACAAGCAGCACCCTCTACAGTCTGGACAGCATTATCCATTACTATATACAGAATTTAAAAGGGGGTTTTGTTCCTTTGGTTAATTTTTTTTATTTTCCATGATATTGTTGACGTTTCGGTGGACTTGCCCAACATATGCATTGGTATGAGTTTGTAATTTTCTATTATATACAGTTCAAACATGTTCAATGTGAGTTCTGTTGTTTTGAAGGACAAAAGCGGAAGTGCAAAAATGTTTTAGAAGCAAAATCATATTAATAATCATGTTATCATATTTAGTTGTCTGGGTGACAAACGTGTGCTATCAGGGTCTTTTATGATCCAATAACAAAAATGACATTCCTAAGCGCTCCCCCTGGCGGAAGCTGCCTTTATGAACACGTAACTGCAACTACAGTAAAACTGATGGTGTCGTCTTCACCAGAGCATGTGTGGAGCTCGCTGGTGTCCTGTGGTGGTTTAAAAAAAGGCATGGACTGATGTATTGATTTAAGATGGTACATAGGAAAGAATGCTTTAATCTTGTTTTTATGTACATGATCGCTATATGATGACAATAAGTCAGACGCACACTCAGCGACATACCTCCATGTCCACGTGAGGTATCAAACTTAAAGATTCATGGAGTGAGTCCTCAGACAGGAGCGGGTCCTGCAGTATCACTTCATATGGCACGATCGTCGTTATCAGTTTACGTAGACTGTCACGGACAAGAATGCTTTTTATGCGATTTAATGGGAATAGTAAACCTACCTCTAAGAACAGCACTGTTTTAGGTGACTCCTGTTAAAGGTTCAAGAAGACGATGTATAAAAGCTATGCAGTTATAGTCGCATGATCTAGGGAACATACGCTGGTGGCTGTTGTAATATTCACTTACATGTTATCCAGAAACACCTCTATTGATCTAGACGCTAGTCTATGACGCCATCAAGCGATACCTATGAGCTAGAGCAGTCAACCTCACTACACCTATCCACTGAAGTTTTCATTAAAATGGTGGCTTTTGGTTTAAAAAAATAAGTAGGCTTACACTATGAGTTTGTATTTTAACATTAGTAAATGCATTTAGTATAATAACAAAGAATAAACAATATATATACTTTACAACATTATTCATCTTAAAGTTGCACTTAGTAATTTTTTTAATATGTCATCTTGGATTTACACTGACACCTAGCGGCTTGGATGCAGTATTATTCAAACACAATAGTTCCCCTTCTGTCAGTCACTCGACGTTGTGTTGATGTAGTGACACTAGGGGTCGATCTTGAGAGCCCCAGAGACCTTCAGATCTTTGAGAAAAGGCCAAAGAGAATTGGTGAGTAGAATTAGCATGCCACTCCCCTGACATATGGGTATAAAAGGGAGCTGGAATGCGGATTCATTCAGATATATTCTTCAGAGACGAGCGGTTGTATATCAGCAAGCTGAGTACTAATACTGTTCCATTCACCTCTTCAGAAGCGTGTGCTGTTGGATAAACGGCGCATTCTAGCAGCTTTCTCTCCACTCTGCACTCCACTGCAGACTACACCCCAGAGTGCTTCGATAGCGCTTTAAAAGAGTATATTTCCTCTTGACGTTGAACGTCTTTTTAAAGATGCCCTTCCGTCTCTGTGCAGTTTCTGGATGCGGAGACGCAGATAAGGCACGGTTCCTTAACACGGCCATCTCCAAAGTCGGCCTTTTCGGCGACACCATCGAGGACTTCGCCCAGCAGTTCTTGGCAGTCACCGGCCGGTCGGTGGTGACGAGTCTCGAGGACACGAGAGGTCCTCCTCCTCAGTCGCTGGCTCGCCTTATGCCGGGCACGCTGAGCAAGGTAAGTGCTTTGAGGGCTCTCTTAACGCGGTCGCCTCGGGTCGCAGAGCCGCTCGTGACACTCTCTGATACCCACTGCGAGGGTTGGATGTAATCCTTCTGTTGGTGCCCCTTGCCCGGAGTTCGGACACGTGGCTATCACTTTCTAACCCGTCGTGCTGGTTGGCCAGAACCATTCGACTCGGCTATGCGATTCAATTCGCCAGGCGCCCGCACCGGTTACACGCCGTTCACTTCACATTAGTGAAGGACGAGAGCGCCGCCGTCCTGCGGGCGAAGAAGGGTGTGATAGAGCCTGTCCCTCCTGACAGGGACCCCTGCACAATAATGTGTTCCCCCCAGTGAGCCTACTTGCACAGGTTTCACCTAGTTTCTAGCAGTTATTTCATATTGTATCTCACGTGGACCTGTTTTACTCATTTATTTTTATTTTGATCAACTCATTACTGTGTGCATTACTATGGTGCTCCTTTTCAGTTACTTGTTTACCAGCAAGTTCACTGCACATAGATTGTTTTTGGGACCGCCACGTTAAACTAATCTATGCTAACCTTGTAGGCTCACCCTTCAGATGGGCTCAGGCAAAACTTGAACATGCAGTCAAAAATGGGACATTTTCGGGGACAGCTCCAGTAGGGGATAGACAACCAAAAACCGGGACTGTCCCCGGTAAATGGGGACATCGGGTCACCCATATGTAGAAATTAACATTCATACATGGTATTCCAAGATACTCCAAAGAATACCATAGTACCACATGTTCAAAAAAACATGGTATTACCATGGAACATGAACGAAAGAACTTGACAACAACATGGTAGAAGAAGAAAGCCATTATCATCACACATTTTACATTTTCATATATACAGTGACATTTCTGTTTTCACATATCCCAGCTAAACTAGGATTAGAGTGCAGGATCAGCCATGATACAGTGCCCCTGAAGCAGATAGGGTCAAGGGCCTTGTTTAAGGGCCCAACAATGGCATCTTGACAGTGTCAGGGCTTGAACCCCAGATCTTCTGGCCAGTAACCCAGAACCTTAATGGCCACACCACCACCACCACTGCCACCATTTCAAGTAATTTTCACAGCATACTAGTGCAATTTTGTTGCATATGAAATCAGCAATTATCTAATTCAGTGTCTTCCATAGCTAATTAATTGCATACCCTTACACAGTATAAGTACGACTATAATTATATTAGAATCAATAGCTCACTCATGAGGTCAATTATAAACCGCAGAGCAGGCTTCACTAAAGAATCCAAACATGTAAACATTGATCCCATGATCCCATGCATATGTGAACAAGACGTGTGCCCTTTAGTACATATTGTTTACAGTGAATTGCGCTGTGATTGCGCCCAGCGTCTGAAATGGTAAGTGAAGGAATAACGACCATAAGAATAATAAACAGGTAGAATGGCAGTTAGCGTGTAAACAAATGAGGTAAAAATGGGCGGGGTCTAGTGACCCGGGCGTTGTAGCAAATAGATCAGGAACTATTTGTTTAAATTACAATTGTCCTAATTTCACTATTCACTGCGTATTTTCAAATTAACTGCAAAAAAAGCTTCTCAGAGTTATTATTTAGGGATAAATTGTTGTCCAGGCCGCGACCGCTGCAGTAGTAGCATAGACGTTGGTGTTGTCACGTGGCACGTGTAACTTTTATCATCGATGGAACATAGGATGAGAGGATGGATTTCAGGATGGTCGTTTGAAACAACTGCTTAAGGCAATTTATTACATTATTTCGAATAGACTGCAGTGGAGGATTTACATTTATGTCTGGTACCAATAATTGGGATTACTGGAATTACAAAGTAATACTATTCAGCGTATAAATGTCTGCAGTGAGACAAAAAACGCGACTCGGGGTTCGGCTTTTTGGGCCATCATGCGCCCCCTGGAGCAATATAGATTTATGTTCCATAACCACAGTAGCATTTACATCCCAATATGAAATAGATTTATAATACGAACTTGGTGTGGATTCGCGTTGAAAGGTAAAATACTGTCTGTTTTAAAGATTTGAAATGGCTGTGAAGATGTAATGAATAGTATTGAATATACTCAATCTTGCTAAATATAACCAAAGTGGTTTGAAGATTTTCACAAGTAAACTATCAAAAGTAAAGAAATATGAATCCCTTAAGCTACATTTCATAGCGAGATATAAGGTAAAAATGGTCACAGACATGTTGTGGCAAGGTTTCAAAAGGTGTTGGTCATTGCGAAAAATACACGCTCGTGCTGCACAGAATTGTTAAAACTTTGCATCTAATTTTACCCCATTATTATACTGTTATTTACGCATTTAACATGTAGTAGTGGAGTCGTTTGAGAATGCTTTAAAGGAATATTCCGTGTTAAATTCAAATTAAGCTTAATCAACAGCATTTGTTGCATAATGTTGATGACTACAAAAATTATTTTCGACTTTTCTATAAAAAAAGCAAAAATCAGGGTTCACAGTGATACACAGTGAACATCCAATGGAAGTCAATGGGGTCAATCCATACACATTACTCACTGTTTCAAAAGTATAGCCACAACATGTAAACAATTATGTGTGTTAACATAACTTTAGTGTGATAAAATCACTTACTAACCTTTTCTGTGTAAATTTATAGCCAATTTTACAACTTCGTTGTCATGAAGATTTAATGTAAGTGCTTATATATATATATATATATATATATATATATATATATATATATATATATATATATATATATATATATATATATATTTTTTTAAATACAATTTAAAAGCTTCACATTTCTGCATTTAAACCCTCCAAAAAATGGGCCCCATTCACTTCCAGTAAACAAGTCAAAATATTTTTTTGTGGCAATCAGTGTTATGCCACAAATGCTGATGATTAAACCTGGAATATTCCTTTAAAGATAGAATTTGCTTTTGCTTTGTTATAGGAATCTTTCTCTCAGTTTAGACTCTCAGACTTGTTAAAATGTCTCGGGAGCAGCTGGCTGTCCAGCAGGCTAGAGGGGTTTTCCTGACTGGAAGATCTAAACCCCTGGAATACAGATTTAAACAGCTAAAAAACCTAAAACGATTCATTACAGAGAGACAGAAGGAAATTGTGGATGCGCTTAGAAAAGATCTCTACAAGGTGAATCAACAACAAATAAGTCTTAAGTTTTATCTGGATGTCCATTTGTATTGAACATAATTGTCACAATGGTTGTTTTTGACAGAGTGAAAATGCAACACATCTATATGAGATCGTAGGCTTGGAGGGTGAAATCAATCTGGCTATCAGCAAACTGGCTGAGTGGGCAGCCCCTCGTCCTGTGGCCAAAAACCTTCTTACCATCTTCGATGAGGTGTACATACAGCCAGAACCCCTTGGTGTTGTGCTTATCATTGGTGCTTGGAACTATCCAATAGCAGTTACACTACAACCCCTTGTTGGTGCAATTGCTGCTGGTAAAGCATGAATCCATCTTTTGACGATGTCATCTTCAGTTGGTCAGGTTATATGCTTAACAGCAGACCTTATTCTGTTCAGTACTTTATGCTGATTTCTTTTATTCGGTAGGTAATGCTGCAGTAGTGAAACCATCAGAAGTTTGCTCTCACACAGCCAAAGTGATGGAGCTCCTGCCTCTTTACTTGGACCCTGTAATACTTAATTCAATGACACCATTATTATTGTCATCTTACTTGCTTGACCTGGCTAACCACTCACTATCTATGTACCGGCTATATATTAATGTATATTAATGTTTTCAGGAAATGTATCCTGTGGTGACAGGAGGCGTTCCAGAGACTCAGGAACTGCTGAAGCAGCGTTTCGACCACATCTTTTATACTGGAAACAGCACAGTGGGGAAACTAGTTATGGAAGCAGCTGCTCGTCATCTCACTCCAGTGACTTTAGAATTGGGAGGAAAGAGCCCCTGTTATATTGATAAGAACTGTGACATTAGAATTGCATGCCGGTGAGTTTCCATGCGCAGAAATAGACAGATAATCTGTTTGACAGATATTTTTAAGGCAGATTGGAATTGCACTCTGGTGCAAAAAAGGTAGATGCTTTTTACACCCCGGTGCAAATGGTGGCATATATTGTTTTCATCCCAACACTGGTACAAATAAGTAAGGGATAATCCACAGATAGGTGTGAATTAATCGATTTTAATGCACAACGGAAACAATTTAAAATGCTCTAGAACCTGCAGATTTTGACCTCGAAGACTTCGGTATGGTATACATTAAGGTTGCACGATTGATTGATTTAAGAATGAAAGCGTGATATGGCCTTGCGCTATTAAAACGCAAAAGGTTTTATAAAACATTATGCCTTCAGTGCTTCAGTCTGCGATGCATGATCAGGCGGCGCCCTCTAGGGTGTGTGTGCTTAGAAGCGCAGCAATTTGATAGGTCCCAGTTTCCTTCTCTCCCCCTCTTGCAAATCATAGCTGAATTTCAGACCATACATCCATTACAAGCCTTATGGGTGTGCATTCCTAATTATCTCCAGGTCAGATGTAGTAATACGAGGCTGATGAACACAGTGACTCTTAGTTGTTTTTTTTAACTAAAACTAGTCATTAATTCCTTGTACACTGTGCACAATATTAGTTTTATAAATTAGTTCACCAGAGGTTAGTGATTATTATGTTGTTAATGTGCATAAAAGCAAAAATTAAACAAGAATTAAAAATTGGTTATGGATATTGGTTATCGAACACTTTAACACAAAAATAATCAGTAATCATGTTGTTAAAAACAATATAAGCCAATCTCTATCCATATGCCCAGCTGGGGATGTGACTGATGGGTAAGGATCAAGTTTCCTTTGTTTGCGCATGTGATACTTTAATTAGTCAATTTAAATTATTTTGTAAGTACTAGTGGTAAGCATACTGAAAATAATTGGACTACATTCATCCAGTTTTTTGACTGTAATGCTGCTTTCTAATGTTCTTAAATCATCAGCCGCATCACTTGGGGAAAGTATGTAAACTGTGGTCAAACCTGCATTGCACCTGATTACATTCTCTGTGAACCCAGCATCCAAGACACCGTGATTGATGAGATCCAGAAATGCATCAAGGTCTGTTTGTATTTGGATATTATTGCTCTGTTTTGACACTATGTAATTTCCCCCCAGAATTGCACCATTAATATACAGTATACGTTTATACGTTATAGGAGTTTTATACGGATGACCCCAAGAGTTTTGCAGATTATGGGCGCATTGTAAATCAGCGCCATTTCAAGAGGCTAATGGCTCTTATTGAGGATAGCACAGTGGCTGTAGGAGGAGAGAATGATGAATCAGAGTGTTATATTGGTATGTTCGAGTTTAGCAAATGTTACTATTTTATATGCAACATATATTATTCTCTCATGATTTTGGATTTGTTATTTTTTTCTATTTGCATCAGCTCCCACTGTTTTAAGGGATGTGCCATTGGAATCCAAAGTGATGCAGGAAGAGATCTTTGGGCCAATTCTTCCTATTTTAACTGTAAATGGTTTAAAAGAAGCCATTCAGTTGATCAATGAACGAGAAAAGCCACTAGCACTCTATGTTTTCTCTTCCAGTAACAAGGTAATAATGGTGGATTATTTGGATCACCTCCAGTAAAAAGGTTATAAAATCAGTTCTCTGTGATTCCATGAGCCCTTAGGATACAAATAGATTTGTATTCTCTAACAGGTCATCAAACAGATGATATCGGAGACATCTAGTGGAGCGCTCTTAGCCAATGACTGTCTGGTGCATTTCACCATAAGTGATTTGCCTTTTGGTGGTGTTGGTGAGTGACCTAGTCTTTATGCTACTGAATTAAGATGTTTTGATAATTAACAGTTACAAATAATGGATTTATTTAAAATTCTGTCAGGCAATAGTGGAACTGGTTGCTACCATGGCAAATACAGTTTCGATCAACTGAGTCACCTTCGCAGCTGTCTCATTAAGAAGCTGAACATGGAGTTGGTGAATCAGATGCGTTACCCTCCCCACACATCAGAGAAGTTACGTTGGGCTCGTATTTTTCTCTTGAAGCAAGTAAATCTGGCTAGGTGGCGTCGAATTGCACAGGTTGCTATGCTTGCTACGCTTGCAACTTTTGTGGTGCAGGTGAGATGTTTCATCCATTGAATGGCTTCGCAAAATGATCATATTATTATGGTAAAAGGTATATAATAAAGTATTATATTATGTATGTATTACAATACAAAATGATAATGTTTCCAATAAAATTTTAGTAAGGTTATATTCGTTAACATTATTTAATGCTTTAGGTATGATATACTAACACTCAACAATATATTTTTACAGGATTTATTCATCTTGGTTAATGTTGACAAAAATTGAATTATTCATTGTTAGTTTAAATTGCATTAATGTTAACGTATACAACTTTTAAAGGGGTTAGGGGTTTCCTTGATATTTTAACATATGCTGCCTGGCCTAAAAATAAAGTTGCCATTTGGATTTAAATAAGCAGATACTTAAGATCCTATGATTGGATCATTATTGCAGTGATTAATATGTTTCAGCTGGCCACAATTCTTTTAACCCTAACTGATGCCTTGTGTAGATTCTCATTTCTTAAACAACCATGTCAGAAGATGTATTCTCTGTTTGTTGAAAAGATGTTCCAGTGTTTCAAATAGGGCAAATTATTGGCCTTGAGATCGCTGAAATCACTGGAATTGGGTTAAGAACTGTCCAACGCATTGTTAAAACCTGAAAGGATAGTGGTGAATTTTCAGCTTCATGGAAGAAATGTGGTCAGAAAAAAATTTAAGTTCAGAGATCACCAAAACTTGAAGTCACATTGTAAAAAATCGACAGTAGCATTCTCGACTATACTTAATGGAAATGTAGCATTTCCACATGCTCACTTAACGGGATTGGGACTAAACAGCTGTGTGGCAATAAGAAAGCCACTTGTTAGTGAGGCTAATCAGAAAAACGACTTCAGTTTGCTAGGGAGTATAAAGATTGATCTGCGGAGCAATGGAAAAAGATCATGTGGTCTGATGAGTCCAGTTTCAGCCCATTTCAAAGCAATGGACCCGTCAGGGTAAAAAGAGAATCGATGCACCCGTCATGTATAGTGTCTATTGTACAAGCCTCTGGAGGCAATGTTATGATCTGGAGTTGCTTTAATTTGTCAGGTCTAGGCTCAGCTACATTATTTGCCAATAAAATGAAGTTAGATGACTACCTGAATGTACTGAATGACCAGGTTATCCCATCAATGGATTTTTTATTCCCTGTTGGCACTGGCATATTCCAGGATGACGATGCCATGTCATCAGGCTCAAATTTTGAAAGAGTGGTTCAGGGAGCATTAGGAATCATTTTCACACATGAATTGGCCACCACAGGGTCCTGACCTTAACCCCATTGAAAGTCTTTGGGATGTGCTGGAAAATACTTTATGGAGATGTTCGACTCTCCCGACGCAAATACAAGATCTCGGCCAAAAATTTATGCAACTCTGGATGGAAATAAATGTTGTGACATTGCGTAAGGTTGTCAAAATCATGCCACCGTGAATGCATGCTGTAATCTAAGGTAAAGACGGTCCAATGAAATATTAGCATATGCAGCAATTTGTTTTTGGCCAGGCAGTGTAAGAGGCCATTCGTTGTACTATTAAAACAAACTGTAAATTTCAGAGCTCAAAACTTCACTCGACACTGCAAAAAGTAATTTGTTGAAACCAATCTGGCAAGATGACTCGTTCTCTACTTCCTCTACCATGTGACATGGCATCTGACTGCCTCCACAACAACACATAATCACTTACTTTACCTTTAATCACTTCCGTTGCCCGCCCAGTGGCGGTGAGCAGTGAAATGACAAGTAGAGAGAGCAGGTCAGTCAACAGCAGAGAGCCAATTATAACCGTGTGAGCAAAACCAAGCATTGGTAAATTATCATGTTTTCATGTAAATATATGGCTTTTTATATATGAATATACACTCACTTAAAGGATTATTAGGAACACCTGTTCAATTTCTCATTAATGCAATTATCTAATCAACCAATCACATGGCAGTTGCTTTAATGCATTTAGGGGTGTGGTCCTGGTCAAGACAATCTCCTGAACTCCAAACTGAATGTCAGAATGGGAAAGAAAGGTGATTTAAGCAATTTTGAGCGTGGCATGGTTGTTGGTGCCAGACGGGCCGGTCTGAGTATTTCACAATCTGCTCAGTTACTGGGATTTTCACGCACAACCATTTCTAGGGTTTACAAATAATGGTGTGAAAAGGGAAAAACATCCAGTATGCGGCAGTCCTGTGGGCTGAAAATGCCTTGTTGATGCTAGAGGTCAGAGGAGAATGGGCCGACTGATTCAAGCTGATAGAAGAGCAACTTTGCCTGAAATAACCACTCGTTACAACCGAGGTATGCAGCAAAGCATTTGTGAAGCCACAACACGCACAACCTTGAGGCGGATGGGCTACAACAGCAGAAGACCCCACCGGGTACCACTCATCTCCACTACAAATAGGAAAAAGAGGCTACAATTTGCAAGAGCTCACCAAAATTGGACAGTTGAAGACTGGAAAAATGTTGCCTGGTCTGATGAGTCTCGATTTCTGTTGAGACATTCAAATGGTAGAGTAATAATTTTGTTTAAACAGAATGAGAACATGGATCCATCATGCCTTGTTACCACTGTGCAGGCTGGTGGTGGTGGTGTAATGGTGTGGGGGATGTTTTCTTGGCACACTTTAGGCCCCTTAGTGCCAATTGGGCATCGTTTAAATGCCACGGCCTACCTGAGCATTGTTTCTGACCATGTCCATCCCTTTATGGCCACCATGTACCCATCCTCTGATGGCTAATTCCAGCAGGATAATGCACCATGTCACAAATCTCGAATAATTTCAAATTGGTTTCTTGAACATGACAATGAGTTCACTGTACTAAAATGGCCCCCACAGTCACCAGATCTCAACCCAATAGAGCATCTTTGAGATGTGGTGGAATGGGAGCTTCGTACCCTGGGTGTGCATCCCACAAATCTCCATCAACTGCAAGATGCTATCCTATCAATATGGGCCAACATTTCTAAAGAATGCTTTCAGTACCTTGTTGAGTCAATGCCACGTAGAATTAAGGCAGTTCTGAAGGCGAAAGGGGGTCAAACACAGTATTAGTATGGTGTTCCTAATAATCCTTTAGGTGAGTGTATGTTTTTTTATAATTAACAAATAGAATAATTTAACCTCAAGGAACATATATATATATATATATATATATATATATATATAAAACTGGCAGCCAAAAGTTTGGAATAATGTACAGATTTTGCCGTTTTGGAAGGAAATTGGTACTTTAATTCACCAAAGCGACATTCAACTAAGTTTAGTCAGGACATTACTGATGTAAAAATCAGTACCATCACTAATTTTTGATCAGATCTAGACAAGCCCCATTTACAGCAGTCATCACTTCAACACCTTATCCTTGAGAAATCATGCTAAATTGGTACTAGAAAATCACTTGCCATTATATCGAACATAAAAAAATCCTCATCGTGCAGCAATGACAGCTTTGCAGATCCTTAGCATTCTAGCTGTCAGTTTTTCCAGATACTCAGGTGACATATCACCTAGGGCTGCACAATTAATCAAAAAAACGAATCACAATTACAGCTGCCACGATTAAATAGAAACTGATGATTACAGCGTTCAATTTAAGTCTGCTCCTGTTGCGTCAATGGTTTCTATTTACAATGTGTTTTTGCAGCGGTTGAGTGTTCTTACCAATCACTAACATGTCCGTTGAGCAATGAAATGGCAATGGCAATCAGAGCTGCTTAAGTTAGTCCTTCGTCCTATCTGTAATGACAACTGATCCTAATGTGCACGTTTTAAACTGTCTGAATGCCCAAATGCTTGCTTTATGTTCTTGCTCTGTTCGCACAGCACATGAAAATTAATACAGAAGAAACATCACCTGACACTTTAAAAGAAGCTGTAGAATAAGAGCGAAAAACACTTTGTAATTATTTTGGATTCATTGCATATTGCACTGCTCGCTTTCAACAAAGATGTTAAATACACTGCAAATTAGTTAAATAATTGAGTTGTTATGCTGATTAGACAGCATTTGTTTTTAATGAGAGCATTCGTGAGAGTGCATAACTTTGTGCAGAGCGTCATTGAGCTTGCGTCGAAATGCAGATCTCACAGTGAGTGACAGCAGTCATTGTAATAGAGTTTGTCGCGTTGCTCGATTTCTGTGTACAATTTATTAAAAATGTAATAACAGTTTTGTTTTGTCATGTTAATAATTAGACCAATGTGAATTTGATTTGTACAAAATAGCAATAAAGTAATTCAGCTTAACTGTTCTAAATGTGTTTTGGAGGTGTAGCCAACATGAAGAATATGGCATGATTCATATTTCAGGAACATTGTTATCGCATCTGCTCTAATAAGACCCATTTACCACGCAGCTGGTATTGGTAGATTTAACATTTTTACGAATCGCACAAACTCCGATCGCAAATTACAGTTTTTAATTTCCAAAGTGCCACCACTGAGGCCAAAAATTATCCAACGGTCCTCTTACATGAACAAGATCACCATAAGTTAATATGTTTGAATATGCCATATTATTTACGGTACGTGAACTAATAATTTAAGCAGTAATTCAATTTATTCTATTCCATAGATATCAATTTACAATAATTTGTATTTGCCTTACCTTAACAAACATTATTACAATATAAAATACAATACAATATGATCTAATTCTTAAAAGAAACAGGAGCGCAGTTGAATCACACAATTGCTTACTTTGTGATGTCATGGTAATTAAAATTTTTAATCGACATTAATAATCACAATTACAATATCAAGGGCAATAATCGACAATTATGATTTTTGCTATAATCGTGCTGCCCTAATTTCACCCCACGCTTCCTATAGCACTTGCCATAGATGTGTCTGTCTTGTCGGGCACCTCTCACACATCTTACAGTCTTGCTGATCCCACAAAAGCTCAATGGGGTTAAGTTCCAGGGTACATCTGGCCTTCCACATCTCTTTCTGTCCTTGTTAGAGCCAGTTGTCCTTTGTCTTGAAAGACTGTAGTGCACACCTTTGAATTAAGTCTTCAGTTGTTTTGGCAATTTCAAGCATTGTATAGCCTTCATTCCTCAAAACAATGATTGACTGACAAGTTTCTAGAGAAAGTTGTTTCTTTTTTGCCATTTTTGACCTAATATTGACCTTAAGACATGCCAGTCTATTGCATACTGTGGCAACTCAAAAACAAACACAAAAACAATGTTAAGATTAATTTAACGAACCAAATAGCTTTCAACTGTGTTTGATATAATGGCAAGTGATTAGTGATAATAATAGATTGTTTGTGTGTGACATCTGCTACTTTAAATATCAGCAACTTAATTGGTACTGTAATAAACCTTGAACATTTGTGACTGAGAGATGTAGATCTCCACAAAGAGTCATTGTCCTTGTTATAGTCACCAGATGTAAAACTTTTGTAATAGCAAACTACGCCAAGTAGCAAGAGTGTATGGTTTAGTAGTTTTCGCCATTTTGGCTGGTAGATATGATACTGTTGACATGAAATACTATAGATCAAATGGAAAAATATCTGTTCTTTGTTCCTGTTCCTTAGAATTTAATGAATTGTTTCTAGTTAACTTGGCCCTTAGTTGATGATTGTTATTGTTGTAAAATACAGTATTATCATAAGCCACCTTCTGTTTGTGTCATAAATAACACTTTCCTGTACTGTCTTCCTATTGCAAAGCATTTGTTGCAAATGACTTCAGTTTTGTGTTTTGCAGAGGTTTTTGCGATGACTCGCAAGAGGAGGATTACTAACTAAGATTGTCCTTCTGGACCGACAGCACATCATCATCTTGGTGTAATATGATTGCTGTTCTGTAGGTTTTACTCTGCATATTAATAAAACAATGTTACAAACATCCAACTAATGAATGGTATATATTTATACATTGATGTATCGAAATTCACATGGCTGAATCAGTTGATATTCTTTAGACTGACTTGTTTATATCACCTTTTGTTGTCAAATGGTATGTAAACGGATTACATTAGTGTAATGGGGGCAATATTAGGCTAACTATCATTTAGCAATAATTAAAGTAGACAATATAGCCAAATCTAATGATCCTTGTGCATTCAAATGTGTTGATACATAAATCAGAGTAAATAAACAAGTCATATATCAAATTAAAGCTCTCTTCTCAGAAATGTGATTGTGCAGTTTTATTTTGTTTATTTTTTCTGCTATTACCACAGTTTCAAAGATATTCAAAAGAATCACAAAGTGAAATATGATATCTGTAAGACATCAAATACAAACATCTCTTTAAGCTTTCTAATGACTCCTAGATTAAGCTTCTAGTCCACTCAGAGGCCGAGATATTTGATTAAATAATGGGGGTGGTGTGTGAACTGAAAATTAGACTGAATGTCTATGGACGAGCACATCTGCGAGAGCTAAAATGCGTTAGAGAGCCACCTACATTTTAAATCGGCATTTTGTGATGGATGATGATGGAGGGAAAAAAATAAAAGAAGACTTTTTTGGGGGGGGAACTGGAGTGAAGAGAACCATAATCACATGCTTGTAAATTTATGACCAAAAAAATATTATACTAGACACATTTTTGGCAATTAGTCCACATTATGTGTAAATGGTGAGCTTTTAAATTGAGAGTGAAAAATTGCAGCCGCAACCCAAAAATGACCCAGAGTTGAAGCGGTTAAGATTACATTGGAATAATTGAGTAATTATATATGATAATTTAATTGATAAATGTTCTTTCTTTTACAGCTAGTCCAGAAATGGCATTTGATTGACCTTTTTGTCAATGTTTGTAGACTTGATTAATACGTATTTCCCAACAGAATGCCTTTTGGATCAAGCTTTGCTTAATTACTGAAGATTTTCCATTGCACTAACAATGCATGATTGTTCTTAACCAATGTTCACCACCACTTCCACAGGGGACTCCAATTTAAAGAAACAGATCACCCTGTGTCAAAAGCAGCTGTTCTTCTAGTTGGTTATTCTATTGTATTTGACTGTTCTGATTAAGTAAAAATTCTTTTTAACTTAAAAACTAATTAAAAATATACAATGTACTTTTTAATATGTTCTGATTTTCTAAACTGAGTTATGGCTTGTTTAAAAAGTCTTTTCAACCATGTAAAGTATTTCAACAGTTAAATTGCTGAATGCTGCACATTTGGCTCTTAGTTTATACAAGTTTGCTTTATTTCTGTTCTTCAGCTTACCTTCTTATGTGCGGTTGACTTCAGAGAGCATTGGCAACGTGGATTTTTATCCTCACTTGTGTTGACCAACTTTTATTTTTTAATGACGTCTAACAAAGACAATACTATGTGTATTTGCACCTAAGCATAGATCAAATTTATGATCAAAAGATTCTGTGTTAACATTTTGGAACTAATTTAATAGGCTAACAAAGCTTACGTGTAACAAAGCAGCTTTTTTTTTTTAGATTCCTTTGTCGTTTCTTTAAAGTGCATTTTTTTATTATTTGGGTGAATCGCAAAAATAGAAAACTGAGCTCTTGTTAACAACACTTTCCTATAATGTCACTTCATTAACAGCTTTCCTTAATCTTTTGATGATTCTTCATTTCATGTCAATAGTATCCAGCTGCAGCTGCCTGCAATATTCAGCAGATGGCAGTCTCTTTTAGTTTAACATGTCTTATAAAACCTGGAGAGTACAGTAGGCACTTTTCACATTACCAGGATGTCAGGTTTATTCTAAAAAGTTATCCCTTCACAAAACAAACTACTTACTTTAGCCTTAAAGTTTTGGTAACACAATCAATGTTGTGTACTCTGTGTTCTGCAGTCTGATTATTATGCCCACTCCTTTACTGTAGTCATTATGAGCCTATTAACTATGGCAAGATGCCATACATTTCTCAGCAGATTTAGAATCACGGTTCTTGAAAATAGTTTAATATATTTCTCAGAACTAACAATCCTAAATTTGTCTTTACTTATTACCAGTTTCATTTAATTTTAACTCTGTAATGTAAAATAAGCTACAAGACACATTACTTAATGTGTGCATTTTATAACCAACAGACATTTTCAGTATTCTGATTTACATGTACTTTTCAAAAATCGACTGACATCCAGCTAGTAAATATTTTACATGCATACCTAACATAAAGTAAACATGCACAGTATCTGCTATAGCTATGCAGTTGTCAAGTTACATTGGTTAGACTGGCCACATACTGAGGTAATGACAGATAGCAGTAATGCCTACTGTAAACGTGGCGTCTGAATGCCTCTTTGTTACACGAAACACCTCAAATTGCCAACTCTTATTAAAAATGAATTACATTTTTGTCAGTTTGAATGCCCCTTCAAATAGTGCATAATTTCATTAAAAGCTTAAAGTTTAGTTGCATAGGGTTCATGCAATGGCTTACTGTAACTAGACCAGTACACTGTTAAAATAAAAATTATGTCTTTATTTATTCACCTTCATGTTGTTCCAAACCTGTATGACTTTTTCCCTCTTCTGTGAAACCCAAAAGGAGATGTTGTGCAAAATGTCATACTCAGCCACCATTCACTTTCATTGCAAGGAAAAAAATATTCAATTAAAGTGAATGGTGACTAACATACTCTGATTATCTCTTTTTGCGTTCCATGGAAGATAGAATGTAATATGGGTTTGGGAAGATATGAGGGGGAGTAAATGATGACAGATTTAAATTTATATTAACTATCCCTTTATTTTGGCCTGTTTCATTTTCTTATGACACAAGCTACCTCTGTTTTTCACTGCAAAACATTAAAATAACATTAGAGATTATGTCTAATTGGTTCTGAAGCCTTACAATAGGCAAAAGCAAAATCCAAAATGTATGTTTAATCAAGAAATCAAAGACAAATCTCATCTCTGTCTCACGGCTCCAGTGTGTCAGTTTCCATAGAAACACATTAACCCCTAACCTTGGCATGTAATGTGGTTATGAATGTGTGTGCTAAGTGACTGCTCCTCCCACGCCATTCCCGCTCTTTTCAATTCACAATGCCACTCAAAACACTCACTTTTACCCTCTGTGTTTGCTTTCTCATCTCTGCAAACAGATTGTTGAAAGCCAAATGACTAATCGACCAACCTTGAATTCAAAATCTTGTATATAGCATTTTTATGATGTACTGTAACTATAACAGCTGACCGTTGACATGGTTTTATTTAAATAAACACAATGTCTGTCAGACTGCAGGATTTCTGTTGTTCATTTTGTCTTTGATCATCATTATAAGGGATCACATAGCGATGTGGCTTAGAGATGAGCTCAGACATCTGTGAAGGCCCAGCTGCTCCAGGTTACTTCATTATGTCTCCTTCATGCTGTGAGCTGCTTTCTCATACAATTGGGAGACATAAATAGAATCAGTCAAACTAATGATGTCTACTTCTTGATGTCCCTTTTCAGCACTATCAGGATAAAGGTAATCTACAGTTCCAAAAGAAGCATTTTCCAGTACTGGGTAGTATCTGATGACATGTAATCTGGATTATATAATCAGATTATGAAAATTAAGTACTTGTAGTTGGATTAAATTACATTTTAAAACACTACAGTTACTTTTTATGGATTACATGTTAATTAGGTAATGGCAATAAATTGTTCATAATTTATCGATCACTGTAATTTTTACAATTTACACTCAATCAATTGCATGTTTTCTTAACGTTTTTATTGATTCATACATTAAACAAATAAAAGGAAAACATATACACAAAGAATCACCATTTAACCCCCACTATTAGCCTTCCCCTTCCCAATACCCAACCCCACCCTGACCCTCATGAGTATATATACACACACAAAAAAACAATAATAATAATAACACACATTAATAACGTCTAGGTTACGTATGTAACCTCCGTTCCCTGATGGAGGGAACGAGACGTTGTGTCAGAGAAGCGACACTAGGGGTCTCTCTTGAGCGCCGATATACACACCTGATCTATGAAAAAAGGCCAATGAGAAGTTGGCAGCCGGTATTTGCATATCCCGTCCCTGGACATATGGGTATTTAAGCAGGGGAAATACGGGAGTTCATACAGGATTTTTCTGAGGAGCCGGAAATGGTCCGGCCACAACAGTGGCTCGGCTCAGCGACGTGGCGGGGAAGACACAACGTCTCGTTCCCTCCATCGGGGAATGGAGGTTACATACGTAACCTAGACGTTCCCCTTCTGTCGCTCTCTCCACGTTGTGTCAGAGAAGCGACACTAGGGGCCCACTTTTAAACGTGCCATGCGCTGAGCCGTGTACGTGAACTGCTGATACAGGAGCGGGCAGGTATTCTTACGTGCAAAGGCGACCAGCTGTATCAGACTGCACGTACCCTTCCCCAATGCCCCATTCAAGCCATCAGAGTCCTTCTGGTTACCCTGGAGGGGGGAACAAGGTGATGGCCGCCAACCTGGGAACAGGCCAGCCTGGCTGGGCCTCTTTTCTCTCTATGTTTCTCGCATAGAGCAACTACGGCCGGGGCCCTTACATGCATTAAGGGAAGGGGGTCTTAGCCCTTCTTTCAGGGGGAGAAGACCCTGCGGAGGCCACACCTACCCTGCAGGGGAGGCAAAGAGTGGCAAATACATCACATGGCCTGTTTAGGACCTATGTGGGAAAGTTGGTGCGGTAGTAGATCCAGCCTCGTAGAGGGGGGAAGCATACAGCACGGCGACCGAGGCAGCTGTAACTGCCTAAGGGAGACACGGGGGCCTGCTCGTGAGGGGACAGTACCGCTGAATTACACACAGGGGGAGTCCGAACAGGAGGCCTTACCTGTGGAGCACCTATTCCAGTACAGGGTAGATTGGGTACCCGTAGTGGCTTGGGTCGGCGAGTTCCTCTGCTGAACTGCGGACCCAAAAAGGGCTAGGGAGGAGTTAACCAGGGACCCGAAGATGGGATCTCCTGGGAACGGAGGTGCACTATTTTACCTCGGCTGAGGGAAAGGGCGCCAGGCGCAAGCGATTCAACCGGCCAGATCGTCAGCGTGTTACCGAGTTCTACGGGCTCGGACCTGAGAAAAAACGGGACGATACTGACTCAACTCGGAGATTGTAAAATCTCAAAAAAGTGTTAGGTGTTGCCCACCCTGCTGCTCTGCAGATGTCTGCTAGGGAGGTGCCCCTGGCCAAAGAAGGTCCTTCCTCAGGGGAATTCGCCAGGGAGGGGCTGTCGTGAGGAGCGTGAGGTCCGAGAACCAAGTCCGGGTGGGCCAGTAGGGGATCACCAGAATGACTTGCTCTTCGTCCTCCCTGACCTTGCATAGCACCTGTGCAAGAAGGCTCACTGGGGGAAATGCGTACTTGCGCAGCCCCGCGGGCCAGCTGTGTGCCAAAGCATCTGTCCAGGCATACCAGAGCAGGCAGTGGGAGGTTTCTTGGGAGGCAAACAGGTCTACCTGGGCCTTGCCGAACCGGTCCCAGATCAGCTGGACCGACTGGGGGTGGAGCTTCCACTCTCCGCCGGGCAAGCTTTGTCTTGACAGCGCGTCCGCTATCACATTGAGGTTGCCGGGGATGTGAGTGGCGCGCAGTGACTTGAGTCACTGCTGACTCCAAAGGAGGAGATGACGGGCGAGCTGTGACATGTGGTGGGAGCGTACTCCACCTTGGCGATTTATGTAGGCTACCACTGTGGTGCTGTCTGTCCTGACTAGGACATGTTTGTCTCGAATTAATGGGAGAAACTTCCTCAGGGCAAAGAAAACAGCCAGCAGCTCTAGGCAGTTGATGTGCCAACGCAGCGGGGCCCGGTTCCAACGGCCCCAACCCAATTTGGAGGCATCGGTTGTAACCAGAACGCGTCGGGACACTTGCTGCAAGGGTACCCCTGCCCGTAAAAAGCAGAGGTCTGTCCAGGGTTTGAAGGTTTGGCGGCAGGCGGTGGTAACGTTCACATTGTGCGTGCCGCGGCGCCATGCTCGTCTCGGGACTCGAGTCTGGAGCTAGTGCTGAAGTGGTATCATATGCATCAACCCCAGCGGCGCGGCCGCTGCGGAGGATGCCATATGCCCCAGGAGCTGTTGGAATCGTTTTAGAGGGACCACGGTACCTGGCTTGAAGGAAGCAAGGCATTTCAGCACTGACTGAGCATGCTCGTTGGAGAGACGTGCTGTCATTGAGACTGAGTCTAAATCCAAACCGAGAAAAGAGATGCTCTGAACCGGGGTGAGCTTGCTCTTTTCCCAGGTGACCTGAAGCCCCAAACGGCTGAGGTGCCTGAGCACCTGGTCTCTGTGCGCGCATAGTAACTCTCGCAAGGGGGCCAGGATGAGCCAGTCGTCGAGGTGATTGAGTATGCGTATTCTCGGAGCGGGGCATGAGCTGCCTCTGCGACTTTCGTGAAGACGCGAGGAGACAGATACAGGCTGAAGGGGAGGACTTTGTACTGATACGCCTGGCCGTCGAACACGAACCGTAGAAAGGGTCGATGTCGAGGGCGATTCGAGATGTGGAAGTATGCGTCCTTCAGGTTTACCGCTGCGAACCAATCTAGATGCCGGACGCCAGATAGAATTTGTTTCTGGGTGAGCATTTTGAACGGGAGTGTGACGAGCGGAGAGGGGTGCTCTCCATGAAGACGTCAGCTCATCATGCACAGGAAGGGGACTGGGGTGGGGCGAGGCTGTGAGCGGTGCCCAGACCCCAGGAACCAGTCGTCCAGCCGTGATGGCTGTGGGGAGGATGGAGGGTTCCAATCCAAGCCCATGTCAGTGGCTGCCCGGAAAGCATGTCAGTCATCTGCGCTTCGGCCTCAGCCTGGACATCGCGTCAGACACCGTGCCCTCCGATGCAGCGGCAAGCTCATCAGCTTCTGTCTCTCGAGGATAGTAAGGCGAGTCGCTGTTGCCTCGAGCACGGACGGGAGTCAACGAGTGTGTCGGGGCGTGGGTGGTCCGAGGGGGTGTACCCGGCGGAGCTGCACCCGCTGCCATCCCCAAATCGCCTCCATCGACAACCACATCGTCCTCAATCCCGTGGGAAGAAGGAGCAACGCGGGAGGTGGCTGGAGTGGCTTGCTTACGGTTGTAAGCGACCGCAACATTGTCATGGTCATGTTCTCGCAGTGAGAACATGAACCATCCACAAACGCAGCCTCGGTGTGATCACTACCCAGACACATGAGACAACGCCTGTGGCCGTCTGAAGCGGAGAGCACTCTACAGCATCCAGGAACAACACGGGGGCAGAAAGGGATCTTTATAAAGACGCGTCCTTAAAAGGACGTTCAACGCCGCTGTGTTTTGCTCTTTTAGAGGAAATTACTCTTTTAAATAAAATCACTCTTTTAGGAAAAAAACTCGTGAGAGTTCTTTATTCTGCGCTGTCGAAGCGCCCAGGGGCAGGAATGCACAGCCGTGCAAACAGGAGAAAGCCGCTGTTATGCGCCGTAAGATCCAACAGCATGCAGCAGAGGAATACAGGAACTGGTGTGTAACTCACAGCAATTGCAGACACGACCATCGGCTCCGAAGAAATTTTCTGAATGAACTCCCGTATTTGCCCCGCTTAAATACCGGTATGTCCGGGGGCGGGATATGCAAATCTACTATGCCAACTTCTCATTGGCCTTTTTTCATAGATCAGAGGTGTATATTGGCGCTCAAGAGAGACCCCTAGTGCCGCTTCTCTGACACAATGTGGCGAGAGCGACAGAAGGGGAACTACACCTCTCTCTCCACTGCCCCTCCCCTAGAGCCCTCCAAGAATGGTAAATATTTGCCCCATTTCCCAACAAATTAATCCAAATTCCCCAGTCTTCTAGATGACCTTTCTTTGAAAGCCACCACCCTCCCCATTTCTGAGCACCAATCTGCCGCTCAAGCCGACTTCCATCTCCTTAAAACAATTTGTCTGGTGATCATAACACTGGTTAGAATTTTTTATGTGTTTATTCCCTATATTGATGACTGCCCCATCACCTAAAATACAGAGTCTGGGGTAAAATGAAATTTTAGTGCCCAATATGTCACACATAAAACTCTGAACCTTCAACTAAAAAACTTGGATCTTAACACACCACCAAAAAAACATGGGTTGTGTCTCCATCTTCTGATTGGTATTGCCAGCAGGTGGGTGTGCCTTTAAGGCCAAGCCTTTATAATCTAGAGGGGGTCCAATAATATCGATGTAAAATCTTGAATTGCATAAGGTGCACCCTTGCATCTCTAGATGTATACTTGATGTTTTTTAGAATCCTAGTCTACACTCCTTCCTCCAATACAGAGTTTAAATCTTTCTCCCATAATCTCTTGATAGAAGTTAAAGCTCCATCCCCCAGACACTGAACTAGCAGCGAGTAATACACTGATGCATCATGACCTTTCCCAAAAGCAGTAATCACCACTCCCAGAGTATCTGCCACTTTAGTGGGGTGTATGCTACTCCCAAAAATAGTACAGAGCATGTGGCGCAGCTGTAAAACCCCAAAGAACTGAGATCTGGAAATCCCAAAATGTTGAACCAAATTTTCAAAGGATCTCAACACTCCATTCCCATATAGGTCACAGAGTGTATTAACCTCCCCCACAATTCACTCTGACAAGCAGAAAGGGACTTATTAATACATAATTTTGGGTTCAGCTACATGCTTGAGGCAACATTAAATAAATGTCCAATTAAACACTCTGGACACTCCATACTGAGTGCACATTCGAGATAATGGGGTGTAACTTAACTTTCTGTTCAATACAAAACCAGGGAGGGTTATCTCAGCTGGAAGTGACCAATGAGTCAAATGTCTGAGACCGAATGCATAATAATAAAACAAAATCTTGGGAAGGCTTAGCCCACCTTTGTCAAATGATCTACATTATTAGCTAAAATAACACTTTGCCCCTGAAATTCTGCTAACATGTATCTTTAATCTGTTTGAGACATTTTAATTGAAGATGTTAACTTATCAGTGTAATGACTCCCCTGCTCTTACTTGAGCAAGCACTAAAGAAAACATGTCCACCCATATATTCCCAAAATGTTCAGCTTCCTGTGGGGAAAGATGCAGTTCTTGAAGGAATTAACCTACCTTCTTTTTATGGGGCATCCCAACCCATTCACATTCCACATAGACAATCCACCCATATCAACATTTGAGATTTCGACTTATTAGAAAAAATAGATGTGTCAAAAAGTAAATTATAAAGACTACGCTCCAACATTAGTGCAACAATCAAACCCCAAACCCCCCGAACCAAACAAACAGAAAAAAGAAAAACTAGCATTAACTGACACATTAATGGCACGACAGCGCCAACTGGCGTCCATCCCTCACTCCATCACTCAAACAGTCCATGTACGCCTGCGAGAGCCCCTGCCTGCGAGTTTGCCATCGGATATCTTAAGTCAGAACAGAATTGCACAACAAAAGTTAATCTATAAAACAAACTCCAGCCAATAGGCAGAATAAATGTAAAGGGTTAAAGAAAAATGCTTTTACAGTTAGGCAGTAAGAGATGTTAAAAAGTCATTGAAATAGTATAGTTCATTAGGTTATTGCTAAAATAAACAATGTGTTTTAAAATAGACACCCATATAATTTTTTTTGGTAATATTGCGTCTTAAATTATTACTAAAATGCCAATTTCATTATAGTGTACTTGTTACTGTGGTGGGGTGATACTTAAAGAGGTCATTAGGTGGCACATAGCGCTTGGGAGGAACTTAAAACCCTTTAGGAGGCAAACGCTGCAGAATAAATACTGCAGTCGAGCTGAACACAAACTAAAGTTTCTGCCTCATTGTTTCTGCATATAGGTGGGTTAATATTCCTCAAAATTGCATGCATGTACGCCAGTATAAGGGATAAGAGTGTTGTGAATCCTTGGTGATGACGTGTAATGTTTAGAATTTAGTAGTTTTGCCGTAATGTGTTGAAATAGTGATGTTTAACTATCTACTGCCATGCTAGGCTAGCGCACCTGTTGCTAATGAGTAACCCACAGTACAATAGAAATGCTAATGGTCTCGTTTTGTGTTAACTGATCTGAAAATGCTTTCTGTGCTAATGTGTGTATAACACATTATGTTAAACGGTTTTCCTGTGCAAGTAAGTACTGTAGTTGACTTTAAAATTGCTGGAAGTACAATAATTATATAATTACACAATAATTTGTGAGTGTGTTACAAGATTAGTGGTGATATGAGTGGCAAATTCACTAGTTACTCATTGTTAGATTGTATATTGGTGTTTGATGTGCAATGTGATATAACTGTCGAACTTTGTAAAATGTTAGTTACAATAACCAAATGAGAACAAGTTAGATTTTTATTGTTCTACTGGTCAATATGTAATTCATGTAAACTGAAGCACAATGAAAATTATTGACATTTATATTGTTTAAGTTGCTGTGCTTTTGTTTTAATGTATTTACATATGTTATTATTACTTTAGTATTTTCTGAAGATATGGTGATATCTTACATACTTGAAAGTACGGTGAAATACCTGATGCTACAACAAGCACTTTGATTTATTACCTCAAAGAGTCAAATGTTAATTTCTATGTTGAAGCAGAATAAATACTGCAGTTGAGCTGAACACAAACTAAAGTTTCTGCCTCATTGTTTCTGCATATAGGATTTAAGAACACACACACCCCCTTGACACCCACCAGGTCAGGGGGGCAACATAAACACAAAGAATGTGTAGATTCATCCACATAACTGTCCTGAAGGTGTGTTCCTCCACAAAACAAACTCCATCCGCTAGACGGAACGAGCACAAAAAAAAAGGTACTCCCTTTCCTCGGACAGTCAAACGAATGTTAAGTGAGCCGGCCTTTTCAGCTGCTACATAAATGCAACAAATGACCTTATCACTCCAATGACTTGCAAGAAATACTCCACAAAACAAACTCCAGCCAATAGGAGGCATAAGCACAAAGAAAGTGCAGATCATCCACAAAACCGTCCCGAAGGAGTGTTACTCCACAAAGCAAACTCCAACCGCTAAGCGGAACCAGCACAAAAAGAAACAAAATAGGTGCTCAGATTTCTCAGACAGTCAAGTAGATGTTCAGTGAGTTGGTCCACTCGGCTACAACATGAGTACCACAAAATAACTTTTTTACGGCATCTATTCTCATTTTGGCTGGAAAATCAGTGTAAAAGCAACCTTCCGTTGATATAAGAGTTTCTTGCATTCCTTGAATCGATCATGTTTCTCTCTTGTTGAATTCCCTATGTCTGGGAACAAGAAAATGCTGTGGTTCTTCCAATAAAGCCTTCCTTTACTCCTAGCCTTGTGTAATACGAGATCTTTATCGGATGATCTCAGAAATGTTGCCAGGATTGATGGGGGCCTGTCTCCCTCTGGTACAAGATTATCGTACTCAAATACAAGTGATTTCAAATAAAAGAGTTGGCTTAGAAGTAATCGGATTAGATTACCCCAAAAATGTAATTTGCAAGATTATGTTACTGATTACAATTTTGGGCATGTAATTTGTAATCAGTACCTGAATACAATTCAGAAGTAATCAAAATGATCTTATCCTTAAATGAGTTTTCAGAAATAGTTCCTGTAGTTGAGCTTGTTGAACATGGCACTAACAATGTTGAGGTCATGGATTTAATTCACAGAAAACTGAACACACAAACTGATAAAATTGATTTAAAAAAAGATTAAATGTACAAAATAAATAGTTTTCACATAATTTAAAATATGTACTTAATGTGGTAACATCTACATTAACTGGTTTTATTCAATTCAGAATTATTCTTTAATATGACTGAATCAACCTGACTACATTAGGTTACACCAACATTACCCATATTAAAAGGAATTCTTCACCCCAAATGTCCTAGTAATTCCTATTCAAAAACTTAAAATTTGGCCAGTTTCTTTCCAAAAACTTATGTCTTCAGAAGACTTGGAATATGACACACAAGCCACATGGAAATCTATCAACTGCAATTGTAATGAAATCAATGAACAGAACATCCTTTTAAATTACTCCTCCTGTAATACACAGAAAAATGTATAATTTGTGTTTGAAACAACACAAGGGTGAGTAAATGATGACAGAATTTTCAATGTTGAGTAGACTATTCCTTTAAGGTTCAGGGAAGGTAGAAATAGCGCCTCAAGATAACAACTACACATTATCACTTTTTACAGTGTAGCATATGTAGTATTATACATGCAGAACAATTGAAACGACATGATTTGAATCTAGGATTTACCCTTTTAATCCTGGAATTCCTAGGCATAATAAAGTAACGGACCAAGCCTCAACTTCCTACTGAAGGCCTGTCTTTGGACAATAAAATGGTCAAGACACTCTAAACAACCTAATTTAAAGCAAAAGGGTTATGGATCAGAAAGGCCCCTCTGCATGACCTTTTGAACTTCCACACAGAGTTAAAAGAGACTTTTCCTTGAAAGGAAAAAAGACCATCAGATTTGCACGACTCGAATACTAAGACATTTCATCTTAATCCAGGAACATTTTACACAAAGTCATAGTACTTTACTGATCTAGCCTTCTAAAATGTACAGAATGCATTTAAATCCACGATTTATACAAGACCTAGTCTTGCTAGGTAATTCTGACAATTGTTTTGAACTGTGGGAACTTGTATAACTGACAAATTAATGATTATAGCCTGATGTACCTCTTTAAAATGTGTGTAATGTTTTATCCATGTGGTATAACCAAGGAATTAACCAGTATGATTTGTAACCAGGGATTTTCATGTTTTGTTAACTACACATATAATATCCATGAAACAAATGTCATGTTTAGTATGTAAGCGTTTGCTGGCATATGCAGAGAAAGCTGATGACAACGAATATCATGTCTCTTGTACCATTCTCAAGATATAAAAGTTCATGATTAAATATGCACTATTTTTGAGCGGGAGATTTGTTAGAATTTGAAACAAAGGACTATAAATCAACTGTCGGAAAAGACAGCCCAGTTGACCATGTGACTCTGAAAAGTCACTTGTGATTGGCGCAGGACGCCTTTGAGGATGCGGCCAATTTCAGTTCAAATATTTCCAAACAGGAAGAACACTCTCTCTCTTCCCTCTTCCTCTCTTCTCTTCGCTGTTCTGGGCGCTCCGCTGACTGCCAGGTCCATGCCATGTGAGGCCCAAGGTAGCTCGGGACTCGATGTCCCGAAAAAACTCGTCACTCTCTACGGTTCACACACCCATGAGAAGGCCTCGCTTCAAAGCCAACCTCATCATTCATACAGACAATAACTTTTTTTACCAAATTTTACAGAGGTCCAAAACATCGACGGAACGAACTTTCGACCAAGCAGCAAGAACCAAGCAACACAAAGAACGCAAGGAAACACCACAAAGACATGCAAGTACATCTCCAATATTGTGCTCAAAGTGCTGGTGTATTAATTAATTAAGTAAATAATTTGGGTAATCTGATAGCAAATCGATGTAGACTCAAAGAAGGATAAATGGTTCTTAAGGCATTGTCAACAGACTCCATAAAGTTCATTTTCACTGTACTGATAATTTATTTCACATTCTGTCACACTTCACACCAACTGTCTCATGTATATATGTGTTAGATTAGATATATGTTTAGAATAGTAATAAAGTTTGTCTGTATTCAAAGATGATTTGACTGTGGTATATTTTGATAAATAATTTCATCCCTGTTTCTGAAAGATTTTGCTTCAAAGCTGTACCTAAATACATGTGGTGATATTTTCAATAAGCCATAAGAATTATATTACTCCAATAAGTGAATTAATCATAATTCCCTTATTAAATCTAATTCCTTACAGTATAAATTTTGAGCGGATATTATCAAGTCAAGTCAAGTGGTTTTTATTGTCGTTTCAACCATATACAGTTAGTACAGTACACAGCAAAACGAGACAACGTTCCTCCAGGACCATGGTGCTACATAAAAACAACAAAGGACCAACACAGGACCACATGAGACAACACAACGAAATAAAATACCTATATAAAATACCTATATAAAGTGCACGTGCAAACATGTGCAAAGTACGGGACAGTACAACAAATTACTGACAATGAACAGGACAATAGACAGTGCAGCGCCGACCAGTCCTCAGTAGTGCAAAAAGATGACAGTTTCTAAAAATGTAAACATAACATACTATGAGATAGTGTTCTATGCACATAGCAGTTATTGAGGTAGCAGACAGTTATAAAGTGACAGTAATTAAAGTGCAACTCAGGACACGTGTGTGTCAAACCAGTCTCTGAGTATTGAGGAGTCTGATGGCTTGGGGGAAGAAGCTGTTACACAGTCTGGCCGTGAGGGCCCGAATGCTTCAGTACCTCTTGCCAGATGGCAGGAGGGTAAAGAGTTTGTGTGAGGGGTGTGTGGGGTCGTCCATAATGCTGGTTGCTTTGCGGATACAGTGTTTTTTGTAAATGTCTTTGATGGAGGGAAGAGAGACCCCAATGATTTTCTCAGCTGTCCTCACTATCCTCTGCAGGGCTTTGCGGTCCGAAACGGTGCAAGTCTCAAACCAGTCAGTGATGCAGCTGCTCAGGATGCTCTCAATAGTCCCTCTATAGAATGTAATGAGGATGGGGGGTGGGAGATGTGCTTTCCTCAGCCTTCGAAGAAAGTAGAGATTATGATTTTAATGGTGGAGAATAATCTAGTTATTTGTAATTTATCTAATTAATAATGGTTGTCGAACATCATTATACATTTCATTACCTAATGATGTACAATAAGGGCAGTTTAATTTAGTTCATAGCTCACATATTTCAAGACCCTAAATTCCCTTCTAAATGTTGCATACCAAATACCTTATATATTAATTTGCAAAGCTGTTTGTTGTTTCTTACAAGGAAGTGTTAACAATGGAGTTTTGTTCACATTGTGGCTAAGCAGAGCTTTATTCAAAAGAATCAAGGATTGTGTTCACTGTATACAAGCTTAATGTATTTGAGGAGTTGTGTGCAGAGGCATTTCCCCAGCCCACGAAATAACTTTCATGCTGGAATTAGTGAAAAATTCCAAATTTTCTTTTGACCTACAATCTCTCTTTCTCAGTCACTCACACACATCCACTCTCTCTCCCCAACCCACAACTTCTTCAGCTGACTGACCTTGCAGAACTCTTAGGAGGCTCTATGTTCAGTTAACCTCCTCTTTACAGAAGCCATCAGCTGAATCCATCTCTGAAGGCTTGCACTGCAGTCATTGTTCCAACTCAGCTGCAAGGTCAAAAAGTGGGCAAGTCTCATTTCAGCATTTCAGCCCTCACTCTACAGCTCAATGAAACAGACCCTCAACTTCATGATGCAGAGATTGAAGTGTCCTATGGCAAGAGGTTGCATGGCCACAAACAAAGGATATGAAGCCTGTGAGAGAGCCCCTTGTTCCTCACCTCAGTGAATTGTAAGGATTTCAGTCTAATCAAATTGTTGAGAACTTTGTTGTGGCCAGTGTAGGAGCAGTTTTCCCGCAATGTCCCATTGTCGGAGGGGGTCTAAATCCAGCCAGCTCTCTAGGGGAGTGATTTGCTTCAGATAAAAAATAAAAGAGTAAAGCTGAGTGGGTGCTCAGCAGGGGGCTTTTATCATGAGCCGTGTGAGGCTTAAGACATGAACTGAGCTTTTATGTAAGATTCAAGATTGATCATTTGTGTTTTATACACAAATTCCTTCACTACAGAGTTGAGCATCAAATGACCTTATCACTCCAATGACTTGCAAGAAATACATGGCTGAATTTGCATAGTGATTCTACATTGTTATTCATCAAGATTTACCTTGCATTATTGGTTCAAGAATATTTTAAAGAATGTACATATTCAAATGTAGTGAATTTTATAGAACTATATGGGATGGTTAGATTTTTTAGCATATTGATAAAGAGCCATTTGTTTTTGAGTGTGGCTACATTTAAATCCAGTTAAATCAATTGACAATGTAACTACCATTAATGTGTGCTGTATTAACGCGCAGGCCTGTGGCTGCAGGAGGGCCCCGAACTCCCTGGAGGGGGGCCCGGTCACAGCAACTGCCATGGTATTCTCCCCTGTCGACGTTCGAGGGAGGACGTGTATGTAAATGCATTCAGCGAGAGACACTGATGTAAACGCAGAGAGGGTGCGCAATGGCTAAACCTTTTCATGTAGTGTATGGACATATATTATTGACAGTTATTAGATAGGTTGTCAATGTTCTGCCTCCACTTCCCACCTTACAATGACTGGCAGTGCCCAGCAAAACTGTACACTCCAGGGCCCTGGAGTACATTAATTTGGCCCTGGCTACACACTATCACCAGCATCACAGAAAAATTAATTGATGCAAAAACTAGAGTGGTGGTGGTGGTGTAGTGGGCTAAAGCACAAAACTGTTAAGCAGAAGGTTGTCGGTTCGATCCCCACAGCCACCACAGTTGTGTCCTTGAGCAAGGCACTTAACTCCAGGTTGCTCTGGGGGGATTGTCCCTGTAATAATGGCACTGTAAGTCGCTTTGGATAAAAGAGTCTGCCAAATGCATAAATGTAAATGCAAAAATGTCGCATAGGCGACGAAAGGGGTGGGTTACTAGGGGTTATGTCCTGAATATTTTCAGTAAATCACAATTTATTTTATCTTGTAGTGATATTCGTTTCAAAATGATACTAAATATGAATATATATTAATGTTAGTAATGTACATTAATGATAACTTTCATTCTACAGTATCGATAATAGCAAATACAGACAATTCAATACCCACATGCTGTCTTTTTTGCAGCTGCTTTCAAGTACTCATGTGTACACTGACTGAGCACTTTATTATGTACGCCTGTACACCTACTTATTCATGTAATTATCTAATCAGCCAATCATGTGGCAGCTGTGCAAAGCCAAAAGTCATGGAGATATGGGTCATGAGCTTCAGTTAATGTTCACATCAACCATCAGAATGGGAAAGAATTTGATCTCAGCGATTTCGACTGTGGCATAATTGTTGGTGCCAGACAGGGTTGTTGAGTATTAATGCAACAGCTGATCTACTTGGATTTTCAAGCACAACAGTCTTTAGAATTTACACAGAATGGTGCTAAAAACAACCAGAGAGGGGCAGTTCTGTGCACAGAAATGCCTTGTTGATGAGAGAGGTCACAGAAAGGCTATGGTAACTCAGATAACCACTCTGTACAAAGACCACATCGGGCACTTTATTAGGACCATAGTGTTCCTAATGAAGTGTTCAGTGAGTGTATGTGTGCACATGCAAGAACAGCGCTCTTGACACACAGCTATGCCTGTGTGTGAATGGTCAACATGGTAAGTATTGAGTAAATCTCAAATGTGTTGAGATTTAGATGCATGAAGTACTATTCGAAATATTCAAATAAATGAAAACAAATAGCCTAATATATACAGATGAGCCTTGTGTCATTTGCAAACTTTCAGCCACAAGCCAGGATATTTGCAAAATTCTTGATGCCATGAACTTCCCAAAATTTTCCAACAACTCTAGCAACTTTCTTTTCTCATAATGTCCTGTTTTAGCCAATTTACATCCTGTTGTCTTCTAAACTTGAAACACCAGACAAATCAATAACAAGCTATGAAATAGTCAATTGTACACAATGTACGTCAAACTACAGAAATGGACGACAATAGTGGGGTGTTTTTTTAAATCACGTTTTAAATACTTTAAGAACATGGTGTTAAAAGCACGCAGCATCTGATCTGTGTATCTGAGGACAAAGTTAGTGGGACATTTTAATTCCATTAAAATTGAAAGGTTTACTATATAATTCATACCCCACATTTAAACTTGCAAACTTTTATTATTACAACAACAACTTACATTTTATATAGCACTTTTCTCAAACTCAAAGCACTTTACATAGTATAGGGGGAATCTCCTCAACCACCACCAGTGTGCAGCATCCACCTGGATGATGCAACAGCAGCCATAGTGCACCAGAACGCACACCACACACCACACACCAGCTATTGGTGGAGGAGATGGTAGAGTGATGTAGCCAATTCAGGGATGGAGATTATTAGGAGGCCATGATAGATAGGGGCCAATGGGGGGAATTTGGTAAGGACACCAGGGTTAAACCCCTACTCTTTACGAGAAAGTGCCCTAAGGATTTTTAATGACCCCAGAGAGTCAGGGCCTCAGTTTAACGTCCCATCCGAAAGACAGTGTTTTCTTTTTTTTTTTTTTTTTTTTTACAGTATAGTGTGCCCGTCACTATACTGGGGCATTAGGACCCACACAGACCGTAGGCCTCCCTAATACCTCTTCCAGCAGCAACCTTGGTTTTCCCCAGGAGGTCTCCCATCCAGGTACTGGCCAGGCTCAACCCTGCTTAGCTTTAGTGGGCAACCAGGCAATAGCTGCAGGGTGATATGGCAGCAGCAACTAAAGTTATTAAAGTTTATTGCATTCCTATATTTCATCAAAGGATGGCCCCATCCATACCCACAGGGGTCTGAGCTAAGCCCCGAATATCACCATAGAATAGCCCCTGATGGGGGATGCCGCTTGCAAGAAATTCGACAGAATTAGGTCAATTTCAGGGTATATGAACATCCGGAACCAGCATGACGATATCCTATTTGATCATGTTGTGTATAGTAAGTATGGATAATGTACAGTAAGCCAATCATTATTATGTGAGACAAAAGAGACTGTGAAATGATGCAAAACACATAGAAAGACAAGAAACTATATAGTGACAATGACATAGGGACGATAATAAATAGTTTAGCCATCATTATATTTAAATATTTAACTGCAGAATACCACAATTGACCAATCAGAATCAAGTATTCCAAAGAGCTGTGTAAGAAATATTGTTAAATCTTTGATAATTCCCATGCTCCTGCTAACATATTCTATTCTATTTATGAAATGTACTGCTCTCAATGTACCTCATATATGACATCATCTCTCAGAAAGACTTTCAATTAAATAGCAGTGGTTTGGTGCGTAAGTATTTCCAGATAATGTTTTTTTGCTAGAGCCAGCACAGTGTGTGTAACTGAGAGAATGACATGTCACCTTCCTCTTCCCAATGGGTCTGTTGTTCTCCCTGTCTTCCCAATGGGTCTGTTGTTCTCCCTGTCTGGCATCTTTTAGAATTGTTCTGAAGCTTTCAGATAGCAGCGGTATTCTGCTGCTTTGACAGTAATGTTTTAGTGTGTGTACATTCTAATTTTTGTCCCACAGAGTAAAATTCTCTCTCCTCTCTGCATTGTATATATATATAAATCTTCACAGATCCTCACATCTACATGTAGGGTCAACTGCTTATCAGTCAGATGTACTACACAAATAGTAGCTGTAGTGCAGGTGTTTTCATCGTCTTTTTAATGTTCTGTTTAAGGCGAAAACGTTTTTGCTAGGGTCAAATTGACCTGATACAGAAGCAATGTTACTATAATGGATAACAGTACCATTTCTAAAATTGTATGCCTGTGATATAACAGAGGGTTTAAACTTCAATAATATCGGCATACTAGATTGTGATTAGGTCAGAGAAACATATTAAAATAAGAGGTTCATTTTGAGGTCCAAAACTGCTGCTTTAAATTAGAACCAGATATTTTTATCTCAGAAATTAATGGATCTTTGGTCATTTCCGGCTGACATATGGCTTTAGTTTGATCTGGCACAGAATCCAAGATAAAATATTTAGATTGACTGCTTTAACTTCAGACTTTCCACATTTGCTTTCTGTTGTCATTTGTTTCCAATGACCATTTCCTTTTTTATGGTGCCATCTCAGGATTAACGTCAATGTTGAGAGAGAAATATGGATTTCAGCACTAAACACCTTTCGGCACAGCAATTATGGCCAAGCCCATATGTTGATATTTCCAGACAGTATTGATCTATAGTTTCCAACTGGCGGTTCCATTTACATAATATTATCTATATGAAAGGGTGCCATTTGTGCATCTGTTTGTTTAAGAGATTAATTACTTTTCTATAGGCTGTAAACAGGGCCTTCCCCTCCTACTGGCAAAACAGGCAAAGAAAATAAACAAGACATTATGGTTGAGAAACTTTTTATTTTGAAATTCTCCAGTGTTTAATGGTTTCTGTTGTATATAGTTAAGATAGAGTGCAACATGTGTGCACTTAATCATTTAACATACAATTCACAATGACGGTGAAAACTTAAAACAATGTATTAAGTATAAAATGAGCTCTGAATAATCACAAAAAACAAATAACTGAAAGTTACAGCAAATAAAATAACAGTAGTATATCTAAAATTTTCAAGAAGTAAAGCTAAGCAGTACACACTAATCTGCATAATTTATTCATATGCTGAATAATGCGCAGACCGGACAGAAACACAGAAAAAATATTGCGTTGTGGCTATTTGAATCTTTAAGGCTTATTTTGTGTAAAGGATAGCAGAAACAGCGCTTGACAAATCATTATTGCTTTTCTCGTTTTCTCAAGAATAATCTGCTGGGGAAGGAATTCATACACTGCCGATTGTCTAGGTTACTATTGTGATACAGGGAACGAGATGCTGATGGAGGGAACGAGACATTGTGTCGAATGAAGCGACACTAGGGGACTTTCTTGAAGGCCTCGGTTACCTCTGAACAATGAGAATTTGGCTGACAGAATTTGCATGTCCCTCCCCCGGACATACGGGTAAGGGAGGGAATCTTGCATCTGTTCAAGTAACCTGAACTATACTGTATACTGCTTCTTTTTTTTTTTTTTTTTGTGCTTTCTATTTAAAAAAAATCTGCTCTTTATGTTTTCAGTGGTTCTATTGATGTTTTAAAGTTATGACAATTTTCACACAGGGGGGCCCATTTTCATTATTTCACCTAGGGCCCCACAAACCCACAAGCCGGCCCTGGCTGTAAACAATGGAAGCGCAGCGTAGTTCTAGCGGGAAGACTAGCAGCTGTACATCATCACATCATTAGCTGGGTAACTCCTAGCCAATCGCATGTAAGCCATTGCTTTATAAGTTTGCTCACAATCTATCACATTGTTGTTTCAGTGTGCTAAACGGCAACCTCCACCACCTCACCACCACCAGTTGAGCCCCGTCCCGCATGGGGGTAGGCTCCTCGCACCAGCCTCCTATCTCCGGTGGGATATGATGGTTCTGAGTACAACTCCCTCGGAACTGCCAAACGGGGCCTACGCCAAAGAGAGACATTACTTTTCTGTTTTACATTCATCAAATAAATGGCATCTTAAACCTCACTCAAGCCTGCGTGTCTTCCCGATAGACATGCCGTTTCCATTACATCTACATTTAAGTGATTTCTACCACTGTTTAAACCGCCTCATCACATAATTTTCCATTTCAGTGTGATATTAATAATTTCTGATAAAATGCCTGAAGAGGGGATTTTACTGGGTAAAACGTGAGCTTCTCATAATGTAATAAAATTATTCAATCAAAGCAGCTGTACAAATATGCAGTAGTCTCACCAAACTAACAATAAGAAAATTTGCCTGCTATTACCCTCTTTTTTTGGGATGATAATCTGAAATATACAAAAAAGAACATATTATAAAATATATATAAGTGAATATTTTGGGACCAGAATTTTTGTATTTTGGCTTGACTCACTTGCTGTCTCAGTTCATGAAAAAGAAAAATTTATTTAAGCAATATCACATGAGCAAGAGTGCGATATGGCCAAACATCAGCGCTGCTGTGATTCAGCAGCAGGCACGAGGGCCGTACTGTCATAAAAACATATTTGTGAACGGAACTACTATCTTATGTGACGGATCAGAATCTACCGTTGCTGGTTCAAAACGAATTATTCGTCCTAGCCTTCATTAGTAATTCAAAAATGTCACTTCAGAAACAGTATCATGGCTTGTGCTGTTTCTAACAAGTTATTGGATAAACAAGGATGGATGTGTGTGTGTGTGTGTGTGTGTGTGTGTGTGTGTGTGTGTGTGTGTGTGTGTGTGTGTGTGTGAGAGAGAGAGAGTGTGCGTGTGCGATCAACTGTTGCCACACCCAAGCAGAGATGCTGTCAGCTTTCTGAAGATCGGCTTTCTCAGTGGAAAAATAGCATCCAAGCAGGGGTATTTCTCCCTATTTCACGGTAGCTAGTGTGCAAGAGTCGATCACTATAGAAACCGCAATGTCCTCCGCCATTTTAAACAGCACCCATTGTGTAATTAATCAGTTATTTGTGTCTGTTGTGTCTCTCAGCTGTGATGAGCCGTAATGCTGAAGTTGTTCATTTAAAGCAGTTTAAAGCTATGTCCTAGCTTTAGTAGTGTAGTAGTAATACAAGTAATCACAAAGAGCTGTTGTGTGTAAACACTGGCTGACGCGTATTGACTTCGCATCACCTAACTGGCTCACATTACATACAAAAATGATCTTTTTCCACCACCTGCTGGCTAACATATGTAACGTCAAAACAAAAAGACAAACGATAGATCTTAACACATCTGCACTGCTCTTACACTTAATTTAGAACGGCAAGAACAAAAGTGATAAACACACAGTGAAATGTCAAAGTGCTGATGGTGTCAGACCATCAGTGCTCATGGAATGTCTCTCGTCCAATCAGATTCGAGAACCAGAACTAACTGTTCTGTATATATATATATATATATATATATATATATATATATATATATATATATATATATATATATATATATACATATTTGTATGATGGTCATACAGTTTTAAACTGACAAATTCTACAGTAACTCAGATAACCACTCTGTACAATTGTGGTGAGAAGAATAGCATCTCAGAATGCTATTCTAAGACGTGGGTTGGTGCTGTTTTGGCAGAACGAGGGGTTCTGCGCAATATATATGTTGTACATTTAGTAGGGAAATAAATTTACAGCACAAATTGGTTACTCCAGGAATGCTTGTGCATCAGCATTGGACACTGGAAATGTCCCACCCCTTACTAAAATGGAAAATATGATTGGTTATCAATTATCAAAGCGCATCTGAAATGAAAGTTCTGATTGGTGGATCAACTTAGTCGGACTGTCTGTCTTGCCTGTGCCACTTTGTGCTCCTGCTGCTCTGTGCGTGTCTAAAGTTTAAAAGACTACTCGTTGTTTTGGTGGCTAAAAGTATCATCATTCTTTTCAGGTGGACACAAAGATAGGTGGGCAGACGGCGTATGCCTGCATATGCCCTAGACTACACTACTGCCTAGAAGCATGCTAAATGTCAGAAAACCCTCTTTTTGGGACATCCAGGAACATCCTCAATTGGAAAAAAGATTCATACAGTACATACATTTTTTAATGGAAAAACAAGCTAAATGTTTAGGTTTAGATTAATGGTTTGAGTTAGAGCGAGGCCACATCCAAACTAATACGTTTTCAGTTAAAAACACATTAACTTTACAGCTCTCATCGTTACTTGAATGCGTTTTCCTCAACTGAAAAATGTCTAGGTTATTATTGTAACCTCCGTTCCCTGATGGAAGGAACGAGACGTTGTGTCGAAGAAGCAACACTAGGGGTCTCTCTTGACAGCCTCGCACATCTCTGAACTTGAGAAAAGCCAATGAGAAATTGGCAGACTGAATTTGCATGTCCCGCCCCAGACATACAGGTATAAAGGGAGGGAAATGAGTCTGTCCATTCGAGTTTTTTCCCTGAGGAGCCGAGAATGAGAACGTGGACGGGAGGACACTCTCCTGGGATATGAGCACACGTCAACTCCTCAGTGGAGGGGAAAGGCACTAGATGCAAGCAGTACACCCGGTCAGTTGTTTCCGTGTTACCGAGTTCTACCGGCTCAGACCTGGGAGGAGACTGACTCAGCACTGAGATTGTAATATCTCTTAACTCTTTCCCCACCAGCGTTTTTAAAAAAAAGTTGCCAGCCACCGCCAGGGTTTTTGACGATTTTCGCTAAACTTTAATGGCCCGCAGAATATTTTCTTCCATGAATATATGAAGATGCTATATATCACAATAAAGATCTGAGCCTCTGCTTTTAGGCAAAAAAAATTATTTTATTTTATCTTCATTTGTTCTTTTTTTATTGGCACTTGAACAGAGGTAGGTTTTGTCAAAAACAACATTTCGGACAAAAAGCTGAGAAAAAGGCATTTTTATTAAACAAGTGCTTTAGTATTAGTATGGTGTTCCACTTCACGTTTGAGACGATCGCAGTCTGTTTCTTTGATCAAAGAGTTGCGTACTCTTTCAAAACATGCGCGCGGGTCTTCCTTACCGTATAACACCTAAAACACGTAAACCCGGAAAATTCCGTGTTTGGCGGGGAAAGAGTTAAAGGTATTGGGTGTTGAATTTGCGACCAGACCCACTACGAGCTTCAAGTGCTCTGTACTGGGGTAGGGCTCCACAGGCCTAATTCCCTTTTCAGGCAACTCCCTGTGATGTATTTTCCACTGTACGGACCCCCTGTTAGTGGACCTGCGTCTCCTTGGGCAGTCTCTCTGCCCCCGGTCGCTGTGTTTGTAGAGCTCCTCCCTTACTAGGTAGGACCTACCACTGCGCCACTTCCACGTGTGGCTTGACAACCCATGTGACGTATTGGCCACATGTTACCTCCCCCGAGCCTGGGCAGGATGTGGTCTCCGCAGAATCTTTTCCCCCTGAAAGAATAGGAACTGTAAAGAATGCCTGGTTCTTGTCCAAGGCCAGCCGTGGCCTTCCCCGACATGTTTTATACCGTTAAAATAGCCCCAGCTGCTTTATGCTCTATGACGATAAACATAGAGAGAGAAAAGGCCACGGTTGGCCGGCTTGCTCCAAAGATATTCATGTCACTTGTTTCCCCCTCGGGGGTGCTGGAAACCTTAGAAATCTATATGACACTTTTTGGGGGAGTTGGGGAGGGTTCGTGCGGCCGAAACAGTTGCTTTTAGCACGCAGTATCTTGCTTGCACCTGTGTCAGCAGCTCACGTAACACGGTTTAGTGGATGGTGTTTTTAAATGGGACCCCTTGTGTCACTACAATCGAGTGAGTGACAGTAGGGGAACGTCACGGTTACTGTTGTAACCTCCGTACCCTGATGGAGGGAACGAGATGTTGTGTCCCCCTTGCCATGACACTAGACCTACCACTGTAAACGTCTGAACCTTACTCTCAGATCCTCAATGCAAAAACTTGACTGACAGTCGCACGTACGCTTCCCTTTATACCTGTATGTCCGGGGCAGGACATGCAAATTCTGTCTCTTTGGCCTTTTCTCAAATCCAGAGGTACACG
This sequence comes from Xyrauchen texanus, assembly GCF_025860055.1. Classification (NCBI taxonomy): domain Eukaryota; kingdom Metazoa; phylum Chordata; class Actinopteri; order Cypriniformes; family Catostomidae; genus Xyrauchen; species Xyrauchen texanus. Next base: position 19,995,031 of record NC_068311.1, read on the forward strand.
AGGCTCTCAGGAAAGACCCCTTGTATCACTACAATCGACACAATGTCTCGTTCCCTCCATCAGGCAATGGAGCTTACAACAGTAACCATGAGGTTTTAGCTTTTCTTTTTTTTTTTTTAAGAAAAGGATAGACAAAATATTTTTTTTTAGTCATCAACATTAGACCACAAATGCTGTCTACGAGCTGTGTCACTTGTATTGAACACAGAATATTCCTTTATTAAACATACTAAAATGCAAAAAGGGTAAGGAGGACCCCTCTGGCTTTGTGCCACTGAGTACAGATGGTGGTGGGACAGTGTAACCAGAGCCCACTAGAAGAGCACTGATGGGCCACTGCACAAAGTGACAAATTCCCTTTTCCCTGGGTGGCAGAGCAATGGGACTGCAGCTTCACAGCAGGGGATTGTAGCTTGTGGACACAGAAGACACTGAGCATGCAGATACTATAGCACATACCAGACAAGAGAGTGCTTTTGTCCTCTCAACTGTCCGGCAGATTGTCTGACCTTGCACATTTACGAGGTCTCTAGAAGCGTCTCTGCCCTTGATTGGTCTCATATTTCGCCGCACTGGCAACAGACGAAGCCATGAATCCTTTGGCCATTTGAAAATTGAGGAAGACAGACAATTAAGTGTCAAATCTTATTAAAGAGAAAATCTGTTGCGTTAGATTAGCCAAGTGCATAAGGGAAAAATAGGCTGTATTTGTAGCATGTGATTTCAGATAAATCGCCATTTGCACTCCACCTTATTTGCTTAGCGGATGGGGGGTATAAATCGTTTTTGTAGACGTGCTGTTTGCTACTTCCCACCATTCTTCTGTGTCCCTCTCTATGAGGATATACCTGAGAAATAGACACCACAACCATGTGTCTTCTCACTGTGTCTGCAACAAAGGAAGTCTTATAGATGCACAATGAACACTGCATGATTCGACATACAATGTGCTGCAAAAATCATTTTCTTGATTAGTCTGTTCGACTAGTTTTCCAGTAAAAATATCTAAACATTCCTAAAACAAGACACATTTGCATAATGCATAAGATATTTCAGTAAGACTTGCTTTCAGAGAATATACATTGAATAAAATTTATTTTTCTTACCTCATTGGCAAATAGTTTTTCCAACATAGTCTTAAGACTATTTAAAATAATAAGTACAAGATGGCAAATTTGTGAGATAGACACCAACCAATCAACAAACATAATTTCAAATATATACAATACAGGCATCAACATTTTTTCTAGTCTCCTGTCAGTGTAGAAATTTGGTTACTCAATGCATAAATAAATATGCTATTGATACACATCAAATGACTGATGTGTATCAATAGCATGCTTCCCTTGTCTTGTTCTGAACCCTGATTTTTTATTTCTTTTGTTGTACACAAAGTTTCCTAATAGTTTTCCTATTAAAGTCATGGCTAGGTTTAAGGGTTTGGGTTAGGGATTAAACTTTGTGAAATTAAATATTGTTTGTTGGTTTGTTACTTTTCTCTTTGGAAGTAAAAGTCATATGTTTTTGTACAAGCCAACTTGGAAGATTTCTTAAAATTTCACCATCTTGTATGAATTATGACGACTTGTCATGAGACTGCACTGGTTTTTTCTTCGGTTTAAGCCTCAATCTGACAGCTTCGAAAGAAAAAAGTCTGTTTTTTTATGTTATTGACACACATCAGTCATTTGTATTGCATAAATAAACTAGAAAAAATGTTGATGCCTGTATTGTATATATTTGAAATTCTGTTCGTTGATTGGTTGGTGTCTATGGGAATAAAGGTTGTTGAATTTCATATGAACAGAGTCATTTGCCATTTGGTACTTATTATTTTAAATAAAACACATTGTAAAATCTACTGTAAAATATAAAGTCTAAAAAGTTTACCTTAGATTTTTTTCAAGCAATCGGTTTGAATGCTTTTTTAGTTTTTCCAGTAAACGTACTTATTTGGTTCAAGTGAACTGATCTTAATTTTGTAGTAAACTTAACTAATCTGTGAATAAAGTATAATTGTTTTTTTTTAATGATTTAAATTGTGCTGTAGCACATCTTATATAGTATAAGGGAAATTTTGACTGGAATCTTAGTTAGACATATGGCACATTAGATTCTCCTCAGTACCTCTTAGTGTATATAAATCTGCACTTTTGTAAAGTACAATTGAGTAAAGAAGAATGACTACATTTAACAGACACAAATTACACAAATGTTGACTTCACGCAAATCACAAATATCAACCAGCTACAACGAAACAACAACAATATTCATAAGAAATAAAACTACATACATTTTTAAATAACAATTATTATTTTCTACATAAGTTCCCTTGTTTTGACCAAACATACATAATTTATCCAATCGCTTTTCCAAGCGGTTTATGGCTATTCCATACAGCCGCAATTTTTACTTGATTTGTACTTGTTTTTAGTTGGTAGAACTCAAACTAAAGTTGAAAGAACGTACATATTTGAGTTCTGATTCCAAAATGTGACATTTCAAGTGTTGTTTAATTAGAACCACTTAAATGTTTTTATTAATGACAACTTTAGGGTTTAGAGAGTAACAGTACCTTAATTAAAATAAGTAAGAATTGTAAGCTGCAGTTGAGTAAACTATTTATTTTTTCCTCCAATTTGAGATGACTATTTACAGAAAAACTGTTTGCCAATGGGGAAGAAAAAAATATAAACTTTATATATTCAAAATATAGGCCTATTCTAATAAAATAGGTCTTAATTTCTTACACAGTTTTTCCTTTCAAGTAAATTAATCTTGTTCTAATGATGTTGATTTACATTCACTGGAAAACATTACAAAAATAATGATTCCCCAAGCTTATAAGCCTTTGATTTGAGGATATTCGTGTGGATGGTGGAATTTTTAGATTAGCAGACCTTGAGCTTACCACGACCCACCAGGAATATTAGGAAGGATATAAATAAAGTCACATGTACTAGCTTATGAGTTGGGTAAAAACTAATAGTTTTAGCAGAATAAACAGCATCAGATGTAATTGTATTTCATAAGTATAGAGACTTGCTGTGGCTGTTTAAATAAGGCTTGGATGGTGGTTGGATGAGGAGGAGGCTTGTTTGAAGTACATTGTTTGTATGCTGAGGTTAGGAATATTTCTGAGGCTCTGATGGCACCTCTCCTGCCAGCTGCTGCATTAGCTTTGAATTAGTGTAGCTCTGCTCACTTTAATGTATAAGACTTGCCATTTATTTAATCTATTACAACTAAGGCTTTATTTGACTATGTGCAGAGTTTATTCTGCTTGAACTAAGGTCATCAAATCTTTTATGAACTGTAAGCCACAGAGGACTTTTTTGTTTTCTCTGTCAGCCTGATTTATTATTGCTGCAGTCTGGTGTTGTTTTATGGAGGTATGTCGTTTAACTAAATGCTCCTATTGTGCTGTATCTATTATGCAAAACACAACCAAATAAAATATTGATCAGATCAATGCCCACTTTGAATTAATTAATGCAAAGCCAAAAAATCAGAGACTCTATCAGGGATTTTCAGTCTTTACAGAGAATTTTGTACTGAGAATTAGAAAGACCAATAGTAAATCACGTTTATCAAGAATAGCCAAATGCACTACTCATAGTCAGCTTTCAGTTTAAGCTTTCTCTTCAAAATTTGCATGATGCACATCCAGTGGTGTATATATACACACACACACACACATGTTGGTCTACCTATCATTATGGGGACTTTCCATAGACATAATGACTTTCATACTGTATAAACTATAGATTCTATCCTCTAAACCTAACACAACCCCTAAACCTAACCCTCACAGAAAACCTTCTGCATTTTTACATTTTCAATAAAACATTGTTTAGTATGATTTTTAAGCGATTTGAATTATGGGGACACTAGAAATGTCCTCATAAATCACATTCATAGCATAATACCCTTGTAAGTACTAATTTGTAACTTACAAAATTGTCCTCGTAAATCACAAAAACACGCACACACACACACACACACACACATGTTGTGTTTCCATGTTTTATGGGGACTTTCCATAGACATAATGGTTTTTATACTGTACAAACTATTTATTCTATCCCATGACCCTAACCCTACCCCTAAACCTAACCCTCACAGAAAACTTTCTGCATTTTTACATTTTCAAAAAACATAATTTAGTATGATTTATAAGCTGTTTTCCTCATGGGGACCGACAAAATGTCCCCACAAGGTCAAAAATTTCGGGTTTTACTATCCTTATGGGGACATTTGGTCCCCACAAAGTGATAAATACACGCTCACACACACACACACACACACACACACACACACACACACACACACACACACACACACACACACACACACACACACACACATTCACACAAACAATGTTGGTGTGGCTATCCTTATGAGGACTCTCCATAGACATAACGATTTTTATACTGTTCAAACTATAGATTCTATCCCCTAAACCTAACCCTCACAAAAAACTTTCTGCAATTTGACATTTTCCCCAAAAAAATGTTAAGCGATTTGAAATATGGGGACACAAAATTCCTTGTAAAGCACCCAAACCCACCCACCCACACACAAACACACACACATTGGCAGATAAGTTTCAAAGATGTTAACAGCCAAGTAATTGTGGTTAGATGCAAATGTTCCTCCCTATTTTGGAAACATGACACCTCCCTTGTTTAAATCTTGGCTCTGTGGCCTTTGAAATGCTCTCTGCTCCTCACCCTGCTAAAGTATAAGGGGGTCAAAGGTCCCTTATGTGCATGTCTCTAGAAAATGCTCCCTCTCAGTTTCAGAAGGACCCAGAGGAATGCACAATGCAGCAGAAACGCCACGAGTCTGTTCCACTGGCCTCTGTTTAAGATAAATGGCCATGAAGAAAGGTAGAATTACCACACAAACTCCATAATGCAACATTCTTTGACATCTTCCTTTCCTTCAGGCTGTGATCTTATTGTCAAGGTTGCTGAGTACTCAATTCAACATTGAAAAGGAAGAATATACTTACCACCATTGTCAGAAATGTATGTGTTTAATAAGGGGCAATATTTGCTTCCTGGATGTGATTTTCAGGTGGCCGCCTTTTTTTGTAACCTTATGAGAGCATATGTTTCTTCTAACCATGAAAAAAACACATCATGTCACCCATTTATATCATATAATTAAATTTAATCAATTGAAATAAATTACGGCAAGTACCCTTTAGATCAAATGAACAAAAATAGCTGTAAATTATGCACATTTTTTAACGTATCAATACAAATAATTTGCCAGTCTATTTGGTAGATAATACATCTTACTGCATTTCATATTTGAATGTTACAGCTTGTTCAAATTGTATGGTTTTGGGGATTTTTTTGGGATTGCTCTATGAGGTTTGTGCGACCGGGTAGGGGTGAAAACACATCTGCAAATTCCGCTTGCAACCTGGCAACATCTGTAAGATGCGACGGTGAGAGGTGGTCTCCGCAAGGGACCGGGGTTAATGAACTTGATATGGGAGATACCTCCGGCCTGAGCTCCGTTTTTTACCGGAACTATCTTCGCCAAGGCTACAGGTAACACAGGAGAATTTGCTCCAAGTTCAGGAACGTCAATGCCGACTGTACGACAGGGGCACTCGACTACGGGAATTCGCACAAGAAGATAAAATGCTTGTATTGCTGCCCACCTCGTGCTCCAAATTACTCGCCAACTGGCAAGGACCCTTTACACTGGTGCTAAAACCCGGGAAGTAGGAGAGATGCGGCGTAAACTTATCAGATACTCATTTAAAAACACACTTAATACAGATGTCTGACAGTAACAGGTCAATATGTTGTCTGCATCTGCAGTAAAGCCATAACAAGGTATTGAATGTAATGAAATACATCAGATGTTTGATACCAGATTAAAACAAACAAAAAGAGAAATGAACTATGGGGCATTTTTGCAGCCATATTTTTTAATGTTTTTTTGTCCCAAACCCTTGTTAATCTCTGACCATGGTTACCAACTCAAATGTCTTTTTAAGTGTCTTTTGACATTGTGTTCTTAATTTTGTGATAAGCAACTTTTTTCAGCCCAATTAACTCTTGCCAAACATCAACATACAGCAGCAGTTTATGTGTTTATTGCCAATGACCTAAGGCTATTTGTTCACTTTGCAGCTTGACTGAATGTTAAACAAATGAGTACTCATTTTCTTCTTTGTCCCCATAGTTGGCTGTATGCACCGGATACAACCGTTTCCTGCAGCAGTGTCCGGCATGCAGTCCCCCCTAACCCCCCCACATAGATAGCGCAGGCTCTACTGCTCAACCCTTAAGCAGTTGACATCAAAAACTAGGTGTTATAGTGCCATAAATATGGAAAAGCAGTCTTCCGTTTCAAAGACCTTTATCCAATCCCATATAATGGCCTTTACACCAAAAATGTAATTCTGTCATAATTTACTCAACCTCCTGTCATTCCAAATTTATATGAACTTCTTTCTTAGGCAGAAAAAAAAGGGTGATGTTTTAATTAATACAGCAGTCCGTCTTTTCAACAGAGCGCAATAGTCTGGTTCCGGAAGTTTGACTGATTCCTTTTTTCCATTGGTGGATTAATTTTCAACGATAACTCATAAACCTTTAAAGGCAGACCTACCCTTAGCTCCGAGGTTGTTCATAGATGGTATATGCTTCTATTGAAACCATCAGTCTGTGTTATTTCAACTTCATTGTTTAAAAATCATGTTTGATAGCAAAATTCTTGGTAAATAACTACATTACCCATGGTCTAGCAGAGAAAACTTCACCAATCAGAGATCCATGGCCAACAAAGCCAGCAAAAAGTTTATCAGAGCCATCACTCACTCCTATGACTCACTGTGAATGATGTAATCATTACTTATATGTTTGTACAAATCAGAATATTTTCAATAAACGTAAAAAAATATTGCTTCTATACACATAATCAACAACCATATATCAATAGTTTTATATATTCAAATAATTTTGTATTCAATGACATCTGCTCAATGCTTCATGGGACTGTAGACCTTTTCAAATACAAAACTTTCAAAACAATGATGTTGTGTTTCACCTCAGAGCTGGGTGGTTTGGGTCATGACTCACAACTCTTTTATGAAGGATTTTATAAAAAGTCTATGGGAAAAATTTATGTGAAAAATCCTTCCGGAACCCAGACAGCTGGAAAAGTGGGCAGGCACTGTTGCGCTCTATACAATGGCAGTTGATGGTAACTCACTTTAAAGCTTAAAAAAGGAGGAAAATTATCATAAAAGTAATCCATGCGACTAGTGCGTCATATTCCAAGCCTTCTGAAGGCATTAAATTTTGGTGAGAAACAAACCGAAACTGTATAAATTTATTTTCGAAATTCTTAACAACCGAGAAGCTCGTTCATAATCGCTTGCATGTTCATGTGAGAACTTCAAGCAAAATCAAATCAAATCACTTTATTGTCGCTCAACCATATACAGAAGTGCAACAGAGGGTGAAAGTTTTTGGTGCGGTTCCATGCAACATAGCAGTATGACAATTACAATAAACACAATTTACACATCTTGTTACTCAGCACAATATACAATATGCACCTCATAATATACATATATAAAAATACACTGTACCCCCCATGTAATCAGTGTTGTGTTGACATTCAACAATTAATAGTCAGTTGCCAGTGTGTTATTAAGAGAAGTATAAAATGTGAGTCCAGTCTGAGGCTAATAATGTGTAGTGCTGATATATGTATCGTGAGCGATCAAGAGTTTAAAAGTCTGATTGCTTGATTTGTGGTTCAGGGCGGTACTATTGCCGTACCAGGCGGTGATGCAGCCAGTCAGGATGCTCTCTACAGTACTAGTGTAGAACCGTGTGAGGATGTGTTGGTTGATTCCAAACTTCCTCAGCCGTCTCAGGAAGAAGAGGCGCAGGTGAGCCTTCTTCACAACGGCCTCAGTGTGGACGGACCATGTGAGTTCCTCAGTGATGTGGACACCGAGGAACTTGAAGCTGCTGACTCTCCACCGGTGCTCCATTAATGGTGATGGGGATGTGTTCTCTGTCTTTCTTCCTGAAGTCCAATACAAGCTCCTTGGTCTTACTGACGTTGAGGGAGAGGTTGTGCTCCTGACACCAGCGTGTCAGAGTGTGCACCTCCTCTCTGTAGGCTGTTTCATCGTTGTCAGTGATCAGACCTACCACCGTTGTATCGTCAGCAAACTTAATGATGGCATTGGAGCTATGTGTTGCCACACAGTCATGTGTTGAGAACGGACTGAAAACACAGTCCTGCGGGGCTCCAGTGTTGAGGGTCAGTGATGAGATGTTGCTCAAAACATTGTCTTACTTACATACACTTGCATACTAAATATTTTAATCACTGTAAATATTAATATTTATTTCAAATTGCAAAAAAATAAATACAAAAATAAATAGTTTACTCCACGGAAACCTAATTTTGTATTATTCTTACTAGGTGTAATTAAGTTACCTGTTACTCTTTAAATCCTAAAGTTTTCATTAATAAAAACATTTAAGTGGTCTTAGTTAAACAGCATTTGAAATGTCACATTTTGGAATCATAATGCAAATATATACGTTCTTTAAACATTGGCTTTGAGTACTACAAACTCAAAATGGTCAAATAAACAAATGTGGCTGTGTGGAATACCCATAAGCCCTTGCACTTGAATAAATTTATGTATGTTTGGTCAGAACAAAGGAACTAATGAAGAAAATAATAATTTATATTTCAAAATGGAATATATTAAATATTTCTTATGAATGTTGTTTTGTTGTAGATGGTTGATAGTTGTGATTTGTTTTCACCATTATGGTGATTAGTGTTACCTCTGGTGAACTTGGTGAAGTCTGTTAAATTTAAGCCATTTTTCTTTACTCAATTATACTTTACAAAAGTGCAGATTTATGTACACTAAGAAGTACTGAGGAGAATCTAATGTGCAAAATTGGCTAATTGAGATCCCAGTAATTTTCCTTAAAAGATATGCTGTAACGCAAGTGAAATAATTAAATAAAAACAATGATAATTTTATCACAGATTAGTTAAGTTTACTTGTAACTAGTTACATTTACTTAATTTACTTTACTAAAAACTACGTTCCGTTTACTTGAGCCAAATAAGTATGTTTATTTAAAAAATCGTGCAAACCGACGGCCTTCAATTATTTGCTAAATTTTCTCCAGCAAACAAGCACTCTCACTGGAGGCACAGGTAATGTAAGCACTCTAGTGGTTATATATACTGTGAATGACTAAAATTACTGATGTTGCTTTAGTTCTAAATCCCACTAGATGCACCATCTGCCTACTGATCATACTCTTGAACAGTGGACTATGAAAATCAGCTTAGTCAAAAATCAGACCAGGCACCCTGCCAAGCCTGATTCACCTCAATTAAACTGTGGGGACAGCCTGCTAATTCAGTGCACATAACATTTGCCACAGAGCAATACACAAACTGCAGACTTGTTTACAGTCGGGCCAGCTGGACGCCTGGATGCCAATTTAGCTGGATGCTAAATTGTGTTTGAGCGCTAGGCGCAGCCATTTTTAATAAACTAGAATAGTTGTCTAAAAACAGCTGGAACCACATCTAGCAGCGTGACAGCATATTACTCTTTGTTTGGCAAAGCATTTTGATGTCATCAATGTTCTGGCATAATTCAGAAGCACAGTTTCTTTGGCTGTTTGTGGTTCTCCTTCACAAAGTGAAACAACGGTTTAATCATATAATTGATGGTGGTGTAATAAATAGAGCTTTTATTCTTATAGGTACCCTTGAGTGTGGAGAGGTGAGTTATCTGGGCCAAGCACTTCATCACCCTCCCCTTTGTCCCCCAAACTTCTGTTTTTGGCAGAGCTTGAAGGCTTTTACCTAAACAAGCCACACACTCTGTGACTTATTATTGATTTGATTGCAGGAGAGGAGGACAAGGACAGAGAGCTCAAACATTCATCCAGATATCCATCTTTTGTGGCAGACATAACAGGGAGCATCACAAATAATCAAAGTTTGTGTGTCAAAGTGAACTTTTGTTTTTAACTTTTTATACAAAATCCTGCATTCTAAACTTCAAATTCTGAGGTTTCTCCAAACATGTATATTGAGTAAGTGTTGAGAATAACCTGAAGTCATCTGTCTACAGTTCTTGAACATAGAGACATGGTCCTCTTTTTTCAATGCTCTTGGTGAATGAGAACCAACCAGCTTCTTCATTGCAACATCCAATCCTTTTGAAAACTCAATAAGCAACTGAATGGATTTAATTTAGATTTAGGATATGCAATGGACTAGGGACTCTCTAACCTGATGGCAACCATGACAGAAGAGCTGCATGGTGAATTGGCTTGGCTTCCTAATCCACATTCAGTGTTTTTCTTACTCTGACTAAATATTATGAAAGGTGGAATATTAGAATGGAGGACAAAAATGTATATGAAAATAAAAAGTACACAAAGATATGCTGCAGTACAGAAGAGTTATTTCACGGGAGTGAGGCAGACAATTTATACTTTATGGAATTTCGGTTGTATTTGTATCCTAACTCACAGAGAAAAAATGCACAGATTTTTGACACATGCAAAGATATATGTTTATTAAAAGAATATTTCCAGGTCCAAACTCTATCGATAGTATTTGTGCCATGCTGTCATTTATGACAGAAACCAATTTCAACACATCCCTCGGTTTGTACTGAAAAAAAATCCAAATATTTTCTGTGGGAAACAAAAGCATGCTGCAGATGTTGAGTTTAAAATGTATTTAACCCAGAACATTCCTTTGGGTAATCATCCTGCTGTTTTAACTCTTATTTTATAAATATATTTTTAATCTAAAGCTTATAATATTCATCATTTTATAATTTTATTAAAAGCAATTATAAAAATTCTTCTGTTAAAGCTTAAGTTGTTTAAATTGTCATTTACCAGGATTACAGAATTTACGGCATTACATAGTCATGGCAATGAAGTTAGATATAACTTTGACACATGACCATGTCCCCCATGTCCCCGCATGACCCACTGCTGACTCGGGCCGGGGGAACAACCCTGCCCACTCAACCCCCCCCCCCCCCGCCAATAATCTAGCGTCGAGTATAATTGAGCCACGTCGTGATTCCGCACACCTGGCCCCTAATCAGGCTAAATTAGCCCTCAAGAGGGATAAAGGCTGACTGAAGACGGCAGAGAGAGTCTTATTGAGTACGTGGCAACCCTGTGCAGCACCAAATAATCTTCTTCTTGAAGCCTGCACTGTCCCAATCCGGATGGATGTCAATATATCGATGGTGGAGGATGCAGGAGAGTGCTCCAATTTAGTGTTGCTTGATTTAACTGCAGCGTTTGATACAGTTGATCATTCCGTTTTAATTTATACATTGAAGAGATGGGTGGGAATATCTGGGGTGGCTTTAGACTGGTTTGTTTCCTACTTGATGAATAAGAAATTTGTATAGTGTCTGTTGGAGATGAGATGTCCTCCTCTTCAAAAATGTATTGTGGTATTCCGCAAGGATCCATGTTAGGGACAATATTGTTTTCACTATATATGTTACCGTTTGGTTCTGTAATTCGAAAATACAAAATTAATTGTCATTGCTGCAACCTGCAGTTGTATTTGTTGTTGAATCCCAAGGATCTGACTAATTTAAATGTTCTTCAAGCGTGTAGATATAAAAAAAATTGGATGGCATGTCATTTTCTTCAATTAAATACAGATAAAACAGAGGTTTTTATAGTCAGTCATGGTTTAATAAAAAAAAACAGACTGAGTCTGCACTTGGGCAAATATTTTTATATAAATTTACATTTTGAATATCACGTCAAGAAAGTAGTTCAGTCTTTTTTTTTTATAAGTTAAGGGAAATTTCCAAGGTTAGACATGTCTTGACTTTCAAGGATACAGAGAAGCTTATTAATGGTTTTATTTCATCTCACCTTGATTATTGTAATGCTCTGTTTTCATAAAAAAATCAATGCACTTTAGCACAGCTACATTCAGTGCAAAATGCTACTGCTAGTCTTTGACAGGAACTAGGTCTTATTATTCCAGTTTTAACTTCTTTATACTGGTTACCAATTAATTTAAGATTTTAAATAAGAATTACATAACCACATTAATAGGCATTACATGGTTTGGCCTTTGGCCTATCCTTGTGCCAGAATATTTAGCAGAAATTTTAAGACTTTATGAAACAATTAGACCTCTTACAGTAGATATTCTTGCTGTGAACTGTTGACTGTTACAAGATCCAGATACAAAACAAAAGTTGAATGAGCATTTGTATAATGTCCCAGTTTTATGGAACAGCCTGCCCTGGGATATTATGGGGCTTTTCCACTGCACGGAACATCTCAACCCGACTCTGCTCGCTTTTGGGGGGTTTCCGCTGTGGATAGTACCTGGTACCTGTACTTTTTAGTATCACCTCGGTCGAGGTTCCAAGTGAACCGAGCCAATCCTAAATGTGACGTCAAAACCTTGCAAATCACTGATTTGTCAGAGAGAATCGTCACTATCAGCGTCACTGGATTTGCGACACAGGACATCAATCCACTAGTTTCAAAGTTAGCAATAGTTATAGCAGTATCATATGTTCACACGACTTTCGAATTGTAAAAAGAAATGGCTGTGCGCAAAACTACGCTGTGGTCAATAAAGGAGGTGCAGACGTTCCTCTTTTGGAACGAATAAGTCTTACAGGAACCACATGACTACTGCCAGACCTACCAACAGTGTAGGGAAAAGTAAAAAAACAAACTTTTAAGTGACTACAGAACCAACAAGGAAAAGTGGAATTGGTTCGACCAAATGGATGCTATCTAAACCAGCGAGCAATGGGAGGGAGAGTGCCCTGGAATCATCCACAACATTGTTGGAGTTCACGATGGAGACGTACATTTTGTTACGTTAACTCTATATTTTGCTTGAAAGCTTCACTTTATTTAGTTGACCAGCTTCTGGAAAGCTTGCTTCTAAAACAACCAGGCCAATTTAACTGTTACACTTAGATCACCATGCAACAACTGCTTTCTGAAGCACAGTGAGCTAGTAGCTAACAGCTAGAGGTCATGTTATTGTTTATGGTCAGTAATGTTTGTGTCGCGTTTAAGATGATGTCACAGCAGTAGAGGCGGCGCGACTATGACGATCAACCTATAATCCCACTCACGTTGAGGCGGCACTAAACTGCAGTGGAAAAGCAAACTCAGAATAGTAAAGCGAGTAGAGTCGAGTCGAACCGTTACGTGCAGAGGAAAAGTGCCATAAGATCTGCTGAATTAGTGTCAGTTTTTATGTCTTGTTTAAAACTAATTTGTATAAACATGCTATTTATACTGTATGAATATGTTGTGTTTTACTGTGTGTGTTCTTGATTTTATGTTTTGTGATGCACTTGGTGCTAAATCACTAAAAGGTGCAATAAAAATAAAGTTACTATTATTATTATTATTATTATTAATAATTGTGAATAATGGCTTAAATTTAGGTCTGTTTCTCCCCCAAAGCGATAATATCACTTCAGAAGACGTGGATTAAACCACGTATGAAGTCGTATGGATTACTTTTATGCTGATTTACACCCCTTTTTGGAGTTTGAAAGTTTTGGACCCCATTCACTTACTGTCCATTGTATGAAAAAGAAAAGGATACTTTTGCAAATCACAAATGAAGATAAATATCTTCATTTGTGATTTACAGAAGAAAGAAGGTCATGGCACAAGGGTGAGTAAATGATGAGAGAATTATAATTTTTGAGTGAACAATCTCTTTAATGGGATTTTATGGTATAACATTGCAATAAATGAACACTTCGCTCAAAAATAAAAATTCTGTCATGCATTTCCGTTATGTGTAGGATGCAGTGATTAGTATGCTGTCATAGAGGCCAGAGGAAGAGTTCACACTCGAGGGTGGCCGTTTTTTCTCTCTGCCCCTAAGCCTATCCCACTGCAGATTTGAACAGGCCCATACGTCGACACGCTATGTTGCACCACACAGGCTGTGATTTCCTGCCATTCTCTCAGGACCCATCTGTTCCCACACTTTGGTGTACATTCTCAGCACCATCTATTCCACTCTCCGGGGATATATTGTTAAAGGTGCCATGTCTGACACACCTGCTTGTTAGACATGTCATAGCCGGTCATATTTCTGAACTGCACAGATGATATTTGAATAGCCGGAGCTGCAGACCAGGAAAAACTTCCCCCAAGAGAGACTGTGACTTTTGTTTGGTTGTCATCTCACTTGGAAAGATGATGAGAATAAATTTTTTTACAAAACCCAAAAATATTGAAAGCCATTTTTCAGCCACTTGTCAATGTCGACAAATGGCGAAATGTTGGTTCAATTTCAAGGTCGACTGTGGGATCAATGAAAGCTTGTTTTAAACCTGTTCACAATTCATTTAAAGTGACAAAGATATGACTAGACCTATAAAATCTATAAAACGTTTTTATAAACGATTTGATGTGCAAAAAAAACAACTTATGATACATCTTGGAGTTCTGTATATGGAGTCCTCAAAATACTTGTAATTATAGATATATTATTATTATTATTTATTTAAAAAAAAACAATTATCAGTATTTATTTTTTCAACTGTATTTTTCAAATAATACTGTATCCAAGACCAATGTCCTGATCCTGGAAATGTTTTTAAAAGGCTTCTCTCTTTTAAGGACACTTTTGGATTTCAGTCAAATTGGCTCAACATCTACAGTACATATTTCATACAGGGTATTTTAAGAGTATTATTCTAAATTAAAGGTGACTATAAATATGGAATAATGGAATTGCTGTCTTTGTTTCTATAACTACAAATCAGATTTATATTAAAAATATCCTGGCTCTTCCAATCTTTATGGGAGTGAATGGTAAAGCTTGGAAGAGCCAAGACATTTTTTAATATAACTCTGATTGTGTTTGGCTGAAAGAAGAAATTAATATACACATATATGGATTGAGGGTTAGTAAATTATGGGAAAATTTTTTGGGTGAACTAACCCTTTAAAACGCACTCATTATTTGAGCTGTAAAGTTGTTTAAATAGACATTTTTACAGGGTGTATGTTAGGGTATTAGGGTTTGTTGACATTACCTTATCATGGAAACTAAGTAAAATTGGCTATAACTTTACACAAAAAATATTAGTAAACTATTTTATCACACTAACACATATTGTTCATGTCTGGTGGCTATACTTTTGAAACGGTGAGTATTGTAACGTTTTTCTGATTGCCCCCCATTCACTTCCATTGTAAATGCCTCATTGTAAGATTTTTGCTTTTTTTTTTTAAAGAAAAGGAGGGACGAGTCAAAATTTATTTATGTGGTTATCAATATTATGCCACAAATGCTGAACTTATATTGAACCTGGCATATTCCTTTAATGCTTAACTGTTCTTTTATATTAATGTCAGCCATATTTTTTGCAATCGAAAAAGTGTATTTTTAAAATAAAGTGAACCCACATACAGGAAGAGTTATCATCTAACAGCTGTAGTTGTGAGTATACACTGTGCCTTTAAGAACTCTGTGGCGTCCCGGTGCTGTCTTGCAAAACACAACTAAAGGGGGTGGGGTTAAAGCTCACAGCCTGTATTGTCCAATAATTGATGTCGACATATTATCGTCAAATGAGCTTTGGACCAATCAGAGCGTTGTTATTAAAATATTTCTTCAGCTGGTCAACCAATGATAATGTTGCCTGATTGAAATAAAATCTCCTAACAATAGACCGATTTACAGGTTATGTTCACACCAGATATTCCCACTGAATGACTTATAATAAACGTATTTTAAATTGGTTTAGTACAATGAAAGAATTGTCTAATGTTGACGTTCCTCGCACAACAAACGACCGAAAATGATGTCTTGTTTGCTGTAGTTACTCATCGAAAATCAAACTCGGTTGCGAGCATTTGGCAACCCGGTGAGGGTGACGCGCCGTTGATGTGATACAGTTATTATAAACGGAGCGTCGAGACGTCCGGAGTGTCGCATTTTAAAGCGGTGAATGGAACAGCTTAAGCGAATAGTGCTCGGCTACGACGAGTTTTTGTGTAATCTATTAATCGTCAATTGTGACGGATCGAACACACCAGGTACGTTCCTTTACTCTTCATAATCCAAAAGTGTTGCAGCGTTACGATGTATATACATTATTATCGAAATCCATGAGAACCGCAACTCGTTCTGCTCTCCCTCTGCGAGGAACAAAATATTTCTTACGGGTTTAGCTCGCCTTAAGTTATGAAATGTTTGGAAAAGGTTGTCTTGTTTGTATGTTTGGACGGGGCAAAAAATGATGCAGAATTGGCACGTGCCAGCGTTTGAATGCAACTGTGTCGGACGACAAATGAGCTTTCAGTGACAGTCATATGCTGTGCCGTTATCAGATACTGTATGTGTGCATAACAAAGGGATATGTAAGTATTAAGTATGATCACTTCTATATGTGTCATTATTTCTGGTTCTGTAAGTATGAATAACGTTTTAGCAGAGCACCGAAATGTTTTTTTTTTAGATAGATAGAGTAGAAAGTCTATACATTTATTCTTAGTATATTAAGTAAACACTAAACAGCATTAACATTTCCTTGTTAAGTAATTTGTGGTTTGTGCATTATGAATTATGAGTAGGATCATAATACCTTTTCCCAGTTTGCAGTTTAAATAACAGATCTGTTTGATGGATGATCCTTTGTGATTATGCTTTGCTGTAACACTAACTTCTCTAGTGGTTTCATGAGACCCAAACGTAACACTTGCGTATTGATCTGTCCTGGAATTTTATGCAATCACAACTGAAAAATGGACTTTCAACATGTGTGGAAACCCAAAGACCTTCCTCTGGTGATGTGTCTGTTTAAGAGGCTAGATGAAGAGGCTCAACACATTCCCCATCTACGATAATGTTTCTTGTTTTTAATCCTTATTATCTTTCATGGTACCTTGTACGAAAACTCTGGATTTTCCCATTAGTTGAAGCAGTACTGACGAGCCACTAGAAGGCAGTGGGGATTGATATGTATCGCTCATATGTACTCAGCCTGTGCTATCTACTGAATGTAAACTATGCAGAAAGTACTCTTGAGGTTTTGTACTCTGGAGCAGATTGACTGCCACTTCTGATCTGTTTTTCAGTATTAGCACTGCGACAGTGCACTACATGCATCTTAAACAAAACACTCTAGTGCATTTGAATGTTAGATTAGATACTATGGTTGTCAAGTTGACAATGTCATAGACCAATTTGAGCTACACAATTTGGTCAGTATTGCATGAAAATTAATTCAACAACCTAAAAGCCGGTAGAAATGTATAATATTGCTGTCAGAATGTGGATGTACTAACATGAAGTAATGTGATCTTTAAATGCTTTCTGCAGAATGGCTTGAGGTTGGAGGTCACGAGAAATAAGACCATCACAGATTAGTGAGTGGCATAATGCACTTCAGTTTGTGGCCTATGGTAATATGGAGTCTCGACTGTAATGAGAGAAGAATCCTAGCCTCCGTTTCAGACTTGATTGAAGAATCAGGTTTAGACAATAGCTGACAGATGATGACTATATTGTAGGGAAACACCTCTGACATGACTAGGCCTGTATTGAGTGGCCAACTGATACTTAAATCATTGTTTGATCAAACTATGAACAAGTAAGGCCATAGGTAAAAAGTGGATGGAAGTGCATGATTGTTAAGAAAGGAATGAGATTTGACCCGAGAGCTCCTTTTTTGTCTTTTGTGATTGCTCAGAAATGCCATGAGCACTCTACTGTCAAATTCAGCGATGTATGGTTCTGCTCACAGAGAGCTTCCTACATCGAATATTTCCATTCTCTCCTTGTCCTTTAAGCAGAAAGCCGTCATGTCTGAAATGAAAAGGATCCTGCTCACTTTGTCTATTGCTCATTCAAGCACAGCTGGATTTCATTTTCAGATGTATATCTTTACTCAAGTGTTTGTTGGAGTTCTCTGGATGTATCAGTATTGTACTGTATAAAAAGATTACTGGGCTTGATATCTTTACATATCTTGATATTTTTACTGGACTATTAGACTTTCTTTTTCTGTGTCACCATAGTCTTTACTCCGTTTCTTGTGATACTTAAGGAACCCAAATAGAGTTTTCTATATCTAATTGATATGCCCAATCTTCATTTTAAAACTGAAGTGTGTAACCTTTTCTATGTTCAACTAGGGTTCCAGCTTAATATGTAACCACTAATAAAAAAAAAAGCACATTCGTAGATTTATTTGCCTGGCACAGCAACATTCAACATCTGCATGCTCTAATTGAGCCACAGTGGATTTATGCATAGTCAAGCTATGGCCTTTATCTATTTTATTTAGTATACATGACACAATGTGTAATCAAATATTTGAATGAAGTATGTAAAATTTGGCATGTTATATAGGCTTTCGCTTGTCACCTGAGCATGCATGCGCACGCACAACGCCAAGTCCAATATAGTGCAGCAGTCTGGTTCTGGAAGTAAAAATCCCATAATTTTTTTCCATATAGACATTGATTTTCAATTATAAATTCTAAACTTTTAAAGACAGACCTACTTAGAGCTCCGAGGTTGTTCATCAATGGTATATGCCTGGTATATGTTTAATACCAGCAGGTTATAACAGCAGAGAAAGATCCACTAATCAGAGAACTGGGGCCAACCGAGCCTGCAAAACATGCCTTGAAGCCACCACCCACTCCCATGACACTGTGAATGACATAATCGAGTCAATGTCTCTTCACCCTTAAACTTCTTTTTGTACATATCAGAACATTTTGCAATAAATGTGAAATAAATTGTTTCTATACTTATAATCAACAACCTAAAATCATAATCATTTTGATATTCCCAATGTTTTAAATTCGACTACGTCATTCGCAGTGAATCGTGGGATTGTAGTCCCTGTCCTCGTAAAAGACAGTAAGGACAGTGTTGTACCTTTTGTCTTTTTGTCAGGTTTTCAAATACTTTTTTGCTTCATATTAAAGTTTGTGATGTTGTGATTCACCTCGGAGCTGGTTGGTTTAGTTTATGCTTACAAATCTTTTATGAAGGATTTTATTAAAAGTCTATGGGAAATATGAATCAGCAAAATACATCCGGAACCCAGATGGCAGGAAAAGTGGTGGGCATTGTGGCACTCAATTGTGTGCGATGCATGCTGGGCGAAGCAGAACAACAATTGCATTATAGTTTGACTTTGCAAAAAAGGTTTCAGTCATATTAAAGCATTTGCATGACATTTTAAAAATACAAATTCTTGTTTAAGACACTCAAATGAAATTGAACTTTCATAATGCATGTATTATAAATGTACTGATTGGCTTAACCAATGGCATTATTTTTTTGTGCGGGACTATCGGGGGTGTTTGAAAACCGTTTATTTGCAATTCCTTTTGTGAAGCTAAAAGAATTACACACTTCAGTTTAAAGAGAAAATAAAATTTTTATTTCATTAAATACTTTTTATAGTCTATTTTATGGATATACTACTAATGTCGCTTCACCAAGTGTTGAAATGGTCTAATTTTCGGTCTTCCCAGTGAACCTGTGGTATCTTTTGTATTTAGGGCCCGAACACAGAGGTGCGAGGAGCCTATTGTATCTGCTCCGTTTATTATTATTCTGTATTCATTTTTCCAAAGTGAATCGCATTTTTGAGGGCCTAAACCTGCTTAAAAAGTCACGAAAATTTGGACATCGTGAGCCTCGTGCTACGTTTCACCTACATGTACGAAACTTGGTACACGTGTGTATCATGCTAAGACCTACAAATACGTCTCTTGGACCAATGCCCTAAACTCAACAGGAAGTTAGCCATTTTTATTTATCCCTCCAATTTTTGCTCAGTATTTGTCATTTCCAGGCCTCATACTTTACCAAAATCCTGCTAGAGATTTCATCGGATCGACATCATATTCAGTCAGTCTAATCTGAAGGCCTTGGCGATGCTAAATTGTGAAGCTTTTGAGTTTTAACTGCACGGTTCGGCGGTCTGACAATGTTCGAATTTCGCCATGAAATAAGTTGAAGTTGTTATAACTCATACATACAATGTCCAATGTGCACCAAACGTCACATGTTTGATAATAGTCCCAGCCTGAACACATCTTTGTGCCAACATTTAGTTATAATCATAGTGCCACCTACTGACAACAGCTAATTCCAGGCCTTGTACTTTAACAAATTCCTCCCAGAGATTTAATCAGATTAACATTGTATTCAGTCAGTCCAATGGCCTTGGTGATGTTAAATTAAGAAGCTTTTGAGTTTTCATTAAAGGGTGTGTCTGTGGCGGCCTGACAAATTTAAACATGCTCGAAAGATCAAGAACTTTTCACACACCTCAAAAGTGGCGAAAATGTTCATCTGATACAGGTTTTAGAATTAAGTGTTGCAAAATGGCTCTATAGCGCCACCTAAAAAAATTTCAACGAAGCAGCCCTCGCGGCACATTTCACCTACACATAAGAAAATTTGTAAGCTTATGTAACATGTACAACATGTACAAAAAAAGTATCTTGGAGCCATATCCTAAACGCAACAGGAAGTCAGACTTCCTTCAATTTTTCTCTTCAATTTTGCTAAATTTTTGCCATTTCCAGGCCTCGTACTTTAACAAACTCCTCCTAGAGATTAAATTAGATCAACATCATATTCTGTCAGTCTAATCTAAAGGCCTTTGCAATGCTAAATTGCTTTTGAGTTTTCTTTGAACGGCATGTCTGTGGCGGCCTGGCGTATTTTGATATTTCGAAAAAAAAGTTGTTGTAACTCCAAACATACAATGTCCAATCTCCCCAAACTTCACATGTTTGATAACAGTCCAGGCCTGAATACACCTACATGCCAATATTAAGTTATAGTCATAGCGCCACCTACTGGCAGCAGGAAGTGACATGTTTTAATGTATAGTTATAACGTATGTTGTGAAGTAATAAGTGTCTTACCTCAAGAAAAATGAACTTTCCAGTCAGACACAGCTGAAGTAGGCCTACTAAACTGCCTGAGAAAAACGCGTTGTCTTGTTTAAATATCTTCTGTGATATAAGATTTTGTCAGGCTATATGTCAGTATCATTATTCTGATGTTATTTCCGTATCTTTTGATAAAATGTGTTGTGAAATAAAAAGCCTTTACCTTCTTAACTCTCCTGTCCTCTCAGAATTACATACAAATACATGACCTGAAGAATTAAATACATTATTACATAAAAATTGCTACAAAATTGTAATGTTTTTCCCCTGGCACAGCAGCCCCAACTTACACCAGGGTGCGATGGCCCGTTCATCGCTGCTTGCGGCTTTAATTCTAAATTGGCCCTCAAGCATTATTGCATAGGATTATGTGAAATAAATTTCCTCTGTACAACACATTTCCTGGTGTAGCTGGAGTAAGATGAATGCTGCACAATGAAGTGCAGATCACGTTTTTCAGCATTCATATGACTGGAGGTTTATCCCTTGTTTCTCTGACTTAAGATCCAAACATTTTTCCAAAAGCGAATGAAATGATGTCATCATGAGATGAGATTTTTATGTTAAATATTGGTAAAATGTAAAGTTTTTCAAATGATGAGTTAGATTAAAAGTGTTTTGATACACAACACAGTGTTTGAATAAGTGCAAAAAATAAGTGTTTATAAAGTCATAATCAGCCGTTGTAGTCGTGATTTGTGTAAAAGTGTTGCTGTAGCATCTCTAGTGTTAATTTCACCAGGAATATAGCGAAATGTGGAATGCAGCATGTAAAAGTCAGTCTGCAAAAATGTAGTTATAGTAAATTTCATTCTAACATGTTATTTCATATAAGTAATTGCACTGAATTAAATGAATTTGCTAGTTTTGATTACATTTTTGACATCCAGAGTAATTTAATTCCTTCTCTTTATGCTATCATGAGCTGGCTTTGATGTGTAGACTATTTTGTTGATTTATAAAAGGATCAAACTAGTCATATGCAATCTAGTTATCCAGACTGAGTCATTGTTATTTTCTGTCCCAGAACCCCCTTTTTTTCATTGTAAATGTGTAGAACAGGGCCAGATTGGACACTGGCTCTGTGACCCTCTCCCTCAACCATAGCTTTGTTAAAGAAGAGTGAGACCCCTTTCATAGTCAAAGAAGCACTTCTCAAGCCCTTCTCATTATTAAGTGTTTCTGTGGTATTGTTTCAGCACCGGCCTTTGGAGGGTTCCCAAACAGATCAATGTCAAACCCAGTGGAGGATATCTGTAACAGAAGTGAGGAAGCTCTATTAATTTAATCCCAACACCTTCTTGATTTCACTTTCACAAATGTGAAACGTGACACCAAACATTGCTTAACCACAGTAGTAAATCAGTCAAAAGGCTGGTCCTCTGTGGTGTGAAGTGATTTATATGTAGAGGATCCTGCATGTCTTTTAAATCAGTGCACTCTCACTTTAATACTAAGTGGAAGCATCTTAGTATTCCATGCGTTCCATTTGTTCAATGTTTTTTAATGGTCAGTGATGTAGCCTTCTCATAATGTTTAGGCTACTCTAAACTCTACAGCTACCCACTCAGCTTATGTGCTATCCACAACTGAGATCTGTCTCTTCTGCATGGAATAAATTAGATTGGGTCTCTAACGTATGAACATTTATGATTGAGCTAACACAAGGCAAATAGGAAAGAGGATGAAATCATGAATCATCCATTGACACGTTTCATTGAAGATGCTCCTGAACAACATTGCCTCTTCCGGTGCGGTAGGGGTGTTTTAATCATTTCTACGATCAAATCAAATCAAATCAAATCAAATCAAATCACTTTATTGTCACACTACCATGTACACAAGTGCAACAGTAGGTGAAATTCTTGTGTGCAGTTCCGAGCAACATAGCAGTCATGACAGTGACGAGACATATACCAATTACAATAAACAACATACTTACACAAAACAATTTACATATCAAATGTACACATACTTACACAAAACAATTTACAAATCAGATGTACACATACTTACACAACACAATAATTATATACAATGCAGAATATAGAACAGAATATACAATACAATACAATAAGTGGGAGTATATGAAATATATATGTGTATATATATATATATAGCAGTTGTATTGAGGAGAATATGTTGACAGTCCAGTGTGAGATTATAGATTAATAAAGTGCAGTGCTAATTATTGATCCTGATAGATCAAGAGTTCAACAGTCTGATTGCTTGGGGAAAAAGCTATCATGTAGTCGGCTGGTGCGGGTCCTGATGCTGCGATACCGCCTGCCTGATGGTAGCAGTGAGAACAGCCCATGACTTGGGTGACTGGAGTCTCTGATGATCCTCCGAAGCTTTTTTCACACACCGCCTGGTGTATATGTCCTGGAGGGAGGGAAGCTCACCTCCGATGATGTTCCTGGCAGTTCGCGACCACCCTTTGCAGGGCTTTGCAGTTGTACGCGGTGCTATTGCCGCACTCAGGCGTGATGCAGCCAGTCAGGATGCTCTCTACAGTGCTGGTGTAGAACCGCAGTGAGGATGTGGTGGTTCATTCCAAACTTCCTCAGCCGCTCTCAGGAAGAAGAGGCGCTGGTGAGCCTTCTTCACAACGGCCTCAGTGTGGACGGATCCATGTGAGTTCCTCAGTAATGTGGACACCGAGGAACTTGAAGCTGCTGACTCTCTCCACCGGTGCTCCATTGATGGTGATGGGGCTGTGTTCTCCGCCTTTCTTCCTGAAGTCCACAACAAGCTCCTTGGTTTTACTGACGCTGAGGGAGAGGTTGTGCTCCTGACACCAGCGTGTCAGAGTGTGCACCTCCTCTCTGTAGGCTCTTTCATCATTGTCAGTGATCAGACCTACCACCGCCGTGATCGCCAGCAAACTTAATGATGGCATTGGAGCTATGTGTTGCCACACAGTCATGTGTGTACAGGGAATACAGGAGTGGGCTGAGAACACAGCTCTGCGGGCTCCAGTGTTGAGGGTCAGTGATGAGGAGGTGTTGCTGCCCATTCTAACCACCTGACGTCTGCCTGACAGGAAATCCAGGATCCAGCTGCACAGCGAGCTGTTTAAGCCCAGAGCCCGGAGTTTCTCATCAAGCTTGAGGGCACTATGGTGTTGAATGCTGAGCTGTAGTCTACAAACAGCATTCTCACATATGTGTTCCTTTTTCCAGGTGGGAGAGAGCAGTGTGTATTGTAGATGCAATGGCATCATCAGTGGAGCGGTTGTTGCGTAGGCAAACTGCAATGGGTCCAAAGAGGGGGCAGAACAGAGCAGATGTGATCTCTGATTAACCTCTCGAAGCATTTGCTGATGATGGGGGTCAGAGCAACAGGACGCCAGTCATTTAAGCATGTGATTATAGCTTGCTTCGGTACAGGCACAATGGTTGATGTTTTGAAGCATGTGGGGACTACAGACAGGGAGAGGGACAGATTGAAAATGTCCGTAAAAACACCAGCCAGTTGATTCGCGCGACGCTTCTGATGACGCTGCCCGAATGCCGCCTGGACTCGCGGCTTTACGGATGTTCACCCGCCGGAATGATCGGGTTACATCCACAACAGAGACGGAGAGTGAATCAACCTCTGTAGCGCCAGCAGCGAGTGCTCTCTCCGCGAGGGCGGTGTTACTGTCCTCAAAACGAGCATAAAATGTATTAAGTTCGTCCGGAGAGATGCAGCGTGTTCATGGCGGAGACTTTATTCCGCTTTGTAGTCCGTGATTGTGTTAATTCCCTGCCACATACTTCTAGAGTCAGTGGTGTTGAACTGGCCTTCAAGCTTGTGCCTGTACTGGCGCTTAGCTGCACTGATAGTGTTACGGAGGGCATAACTGGCTTGTTTACGCCCTCCGTGTTAGGAGAATTAAAGCCGAGGTCCGCGCAGTGAGTGCCGCGCTAACATCGCCAGTAACCCATGGTTTCTGGTTGGGGTATATCCGGATAGTTTTGGTCGGAACAACGCCCTCTACGCGACTTCCTGATGAAACACGCTACGCTGTCAGCGTAAACCTCGATGTCGCCATCAGAGGCGGACCGAACATCTCCCAGTCCGCTGCGGATCAAAAACAGTCTTGTAGCGCAGAGTCTGATTGGTCCGACCAGCACTGGATCGTTCTGAGGGTGGGTGCTTCCTGTTTCAGTTTCTGCCTGTAAGCGGGCAGAAGCAGAACGGAAGAATGGTCCGATTTGCCAAATGGGGGCCGATGCATCACGATGCTGACGTGGACGATTCTGCATTGATGCAGTAATAGACCATAATCGATTTTAGCCTACTGACGTTTCTCTGATGTATTTAGTCACATACGCGCTTGTCACGCTAGTGTAAATTGGCGGAGGGAGGCAAAACACAAAAGCGAGTTATGAAAAATGCACCCACTATTTTAAAAGCCTGGGCATATTTCGGCTTTTATGAACAAACTGGTAAGCACAAACTGGATAAGACACACGCTGTGTGTAAAGCCTGTCACACACACAAATAAAACATTTAGGGAATACCACTAATTTAAGAAACCACGTTAGCCGTTTTCACCCTGAGATGCTATCGCTAGTATGACTGAGTATCACTCTGCCTAACGTCATTTGTTTTTCATAAAGTGCATTTTAGCATGAAACTTGAACACTGTATTTTGTGCAGTCAGCACACAGGAATGGAACTATCTGTTTTATAATGGAAACCATAGCCCTAGTGATCAATATTTGTTCCCTTCAGCCTCAGTACTATTTTCAATGCCATATGAATGTGGTTGGGTGACTGTCTGTATGCAAAAATGCCTGCGGGTTAGTATTTAGGTCTATATAGAGGATTCTCTTCATGTAGGTTGCAGGGTAATGCAAAATCAGTTTCTAAGAATTTCTTGACAGGATTGAATAATGACGATCATAAATAATCTCCTTTATCTGGACATACATGAAGAGCTGTGTCAATTAAGGGTCACTTTACCAGCTTGAACTTCCTAGAATAGAAGAATCCCAGTGGTGTCATGCTCAGGTGTCTTAAACGTTATTGACCGGACTCCCAGGTTGGTCATTGTGGTTACTAGCCTAGTTTGGATTGGTTGAGAGGGGGTTCAATGCCTGTGTCTGCAGACTACTCTGATGGAAATGGCTTAAGGCTCAATTGGGAGCTACGGATGATCTAATGAATACTATGGCTAACCTTGTGTTTAAAATGTCTTTGATCATTCATAGGAATGAGCCCATTTGTGTTCAAGTATTTGACAGTTATAATATAATTTTATATTGGCAGCAAAAGAGATAGAGGTAATGATAAAACATGTTTTACAGCTGCATTTTTTTAGTCAAATTCTTCAAAACTCCGGTATATATTTTACTTGGGGGGAAAAAGTGCATGGAAACAGAACTTGGAAAAAAACGTGTCTTGGGTTTCCATTGCAATGCCAAGATGTTCATAATGCAAGCATCACTATTTCTATTCTTCATAACAAACCCTAAGTATTAAATTTTTGTGCATTACTCCTTTCACCATTTGTGCTACGGACATGAACAATACCTCAAATTGTATGGCTTTGGAGATGTTTTGCTTTTGTAAGCAATTCATCTTGTGGTCAATAAAACAAGTGAAGAAATAACCCCATAGGCTTTCATTGAAGGAGGTACCTGAGCCATATCGAAGGACCAGAATATCATAGAGACTTCAGGGGTGGGCTCTTTTGACTTGGGGTAGTTAGGAACCGCCCAAAACAACCTACAGAATTTTTATGGCTGTGGAAATATATGGGAATTTTAACATTTGTGATTTCCAGTCATGAAAATTTATTAAATCTTAGATCATGTCATGACAATTTCCATTTCTAATTTTCCTCTAAAATGATCTAATCAGCTAAAATTTGCTCTTGTGTAGAGTAAAACTTTCTTGCACACCATGATTTTTTATTTGTGGGCGAATCGTTCTTTTGAATCGGTGAATGTGTCAAAGATTCACAAATCTGTCTGAATAATTCATTAGTTAATTGGTCTGAATCAAAATGCTTTTTAAAAAAATCAGCAATCCCAAATGACTTGAGAGGTCATGGGGAAAAAAGGGTGGGAACCTCAAACCTAGGAACCACCCAGAACATCTTCGCAACTGCATAGCAAAATACCTAAAATCACTCTGAACACCATAGCAGTATTCTTGGAACCACCCTTAACACCTGAGCATTGTGGCAGCCACCATTTACATTTGCTTCAGAAAGTGAAAAATGTAGTTTACATAATGATCTCTGCAGGGATTCTCTATTTAAGCACAGTGCTGACACAGGCCAATATGTGCTATACTGATCTGTACTGTGGTCCAGGGAATAGCACAGGGAAAACCTTGTAACAAACCCAACACGCTAAAGCCAAAACAGTGTGGTCACGTTTTATGCGCACTGGTTGTTGTGTCGAGTTGGCCACCCACTCCTTAAGATTGTGTACCGCGCTGTGCAAATTAAAGACTGCTAGGTCATAAATCTTGCTGGTAAAGAGGAGTTTTCTGTACAAAGAGAGTGGGAGGAAACATGAGTCAAACTCAAGATATGTGACCAGATTGGTCTCTTATTTTCACACTCGTATTTCTTTTGTTAGTCCTTCTCTCTAAAATCCAATTGTGCTTATCGTCCAATATGTTGAAGTCTGATAATTTTTTGTCCTTCCTGGCATTTAAAAAAAAATGTCTAAAGCTTTTTTCAGTTACATTTCATTTGAGACTTTTTTGGTTCAACAGGGCAGGTAATATTTTTCATATACCTTTTTAATGTCAACATGCATCAGTTAATTTTACTTTCATAATCTGACTTATTCCTAAAAATTTGAAAAACATTTTGATGGGATATTATTGGATTGTAAAAAGTGGACGATTGTAAAAAGTGGACGTTATATGCTAGAATGGAGACAAGTGGGTGAAGCAAAGAGTGATTGGTGATGTCAAAATGTCGAAAAGGTACTACATTTTTATTAAGGCTTATGAAGGCATTGCTCAATAGCCATTATTTGGTATAGAGTACCCCAATAAACTGTGAGTGATAAGAACAGGAATGTATTAAGTTAATGGGGTAATTTTTGGTTTCATTTTGACGTAAATCATGTTGACTCAGTGAGTGTGTTGTTCTTTGATCAATAATTTAATGAGATGAGCTTTTAGAGATTGTTTAATTATATGATGTTGAGTGGATGATGAAGTTCTGTTCTGTTGTGTGTTTTAGGCCTGATGGAGCCAGGTACTCAACGAGAACTGCATACAGCAGATCCCAACCTCCGCTTGCTCCGTCAAGGCCAGTCCTGAGTATCGGGTGTTCAACTCAACCCGCAACTCACCCAACATTACTCCACCCTCCCCTTTTCTACTCCTTCTACCCATCTCAGCCCACCCCTGGCTCTTCTACCAGCCCTCCCGCTCGCTCCCGAGATGATTGGCAAGCTGAAGCAGAATTTACTAGTGGCCTGCTTGGTCATCAGCTCCATCACAGTCTTCTACCTGGGGAGGCACGCTATGGAGTGCCACCACCGGATTGAGGAGCGCAGCCAGCCACTGGTCAGCAGCTTGCGCACCACCCTTCACACGGGCCAGAACCTCAGCAACCCCTTCATCTACAATAAAGACATGCCTCTTGTATTTATTGGTGGTGTTCCTCGCAGTGGTACCACTCTAATGCGGGCCATGCTGGATGCTCACCCTGAAGTACGTTGTGGGGAAGAGACCCGTGTCATTCCTCGCATTCTGGCTATGAAGCAGATGTGGAGTCGCTCTGGGCGGGAGAAGATGCGTCTAGATGAAGCCGGAGTAACGGACGAGGTCTTGGACTCAGCAATGCAGGCTTTCTTGTTGGAGATCATTGTAAAGCACGGGGAGCCAGCAGCCTACCTGTGCAATAAAGACCCTTTTGCCCTTAAATCCCTCACCTACCTTGCTAAGATTTTCCCCCATGCTAAGTTCATCCTTATGATCCGTGACGGCAGGGCCTCCGTCCACTCCATGATCTCCCGCAAAGTCACAATCGCCGGGTTTGACTTGAGCAGCTACCGGGATTGCCTAACAAAGTGGAACCGGGCCATAGAGACAATGTATACACAGTGCCTAGAGGCAGCGGACAAGTGCCTTCCTGTGCACTATGAACAGCTTGTCCTACACCCAGAAAAGTGGATGAGGACACTTCTAAAATTTCTCAACATTCCTTGGAACGAGGCAGTTCTGCATCACGAGGATCTCATTGGAAAAGTAGGAGGCGTTTCACTCTCCAAGTAAGTAGCTTTCACCTTGAGTTATATGTCTACAGTTTAGGGTCCGGAATGCTCCAAGAGTGAAAGATTGCTATTCAGTGCTGGTATGTCATCAGGAGCAGAGACTTAATTATTCTTTGATTTAAAGGTAAAGTGTGTAATTTCTATGCCACTAGCAGCACCATACTGATTTGCAAAAATAATGATTGTTTCCTGAAAACTCCCACCATTTGCCATTGGTCGAACAAAGAGATAGGCCCGCCTCAAATTCAGGATGTGATGCTCAAGCAAACAGAACAATGTTTTGATAGCACACAATTTTCAGGGAACTCAACCTACAAATGCCTTTATCAGGGTGCACACTGTATCATTTTTATTCTATAATATGTTGTTGCTTGTAAGACTGAATTATGTGATGACATCTTTGGAAAAAGCCATGGCACACTGTATGACTTTATATCAGACTGTACTATACACACCGTAGCCAAAAGTTTGGTCCCAATCATCCCGATTGACAGTGATTATTGTGTGTTGTATCTCATCTGGCCATCATAAGAGCAGTAACACTGCACAACTGTGACACATTATTTCAGACACTGAGGCATTTATTGCATTTGTATCAATGACAGACGAATCTGCCCTACATCAAGAGAAATATTTACAATCCCAGAAATTCATATCGGCATGCAAAAGCTTGACCAAAATCTTATAATGTGAACCAGAAACTTGTAGTTGTCTATCCACATTATGCTAGGAAAAGAAAAAAGTATTTTAAAATAAAAAAAAATATTACACACAATAGGTTTAGGCAAAAAACTGTAACTGTTTTCTTTTAGACACCAAAGCAAAACTCAAAACATTTCCAACATGAAAATCCTGGGTTTAGGAGCCACCTGGGTCATTTAAGCTCTGTTCACTTGTCTTATCTAGTTAATGTCAACAGCCAAATTTGTCACACACATGCGATGTTCAAAAAACTAATGTACTTTACTATGTACTGCACAGTAAACTGTGTGGCCTATTATTCTTTTAAAATGTTTAAAAAAAGCAATATGGAATTATTACAATTTTTCAAACAGTAGTACGCTACGTTGTTTAATTCAGCGATAGTAGTCAAGCTTTCATCTTTGAAATAAAATTATGATTTTGCATTTTCTATCAAATGTTGGCAGTTAGAGCCATGAAGATATTAAAAATCAAATTAACATTTCATCCTGTGTATTGGTCACACTGGAAATGGTAGATCAAATTGATCATATTGCATTGAGGATTGCGGTATTCTGCTTGTATGCTCTACATGTAGTAAGCCAACCAAGTATTCAATGCCTAAATTCACAGTATACTTGCTATGTACTACAAAAATTTTACAAGTAGCATGGTATTCTGAAAATAGCCACAGTTTTCGTGTCCTTACACATCCCTTTTACCACAGCTAAGTGTACTTATGAACTTTTATGTACATGTACATGTGCAGATGTGTGTGGGTGTTTCTCACTCTGTCAGTCTATAACTGTATAAGTGTTAAAATTCTCACTGTCCAGTGATGTGTTCCTTCCAGTTCTGGCAGATAACAACTTGATAATCCCTGGAGTGCAGTTGTGTTTACAAGATCGGTTTTACCACAATGTGTTGTATTTCATTATACTAAAAAGCCATGTTACAGTCTAATGATTGCTTTACTCAATGTGCACTGAATAGACCAAACGAAGGGTGGAAGTTAACTGGCAGCATTCCTTCTGCTATAAAACATGTTGTTACAAGTTGGAACCTGAGTGATGCTTTTTTTTTTTCCAAAAGGAAAAATAGACGTGTAATATCCAAAGATGTCCACATGAGCTCATATTTTCTTGGATTATTACATTTAGGGCTCCTTTTCTCTTTTGTTAGTGCAACCCTGTTTTGTCAAGCATTTCCCACCCTTAATTTGTTTCTGCACTTTAGGGAGCTACTACATGTTCAAGATCAGCAAGGGCAGTGGCTATTGCAATCATGGAGTCAAGAAATATCACAACAATGTTGTATGGCAGCACATTAGATATTCTGACGCATGGCCTACAGAAGTCATTGAAGTCTCCAAAACTCAAAGGGGTCACACTCCATTGGCAAATTAAATGGCTCCTCCATGTTCCCTTAATATATATGGCTTCTGTCTGGTTGCCATTTTTAGAATTGAACACATTTTTAATTAAAAGCTTATGCTCTGAGAGAGGCCAAACTTTTTTTATTTTTCTTTGTCTTGGATCCTGTCGTATATCTCCTGTTTCTCCTTTTCCTTCTCAAAGCATTTCTGGTCTGTCTTTCATCTTTTTAAATGTGTGTTATCTTTGTGCATGCATACTTGCTCTGACCTTCCACTGCCTTGTATTCTCTCCCTTCATTTCAGTACCTTTTACTTCCTTTTATATTAGGGCGATATAGCAATCTTTTTAAGCCCTCTAAAAATATTTGATATACTCTCAGTATTTTTATCCTGTAATTGCTCTAAATTGACTTAAAGGGGGACCTATTATGCAAAATTCACTTTTACATGGTGTTTGTACATAAATGTGAGTCAGCAGAGTGTGTATACAACCACCTTACAATGTTAAAAGTCCACCCACTCCTCTTTCTTATTTTTCTATTCATCAAAAACATTGTGTCAAATGAATGGTTTTCGTTTATGCTCCTATAGTGACGTCACATTAGAGCAGGCCTCGCCCACGACTGGTGACAGACTCCACCCTATTATTATAGATCCTCCCCTGAGTGATCCTCACACAGTGTGCCATTTTTTTCAGCACTGGAGCAGATACAGTGAGAAGAATAATGTCTCAGCTGCATAAGCATCATAAGTGTTCTATTGTTGGCTGTAAACGTGAACATAAGAGTCTTCACGTACTCCCGGCATCAGAGCCATTGAAGACGCAGTGGACAAGTTTTGTTTTTGAAGGAAATGTGCCCCAAAACATACAAAAATGTGTGTAAGTTTGTGCAAATCATTTTACACTTGACTGCTTTGTGAATGAGTGCCAATATAAAGCAGGATTTTCAAAAAATTTGATTCTCAAGCATGGATCAGTACCAACTGTTCATGTTCCAGCTTTATATCCTGAAGATGTAAGTATCACACTTTATATTTTGTGAATGTTTGCAAATCACCTTTCCGAATGTGCTTGTTAGCTGATTCCACGGCTAATGCAACTAAAGTTACCATTGTCTCTGAATGTATTCATGGAGACCAGAGCTATGTCATTATTTTTTTATTTTAACGCTTACTGTAAGTTACCATTGTCTCTGATTCTATTCACAGAGACCAGATAGACATATATATATTCATAAATATATGGCTGAACTCCGGTATTTATGCTGTCAGTCATATTGTTTCTGATTTGTTGTTGCTGTGGTATCCCAAGCATGAGCTGTAAAGGCACAGCTCTCTTCTGGAAAGGGGCAGGGAGCAGCAGCTCATTTGCATTTAAGAAGACACACCCAAAATCAGAGTGTTTTTGATTCCACCCCCCCCAAACTTCACAGACATTCTGGGGACACCTGAGACGTATGCTACAGCTTGTAAAAAGGGGCATAATAGGTCTCCTTTAATGGTGATTTCAAAATGTAAAATTGGATTGAAAATGTTTAATGCAAAAATTAAAACACAGTAGGGCTAAGACACAAAATTTTAATTTTTCTCTGAAATATGACCAAATTTCAAATTAGATTCTAATTTTAATGACATTATTTCAGGTAGGGGAAAACATTTGTGTAACAAATCAATATAAACCAATCAGCACCGTGTTAGAGTGATTGTTTATTGCAAAGAACATATCTGGCTGTTATAATGAGTCAGAAGATTTAGTCAGTTAAATTTCTCAAAAATTTAGTAAAAAAGAAATGCTTCAAAGATGGTTCTGTGTTAAATTAGTGTTGCACAGTAGCCTATAGGAGTACTATATGGTGTGCCATAGTACTCCTAGCATTCATGATACCAACAGTACCACAGTGTTTTCTCATTTAAAACAGTAGTATGTATATACCTAATGCTTATGCAGCGAGATGCTGATAAGAGAGCATAGCAAAGTCTAAGACACAACCGGCAAAGACTTCCACCACTGGGAGCCATTCACTCCAAACACGTCCGTCTTGTCCTATGTAAGCATGCGGCGCTAGGCTAGACGGACATCTTTGACTTGTGTCGTCTCATAGTTTTTTCAGCATCTCTTGCAGTAACAATGCATTATTTAGATGCTGTTTGAATTTAAACGGAAATGTAAAAACACATCTCAAGACACCCGCCTTTTTGTTTTATTCATTGCGCTATGACTGTTTTAGCCCAAGAATGTAAGTCATCATCAGTGCTTGGAACAAATCCAAAATTTGAAAGCTAATTTTTATCTCAAGTTTGAATATTCTAATTTTGAATTTTAATTAACAGCCTTAGAACAGTAAAAATCTTCTCAAAAGTAAAAGGCTTTTTAAAATCTGTTTTTCACTAAATTAACACAATGTAATGTAACGTAATTAGCTATTTTTATGGATCATTCGTAATTGATTGCAATATTTACCTACATGCATCATTACTAACATGTTTTTAAGCAAATAAAATTCTGCGCAAAGACTTCCGTGGACATTTTGGTGTGATAACACAAGCAGGTTCATGAACCAGTGTGGTAAATTATTTATCATTTGATTTACAGAAATGAATCAAACTTATTAAATATATATCTGCAATTTTACTACTGAGGTTTAAATCAAAGGCGC
This sequence comes from Xyrauchen texanus, assembly GCF_025860055.1. Lineage (NCBI taxonomy): Eukaryota > Metazoa > Chordata > Actinopteri > Cypriniformes > Catostomidae > Xyrauchen > Xyrauchen texanus. Next base: position 20,029,010 of record NC_068311.1, read on the forward strand.
TACTAAAGTACTGTTTTCCCAGCATGCACTGTGGCATGAAGAAATTACTTTTTTTTTTTTTACTATTTACTGGTTTATTTTGACATTGTTTTTGTTTTAGTCCAAGTTACTTGTATTTTAATGTTCAGCTTTTACTTTTTTACATAAAAGTATGTTTGTTAACAATTGTTACCATTGTTACGTTATGTATGCCAAGAGCTGATTTCTGTGTGTCTTGATAACAACTTGAGTTATGCTGTAAGTTCATCAAAAACATCAAACACTCAATTTGATATAATTTTGCTGAAATGTCCTTTACTGTTTTTGCTTTTATTTTATTTTTTTATGTGTAATGCATCACTATTGCCACATATAGTGACAAGGTAGGATCAGATATTCATTCTGACCTTAGATTTTGTCTTCCAAGTAGCACAGTGCAACAACTTGTCTTTTACTTAAACTTAAATTGACTGGCTGGAAGAATATAATATAATAATAAAGGAGGTCAAAGGTGCCAGCTCAAGAGAACACTAATCACCAAAATGGTGACTTCAAACAAAACACAACTATTGTTAACAAAACAACAACACTAATTAAACTAAGACTTCTATTAAGTCAGAATAAAAACTTTTGTATGTTTTTTACAATTTTTGTAGACCCAATGCATTGCCAAAGCATATATACTTATTCAAGCACAAAGAATAAAGGGTATTTCACCATTATAACCCACAATGCAGTGCTATACTTTTATTTTAATGTGTACAGGTTGTTGGATTTATTTTAATTTATTCTAGAAATTCATTGTTCAATCATGGCAAAATGATACATTTAATATGTACATTGCTTCAAAGGTAAATTTTTTTTTTTAATTTTTTTTATTTGACTTCTCATTATGCAGACAAGTGAAGGCTGATGTGAGATGATAAAGAACAGAAGTGTTGGTCAGAAATATCATGAACACTAACCGTGTGCCACAAACTAACATTTCAAAATGTCACTATAGCTTTCACCAAGACGATATCATGATTTTAAATGTTAATTTTCCCCTAATGCCTTGCATGGAACAGCTATTTACCATAAAACTAGTCACTTCACAGTGAGCCTGCTCTTGATCTCCCAGAGTGCAACATATTTACAGCAAACTACTGTATTTAAGAATCACAGCTGATTGCTGTAGGAATTTGGCCGTACATTTACATCAGTTTTTTTTTTTACAGTGTACAAATGGCTTAATTGTAGTCTTTTCTTTTTCATATTAAGCTAAGATAGGAGAAAGTTCAACCACCAATAAAGTTACACACTTCAGCTTTAAACAACATGAATTTAAGGACTCGTAGGATGAAAGTATTAATATTTGAACAGGTACTTTTGTTGTTGTATTATGAACCAAATACATGAAGACATTAGGTCTGAATCTATTTTCCATGTGTTCAGCTGGGAGTGCTTTGACCATTTTAAAAGTCCTATCAGTAATGTAGCATGTTATTGCTGGCTGCTGTTTTTATGATCTGTTGTTGCTCTTCTGAAGAACATTTGGAGAGAGTATGAAAGGGCACACAGTTAAAAGCAGTGTTTGGAGGGAGGGGGTGGTAATTTGCGTAATTGAAATTTGCGTATTTGCACAAATGGCCCTGAATTTCGAAATATGGGGCAACAAATGCCTCCACACGGATTTCCTGTTTTTATTTATTTATAATATTCAATATAGCTACAAATACATGCATCACAATCTTTATTTTAAATATTTGCTGAATATTATTTGTTGCTCGCCATCCGTTGCGCAGGCATTGCCGAATCACTGGAGGATCCTCTCACGCATGATTACTTAATAATAATATATTAACTAATCTCTATATGTTCAATAAACCTAATTCTTAAACTGAACATTAACCACTTTTATTGTGAGAATCATATCTCATTAAACGGACAAAAATAAAAAAAATTTTGCCTTGTTTTTTTTCAATTTGGCATGTAGGAACAGATTTGTTTAATCTCCTCATTACACGAAATGCTGGAGAAATGCTGTCATCTCCTATGTCAGGCTATGTTAACTTGGAGCCAAAGTATTTGGAAATTCCTGGAACTTGTTTCAGTCACAGTGCACATTATGCAGTGCAGAGATCTGGCAACATGTAATTACTGTTAAAATTGTAACTAAAATATTTCCAAATGAAATGAATTAAAATTGGAATCTAATTTAATCAAATTAAATTGGAAAATCTATGCCAATACTCTGCCCTACAAATATTAAGTTAGTTGAAGGGAGCAGTAGCACACAATATTATTACAATCACTGAATGGACATGTGGATGTTTGTGTGATGACACTGACTGATTAAGCTTTTATTGTCAATAATTCATTTCCAATATTCAGATAAAATGAAAGGAGTAATTTTCTGGGAAATCCTCATGATATTTGAGCTCATTATCATAAAACAACTGCTGCAATGGTACACTAAGTAGTTTGAACATGTTGCATTTTTTTAATTGAACCAATAAAGCCTTTTGAAAGTCCTGTGAACTAATGCACTAATCTTTTGTGATTCATGTATTTTTCTAAGGTAATTTACCATTTTAATATGCTTTCTCCTATCCCAGCTATGGTTAATATGCAGAGACCGCTAAAACTAAGCAATTCGTAGATTTAAGTTTCAACACTGTGGCTCTCTATCTCTTTTACATTTTGGGGAATGCTGTTTAAAAATGCATTATTTTTGTCGTTCTGTTTGGTGCTGTAGAAATTATTTCCATAAAATTTTTCTTTTCCATTGTTAAAGCTTCTGCTCTGCTTTTGGCTCCTCTTACTCTGCAGCCACTGAAATACTGACATGATAATGCTTCTTAATGTCAATTGTTTGAACAGGCTTTTGAGCTTTAATGGGGATTTATGCTGTGCTGTACAGATCAGTCAAAAGAATCCCACAGCAGGATCTGTGGTGACTTTACTTTTGTAGCTCTACACTCATTTCACCAGTGTCCTGAGGCATGATTTAAGTGCTGCTTGTGTCTGTGGTGTCTGCTCCAGTAAGCAGTCGAGTTAAAACCAGGCTCTGTTAGATTAGTGAGAGCCCTTCAAGTGACCAGGTCCCTATTCCACTTCTTTTGTGGTGTCTGTGAAGGGTTGCCTGGCTGCTTTGTTTATACATAAAATACATCCTTCATGAATGCTGCGTGTGCAATGCTGCTCTTTGCTAGGTTTCATGATAGAGAGATTGAGATCTTAACCTGGAAAGAGAAAGATATATATATATATATATATATATATATACACTCACCTAAAGGATTATTAGGAACACCATACTAATACTGTGTTTGACCCCCTTTCGCCTTCAGAACTGCCTTAATTCTACGTGGCATTGACTCAACAAGGTGCCGAAAGCATTCTTTAGAAATGTTGGCCCATATTGATAGGATAGCATCTTGCAGTTGATGGAGATTTGTGGGATGCACATCCAGGGCACGAAGCTCCCGTTCCACCACATCCCAAAGATGCTCTATTGGGTTGAGATCTGGTGACTGTGGGGGCCATTTTAGTACAGTGAACTCATTGTCATGTTAAAGAAACAAATTTGAAATGATTCGAGCTTTGTGACATGGTGCATTATCCTGCTGGAAGTAGCCATCAGAGGATGGGTACATGATGGCCATAAAGGGATGGACATGGTCAGAAACAATGCTCAGGTAGGCCGTGGCATTTAAACTATGCCCAATTGGCACTAAGGGGCCTAAAGTGTGCCAAGAAAACATCCCCCACACCTGTACAGTGGTAACAAGGCATGATGGATCCATGTTCTCATTCTGTTTACGCCAAATTCTGACTCTACCATCTGAATGTCTCAACAAAAATCGAGACTCATCAGACCAGGCAACATTTTTCCAGTCTTCAACTGTCCAATTTTTGTGAGCTCTTGCAAATTGTAGCCTCTTTTTCCTATTTGTAGTGGAGAATGAGTGGAGAAATGGTTGTGCGTGAAAATCCCAGTAATTGAGCAGATTGTGAAATACCCAGACCGGCCCGTCTGGCACCAACAACCATGCCACGCTCAAAATAGCTTAAATCACCTTTCTTTCCCATTCTGACATTCAGTTTGGAGTTCAGGAGATTGTCTTGACCAGGACCACACCCCTAAATGCATTGAAGCAACTGCCATGTGATTGGTTGATTAGATAATTGCATTAATGAGAAATTGAACAGGTGTTCCTAATAATCCTTTAGGTGAGTGTGTATGTATGTATGTATATATATATATATATATATATATATATATATATATATATATATATATATATATATATATATATATATATATATATATACTCACTATATTTTTGTCTGCGAAGAAAAACAAATAGGCTGGTTGGATTATGCTCTTTAAGAGCTTTCCAACAACATGACACATGGCTATTTGATCAGTTTGATGCTTTTATTTATTGCAATAAAATATGCACAGTGCCATATTTTTCTTTCTTTTTTAAATGTTATTTATCAAAACAGAACACTTCTGATTTCAACGCCCTTGTTCAGTTTTGGTCATAATGCCTACATGCAATGGAAAGCTTTCAAACAATACATATTTTGAGTTGGTAAAGACTTTATTTGTTAATATTTTGACTATTACTTTTTTGTTTTTCTTGTGGGCCCATCGGTAAGAAAATGAGCTTAAAGGGTTAAAGGGGTGATAACATGAGGAATACAATTATTTTAATCTTCTGACATGTAAGAGATAATTTTATTATAAAAACATACTGTAAGTTTCAGAACTTAAAACTTCCTCCTCAATACAAAAAGAACATTTATTTAAACTAAGCTGCAAAACGGCTCTTTTGGATATTCCCTATCTTGTAACGTCACACATGACTGCCTCTAAAGCAAGATTCTATGAAGAGGAGAGAGCATGATGGGCTTCTATTCCTCTATGACAAAGGGGACTTACACAGGACATTTACATTTACGCATTTGGCAGACGCTTTTATCCAAAGCAACTTACAGAGCACTTATTTCAGGGACAATCCCCCCAGAGCAACCTGGAGTTAAGTGCCTTGCTCAAGGACACAATGGTGGTGGCTGTGGGGACTGAACCAGCGACCTTCTAATTAACAGTTATGTGCATTAGCCCACTACGCCACCACCACTCCAAAATAATCTAATGTGCTAATTTACATTTATGCATTTGGCAGATGCTTTTATCCAAAGCAACTTACAGTGCACTTTTAAAGGGACAATCCCCCCAGAGCAACCTGGAGTTAAGTGCCTTGCTCAAGGGCCCAACAGTGGCATCTAGGTGGTGCTGGGGCTTGAACCCCCGACCTTCTGGTCAGTGCCCATCTCTACATAAACATGCGATAGATTAACTACTTTGACCATTATCATGCATCTCGCAGTGCTTTTAAAAGACACAATGTCAAGTTATAACTAGGACTGGGCACGAGAAAACATTATTGATATTTATCGAGGAAATAAAAATCATCTATATTGATCAGAAACGTTTGACTAATTTTTTATATTGAGCCCATGATCTATGAAGACAATCGGATCAGGTGTTTGTTGCTGTTCGGCAAAGTTATACACACAACTAACTAACTGCATCACAGTCATGATGTTGATGTTGGACTTGCTGGTGCGTTCAGACATTAGCTGTATTGCATTGTTGTCAGTGCTGTCTAGTTTAGTATACAGCAATATTATATTAGCTGGATATCTAGGTTCTAGCCACAGTATTGTACCATAAAATAGATTGCCAAAAGCCAATAAACATCACTAGAGATTATGATGTTTATTGGTATTTGGCAATCTATTTTATGGTACATTACCGCCACCTACCGCACCCATCTGTGCTATTTTGAATCTCTTGTGATGTTTATTGGCAGTTGGCAATCTAATTTATGGTACATTACTGCAACCATCTGAGCTATTTTTAATTGTTGGTCTTTGTAAACATGCTAGATGGACATCTTTGGCTGGTTTGATGCGTTTCCGGCGATGAGCGCAGTGTTTTAACAGTTCAATTTTTAAAACTGCATCTGTTCTGCTCGTGGTGGCATAGTGACTTGCTCAAAGATGCGCGTCAGTCCGCGCATCTTATCACGTGGCTTGTTGAGTGAGTTACCGCGGAGACATGGCACGTCTGAAGGCACACACTATTCTCCGCGACATCCATGCACAACTCCACGTGCCCCACCGAGAGCGAACCACATTATGGTGACCACGAGGAGGTTACTCCATTTGACTCTACCCTCCCTAGCAACCGGGCCAATTTGTTTGCTTAGGAGACCTGGCTGGAGTCACTCAGCACACCCTGGATTCAAACTCACGAATATATATATATAAGTATATAAGTATTCAGATAATTAAAATGCATTACATTCATATGGCAGAAGAGTTAATCATTAATAAGACAACATAGCCTTAGAATACAATGTATTTTTTACTACCATATTATTGGTCATAAACCAGTCATTGGCATACAGTTCACAGATATCCATTTCACAAGTGAATTTGTCAATCAGTTGGAAATTTATTATGAGTGCTTGTTTAAGGACCCGTCAATTTACATCTGCATCAGACATGCTTGTGTAGCGTCTTGGATGCTTTGCATCATAAACATAAAATGTTTAGGTCACTGTGTCAAGTTAAATATAGTTTAATACTTGGAACACATATTGAGATCCTTTAGTTCGGATTTGCGCTCCAAGTGTTTGGAACGCAAGAACGTAACGCAAGTTTGTGTTCTGCTGCTCAAGGGTGTTTTTCTTCACTGTATAAACTGTGCATTGCCATGCAGCTGAAGTTTCACTTACTGCCCTCTGTAGTAAACAGGTGGTACTACAAGCTTGCGACAGCCCTAATTTATAGTTTATGTTGCTTTTATACTTTATACTGTGCTTGAGTGAACAGTTTAATATATTCGGATGCAATGCGTTGGATATGCGTTATGGGTGAAGTCTAACATTTATTTTTTATTGTTGTGTAGCTGGTTAGTTTTCTTCCATTTTGAGTTTCAAATATACATGGGTGTTTTCGAGGGGCTGCAAGATGTTAGCCAATCATAACAGCAATCAACACAACTTTAATTAGACAGAACATCAAACACAGCAACATAAACACACAGAGCGGCCAAGTGTGTCTCTCTCTCTCTCTCTGCGGCATCCCCGGCTCTTCCCTTAGCTCCCTCCCGGACATGCATCCGCACGGCCTGGCCATGCCCTCCTCGTCGTCACAATGACTTGACCCATTTAACCACAATTAAAAATGTCACTGTTCATTTAACCATAAGAATTTAGAATCTATGGTTATACTGTGAAATTTTGTATTTATACATGGTAAAAAATATTTTATATATACACCCACCGACCACTTTATTAGGTACACCTGTACATCTACATAATCATGCAATTATCTAAACAGCCAATTGTGTGGCTGTAGTGCAATGCAAAAAATCATGTAGATATGGGCCAGGAGCTTCAGGTAATGTTCATATCAATCATCAGAATGGGGAAAAATGTCGATCCCGTATGTCCGGGATGGTTTGAGTATTTCTGTAACTGCTGATCTCCTGGGATTTTCACACATAACCATCTCTTCAGTTTACTGAGAATGTTGCCATAAACAAAAAACATTCAGTGAGCAGCAGTTCTGCTGATGGAGAAGGAAGGCTACGTTAACTCCGATAACCCCTCTGTATAATTGTAGTGATCAGAATATCTCAGAATGCACAACACGTTGAACCTTGAGGCAGATGGGCTACAACAGCAGAAGACCATGTGAGGCACTTTATTAGGACCATAGTGTTCCTAATAATATATATAATTTACAAGGTTTTTTTTTTTTGTGTGAGCCGAAATGTGAAAATCTCTTGTGCTTGTGCCTGTGAGGTAAGTGCAGCTGTTTCTTTAGTTTCGTACAGTGTCCGCGTGATGCCGCGTGATGTTATTGTGGACTAAATGTGAATTGTTTATTTTTGTTTTTTTGTTTTTTTTTTGGCCTCAAAGAAAATCTAAATGCCAGACTCCTATCCACCAAAAAAGCAACTTAAATCATCTGTTAGGGAGCATTTGCGTTAATAGGGGTTACTGAAGCAGAGGGATGTAATACATGCAGACAGAAGTCATATAGAGGTACACATCCTGCAAATGGAACAGGATATTTCACTAGTTGCCCAACAGCCAACTAGTGAGTGTAATGTTTTTAGCTGTGGTGCATTCTGGTTACATTTAAAGCACTTCATTCTGTTGTGAATTTCTCAGTTTTCCTGTTGTAGGGCTGTGCTTAGCATGCATATATTCTTCAGAAACTTGTCCAGTAACACATTCAGTTGTCATATGTGACTTTTTTCCTCAGTGCTGTTTCATAAAAAGAAAATTAGCATCTTATTGTAAAATCTTAAACTTTAAACTTTTTTTTTTTTTTTCAGACTCTCACCTTGGCATCCCTACTGTCTACATCACACCACCACATTACATATTGTGGTTATAAATTAAATAGTTGCCAGTAACAGTAATTATATAGCTTTATACCTTATTTTAACATAACAGAACCTAATTACCTACATAACCTAACCCTAACATGGGTCAAAAGTTACGTAACAGACATAAGCATTGTGCATGGAGCAATACTTCAGCACTAAAGTACAAGAACACCTCTCAATCTTGTCCAGCAGATGAGCTCCCATTAAAGGCAGTCAGAAAAAAATGCTGGTTCTAGCCTTCATCATTATGCAATCCTTGAGGGGAATGAAACCATCATAGCTCATTTCAGAGAAGGCTCTGATATGATTTTAGGAAGAGGGTAGCCTGAAGGGCCCTAATTGCTGATGATAAACACAGAACCCCATAGGGGACGTACAGATGCAAGTCCATTAAATTTTGCCCACAACACCTGCCAGAGGAAAAGCTCACTCCACTTAAGTCTGTTAGTGGCAGGTCCCTATCTGCCCCCCCACCCATCGATCAGTGGCTCACTACTATGGTTTGCCCTGACTCTCTGACCAGAACATGGGCTAACATTTATGGGTCTGACCTTTAACATCAGTTCTGAATGCATGATTTACTGTAAGCAGCTGTTGGCACAGACCTGGCCATTAACATGAGCAAGCCATGTAGCTGAGGGCTCTGTTATCTGGCTTTAGTAGTACACCGCATGTAAAAAGCTCTAGCACCCACCATGAATAATTGACAAACAGTCAGAGACCATTAAGCTGCTCTTCCAGCAGAAGTGTGTGTGCATTTATCTCCCTGCATCAACGGGAAAGAAGGGTTATGTGTTTGTATTGGGGATGCATACAATGACAATGCCTGGACAATGACAATGCGACTTAGCAGTTGTAAGAAAGTGCAGAATTAAGTAGGTTGTTTTTTTCAGCAGCTTGATGGAGTGCAATGGAATGGAACAAAATGCAGTTTTTTTGACTGTTTTTGCAGCGAAATGCAATGCAGCAGACATCTGAATGTGCATGGCAATGGCAGCGGTGCTTTAAAGGGGATTAAGTTAAAGCAGATGCTGTTTGCACCCTGCTGCAAATAATTGTGGATGCAATTTACACTACGGTGTAAATAGTGGCAGATATTATTTGTACCCCATTTTAAATACTAACATACAGTATTAGGCCACCACTGCAGCTTGCTAATTGTGTGTTTTGTTTTTTTGTGTGTGTGTTCAATGTATTTGGAGTTAGGTTAAACCATGAAACTTAAACATGGTTTTACTACAGTAACGTTTGGTTACGTATGTAACCTCCGTTCCCCGAGGGAGGGAACGACACGTTGTGTCAGAGAAGCGACACTAGGGGTCTCTCTTGAGCGCCGATATTCACCTCTGATCTATTGAAAAGGGCCAATGGGAGTTGGCAGTCAGTATTTGCATACCCCGCCCCCGGACATACGGGTATTTAAGCGGGGCAAATACGGGAGTTCATTCAGGATTTTTCTGAGGAGCCGAAATGGTCCGGCCACAACAGTGGCTCGGTTCAGCGACATGGCGGAGGAAAGACACAACGTGTCGTTCCTCCCTCGGGAACGGAGGTTACATATGTAACCAAGCGTTCCCTTCTGTCGCTCTCTCCACGTTGTGTCGGAGAAGCGACACTAGGGGCCCATTCCAATCTTGCCATGCGCTGAACCGTGTACGTGAACCGCCGATACAGAGGCGGGCAGAGATTTCATCCAGTGCCGCGCATCGTCTGTACCTGGCTGCACGTACGCTTCCCCAATGCCCCATAAGAACATCGGAATCCTTCTAGTTACCCTGGGAGGGGAACAAGGCGATGTTTGCCAACATGGGAACGGGCCAGCCTGGCTGGGCCTCTTTTCTCTCTATGTTTCTCACATAGAGCAATCACGGCTGGGGCCCTTACACGCATATAGGGAAGGGGACTTACCCAGACCCTCGCGGAGACCACACCTGCCCTTTTTCTTGGGGAGGAAAAGTGGTAGACACGCCACACGGCTGTCTTAGGGCTCGTGTGGAAAGTATGGTGCGGTGGTAGATCCAGCCTCGAAAGGGGGAGTTGCTACAGCACGGCGACCGGGCAGCTGTAACTGCCTAAGGGAGACACGGGGTCCGCTCGTAAGGGGACAGAACCGTGGAATTACACACAGGGGAGTCCGAGCAGGAGGCCTTACCTGTGGAGCACCTATACCAGTACATGGTAGCCATCAGGGTACCCACAGTGGCTTGGGTCGGCGAGTTCCTCCGCTGAACCGCGGACCCGGAGGGCTAGGGAGGAATCAACCAGGGGCCCGACTCGGAGTGGGGCGCCCTGGGAAGAAGGCGCACTACTTTACCTTGACGTCAGGAAAAGGGCGCTGGGCGCAAGCGATCCACCCGGCCGGTCGGTCTACGTGTTACCGAGTTCTACGGGCTCGGACCTGAGAAAACACGAGACACAACTGACTCAACGCGGAGGTTGTAAAACCTTGCGAAGGTGTTGGGTGTTGCCCAACCCGCGGCTCTACAGATGTCTGCTAGGGAGGTGCCCTTGCCAGTGCCCACAAGGACGTAACACCCCTTGTTGAGTGAGCTCGGACCCGCAAGGGTAGGGGCACGGCCTGGGTGTGATAAGCCAGTGTGATGGCGTCGACAACCCAGTGGGCGAGCCTCTGTTTGGAGACGGCATTCCCTTTCTGCCATCCCCCAAAGCAGACAAAGAGCTGCTCAGAGCGTCTGGTGCTCTGTGTGCGGTCCAGGTAAATGCGCAGGGTGCGCACTGGACACAGCAATGAAAGGGCTGGGTCTGCCTCCTCCCGGGGCAGCGCTTGCAGGTTCACTACCTGATCTCGGAATGGTGTGGTAGGAACTTTCGGCACATAGCCCGGTCGCGGTCTTAGGATCACAGACGTATCTGCCGGACCGAACTCCAGGCAAGTGTCGCTGACAGAGAACGCTTGCAGGTCCCCGACCCTCTTGATGGAGGCGAGCGCGATCAGCAGGGCCGTCTTAAGAGAGAGGGCCCTGAGTCCAATTGATTCAAGCAGCTCGAAGGGAGGTCTCTAGAGTCCTGCCAAGACTATCGAGAGATCGCAGGAGGGAACTAGGCCTGGCCGGGAGGGATTCAATCTCCGGGCACCTCTCAGGAACCTTAGGATCAGGTCGTGCTTGGCCAAAGACTTGCCATCTACAGGATCGTGGTGGGCGGCAATGGCGGCAACATACACCTTGAGGGTGGACGGGGACAGCCTCCTGTCCAGCCTCTCCTGTAGGAACAGGAGCACTGACTTGATAGCGCATCTCTGTGGGTCTTCAGTTCGGGAAGAACACCAATCTGCGAACAAGCGCCACTTTAGGGCGTGAAGGTGCCTGGTAGAAGGGGCTCTGGCTTGGTTGATTGTATTCACAACGGTCGCGGTAAGCCGGCTAGCTCTTCCGCGTCCCGTCCAGGGACCAGACGTGGAGGTTCCAGAGGTCTGGGCGCGGGTGTCAGAGCGTGCCCCGTCCCTGAGAGAGGAGGTCCTTTCTCAGGGAATTCGCCAGGGAGGAGCTGTCGCGAGAAGCCTGAGTTCCGAGAACCAAGTCCGAGTGGGCCAGTAGGGGGCCACTAACGTGACTTGCTCCTCATCCTCCCTGACCTTGCACAGCACCGGTGCAAGAAGGCTCACTGGGGAAATGCGTGACTTGCGCAGCCCCGAGGGCCAGCTGTGTGCCAGCTCGTCTGTCCCGAGGGGAGCCTCTGTTAGGGCGTACCAGAGCGGGCAGTGGGGGGTTTCCTGGGAGGCAAACAGGTCTATCTGGGCCTTGCCGAACTGTTCCCAAATCAGCTGGACCGACTGGGGGTGAAGCCTCCACTCCCTGCCGGGCAGGCATTGTCGCGCATCCGCTACGACGTTGAGCTTGCCGGGGATGTGAGTGGCGCGCAGCGACTTGAGTCGCTGCTGGCTCCATAGGAGGAGACGGCAGGCGAGTTGTGACATGTGGTGGGAGCGTACGCCGCCTTGGCGATTTATGTACCCCCCACTGTGGTGCTGTCCGATCTCACGAGGACATGTTTGTCCCGAACTAACGGGAGGAACTTCCTGAGAGAAAGAAGGACGGTCAACAACTCCAGGCAATTGATGTGCCAACGCAGCGGGGCCCCCCACCCGGACCGGGAGGCGTCGGTTGTGACCAGGACGTGTCGGGACACCTGCTGCAGGGGCACTCCTGCCCGTAGAAAGCAGAGGTCTGTCCAGGGTCGGAGTGTTTTGAGGCAGGCGGGGGTGATCCTTACCCGATGCGTGCCGTGGTGCCATGCTTGTCTCGGGACTCGAGTCTGGAGCCAGTGCTGGAGTGGTCTCACATGCATCAACCCCAGCGGCGCGACCGCCGCGGAGGACGCCATATGCCCCAGGAGCCTCTGGAAAAGTTTTAGAGGGACCACTGTGCCTGGCTTGAAGGAAGCGAGGCAGTCCAGCACCGACTGAGCACGCTCGCTCGTGAGACATGCTGTCATTGAGACTGAGTCTAACTCCAACCCGAGAAAAGAGATGCTCTGAACCGGAGTGAGCTTGCTCTTTTCCCAGTTGACTGAGGTGCCGGAGCACCTGGTCTCTGTGTGTGCATAGTAACTCTCGAGAGTGTGCTAGGATGAGCCAGTTGAGGTAGTTGAGAAATGCGGATGCCGGCTACTCGTAGCGGGGCAAGGGCCGCCTCTGTGACTTTCGTAAAGACGCGAGGGGACAGAGACAGGCCAAAGGGGAGGACTTTGTACTGGAACACCTGGCCGTCGAACGCGAACCGTAAGAAGGGTCGGTGTCATGGCAGAATTGAGACGTGGAAGTACGCGTCCTTCAGGTCTACCGCTGCGAACCAATCTAGATGCTGAACGCCAGCCAGAATATTTCTCTGCGTGAGCATTTTGAACGGGAGTTTTAACAAGGCCCGATTGAAAACTCGCAAGTCCAGGATTGGTCGTAAGCCGCCGCCTTACTTGGGTACAATTAAGGGCTGTAGAAACCCTTCCTCATTTCGGTTGGAGGGACGGGCTCTACCGCGCCCTTGGCTAAGAGGGTCGTGATTTCCGCGGACGCCCCTGAAGAGGGGCGGGAGCCGGGCAAACTGAATTGCGTAACCGAGTCGAATGGTCCGGTGCAGCCAGCGTGATGCGTTGGGAAGCGAAAGCCACGCTTCCCAGCTCTACGCTAGGGGCACCAAAGGGACGAGTATTTTGGACGTACCGGCGGGGCCTCGCAGCGGGCGGAACAGGTAATGCAGCGTCGGGTGGCTTCGTTGCGGCCTGAGGCTGAGGTGCTGAGAATAGACTCAAAGCACTTACCTTGCTCCGCGCACCCGGCAGGGGGCGGGTTCGTGACTGAGGAGGAGGAGGTCTCATGCTGGCGTCCTCTGGACTCGTCTGAACCGGCCGGCCGGGGGACAGAGCGGTTTTTACCCGGTGAAACGCAGCCCGCCATTATCCCGGGATCATCTTCATCGCTCGCGGCACCTGCGTCAATCCCGTAGGAAGGAGGCGAGGAGCGGAGGGTGGCTGGAGTGGCTTTCTTCCTCACAAGAAATCAGAGATCGCAACGCTGCTGCAGCTATGTTCTCAGGCTGAAAACATAACCCATTGGAGAGCATACTCATCCCGAGCCCGGACGGAAAACAGCAAGCGTGCCGGGGAGGCGGGGGGTTTCAAGGGGGTTCACCCGGCGAAACGCAGCCCGTCATTGACCCCAGATCGTTTTCATCGCCAGGCGCCTGCCTCAATCCCGTGGGAAGGAGGCGGCGCTGGGCGGCTGAAGCGCTCTCTCTCACTACAAGAGAAAGCCTACGATCGCAATGCTGTCATGGCTATGTTTTCGTACTGAAAACATAGACCATTCATAAAAAACGCTGCCTGCGTGTTTCGCAAACCCAGGTACGCCAGGCGGTTTTTATGACCGTCAGAGGTGGGGAGAAATCACCGCCTCCAAAAACTACACTGGGGCGGAAAGGCATCTTCAGAAAGACGCGTCCTGAAAAGGACGTTCAACGCTGCTGTGTTTGCTCTTTTAGAGAAATTTACTCTTTTAAGGAAAATAACTCTTTTAATATACACAGTGTGTATGTGTGTCTGCGCTGTCGGCGCTCAGGGGCAACAATGCACGCCGTGCAAAGTGAAGGAGAAAGCCGCTGTTGTGCGCCGTCAAGATCCAACAGCATGCAGATCGTCAGAGGAAACAGGAACGTTTTATAGTGGTGTGTAAACTCACAGCAACTGCAGACAGACCATCGGCTCCGAAGAAATTTTCTGAATGAACTCCCGTATTTGCCCCGCTTAAATACCCGTATTTAAGCGGGGCATGCAAATACTGACTGCCAACTCCCATTGGCCCTTTTCAATAGATCAGAGGTGAATATCGGCGCTCAAGAGAGACCCCTAGTGTCGCTTCTCCGACACAACGTGGAGAGAGCGACAGAAGGGGAACCATAGTTTAACCATGGCACTCATCCCGAGCTTGGACGGAAGCAAGCAAGCGTGCCGGGGAGGTGGGTGGTTCGAGGGGATTTACCCGGCGAAACGGAACCCGTCATCGGCTTCATCGCCCGCGGCGCCTGCCTCAATCCCGTAGGAAGGAGGCGAGGAGCGGCTGAAGTGGCTTTCTCTCATGACAAAAGAAAGCCGCAACCGCAATGCTGCCATGGCTATGTTCTCGCACTGAGAACATGAACCATTGGTGAGAAATCACTCATCCCAAGCTCGAACGGAAGCAAGCAAGCAAGCATACCGGGGAGGCGGGTGGTTCGAGGGGATTTACCCTGTGAACAGAGCCCGTCATTATACCCAAATCGCCTTCATCGCCCGCGCCGCCTGGCCCAATCCTGTAGTAAGGAGGCGAGATGTGGCTTTCTCAAAGCCGTGACCGCAATGCTGCCATGGCTATGTTCTCGCACTGAGAACATGAACCATTCATAAAACGCTGCCTGCGTGTGATCACAGCCCAGGCACGCTAGGCAGCTTTTATGACCGTCAGAGGTGGGGAGAAATCAGCTGCATCCAGAAACTACACAGAGACGGAAAGACATCTTTAAAAAGATGCGTCCTGAAAAGGATGTTCAACGGCAGCTGTGTATTTGGTCTTTTAGAGAAAATAACTCTTTTAACTGCGCTGTCAAAGCGCCCAGGGGCAAACTGCACTGCTGTGCAGAGAAGGAGAAAGCCACTGATTTGCATTGTAGATCCAACAGCAATCGCACTCAGAGGTGGGAGGAACAGTGTGTGACTCGCAGCTCGCTGCATACATGATCATCGGCTCCGAAGAAAATTTTTTAATGAACTCGACCGGGGGCGGGGAATGCAAATACTGTCTGCCAACTACTCATTGGCCTTTTTTCATAGATCAGTGGTATATTCGGTGCTCGAGAGACCCCAGTGTTGCTTCTTCGACACAACGTCGAAGTGAGCGACAGACTGGGAACTTAAGATAGGACGTTTTCTGTAAGACGCCCCCTGGTCTCTAAGACCGTCCACTAGCAGAGCAATCACATGTGTAGTTCATCACATTAACTATGGACATGTTCCACAAAGTTTCACAACCAGAAAGTTTCAATGTTATTTTTCTTAATTTTAATCAATATACGTATCTATTTTTTTATAATTTGAAACCATACAAACTTAATTTTGTGAAATGTTTTCCTTGAAGTGTGTTTGGGCTATATTTCTTTAAAACAAAAAGATTCTTGATTTTATATTTTTATCACGCATGTTTACTTGTGGCTTAAAGGGATAGTTCACCCAAAAATTAACCGGAAGCAATTTGTATTTAATAGTTAAAAAGTACTTAAATATTGATATTTTTTACACCAAAAGGGATCGTTTCACTTTAGAAGACATTAATTTAACCAGAGGAGTCGTATGGATGATGTTTATGCTGACGGTTGGTTCTCTTTGGAGCTTCAAAGGTCAGAGCCAATCCACTTGCATTTTAAGGACCTACTGAGCTAAGATATTTTTCTGTTTTTCTTCAAATGTGTTCAGCAGTTGAAAGAAAGTCATACACACTTGGCATGGCATGAGTGTGAGTAAATAATGAGAGAATTTTCATTTTTGGTTGAACTAACCCTTTAAGTGTCCAAATACTTTGTATAAAGTATTTGGACCATTGACCATAAAGACCATTGTATAAAGTGGCAAAAGGCCAAAAAGATAATATAAAGGATCTAATTTCAAATCAATTTTGTTTTCAATACAAAATAGACTTTATGTTGTAGTCAAACAGAAATATGCTGTGCACTAATTTGTATTAACGATGGTCACTAATTTGTTAAATTAGGAGAAATAAGCAATTTCTCCTAATTTAAAGGTAATATCACTATATTAAATAAAAAAAAATAACAGATGCCATACGTAACATTATAATAGAAATGGTAATTTAATTTGAAATTGTAGCTGCTTTTCTGTGTTCTTATTTTTGTTGCTACTGCCTCCACATCCAAGCTGTTGCCATTCATCTTATGTTTGTGCTTTTAAACCTTACAGATGCTAATTTTGTCTCAAAGGGTGTCAATGAATCATAAAAAGATTCATACCAATTAGCGTCAGTGCAGACCGAGTCCTTGTTTGGAATGTGTTGGCCATAGCAACAGCAGAACAGAGGATGCTATTTTTTTTAGAGAATGGCATGATGCATCAGTGGCCAGGCTGTAAAAAAATGGCTTTTCCTCCTGTCCATGCTTATGTGTGCTTTCTTTTTCTGATTTTTTTTTAGTTTTTTTTTTATGAATGATTTTGAGTTTTCCACTGAGGAAAATACTGGAGCAAGGACAAGAAAACAGTTCTCTCTGTCCTGGGAAGGAGTAAATCTATTAATCACGTAAGAAAAGTGCAATTCCAGTGTAAATGGATTATTGAAGTGTAGCACTGTATTGACCAGGGACTTGAACAATGAAATGTACAGAAGAGCTGCTTTCCAGTAGAAATGGACTTTGTGGTGCCTGGGGAGAGAGGCAGATCTCTAACGCTGCTGAGGTTGGGGAGGGTGTGATGGGAAGGTGAACACAATAAGTCAAACACAGCTGCGTTCCTGCTTTCCAGGAATAAGAGTAAAAAGAAAGGTTCTGGAATGCATAATGTTTTGAATGTTTATTTAGAATCTTTATAATATTCTGTGACCACACAATGGAACAGATTTAAACCGATTCAGAATGTTTCATGAATGGCCTTACTTTAAAGGTTCACCCAAAAATGAAAATTCTGTCATTTCCTCACCCTCATCAAACCCATATTTTGAAACGCAAAAATAATAACAGAACTTTTATATTGAACTATTCCTTTTAAGGCATTTAATTAAGTTAAAAATCTAAGTGATTTCAGAGTACATACTCATTGAACAGTGTGTGTGTGTGTGTGTGAGAGAGAAAGAGAGAGAGTGAGAAAGAGAGAGTGTGTGTGTGTGTGAGAGAGAGAGAGTGTGTGTGTGTGAGAGATTGTGTGAGAGAGTGTGTGTGTGTGTGTGTGTGAGAGAGAGAGAGAGAGAGAGAGAGAGAATGCACACAACACTCTGATGTTGGGCGGCAGTGGAGCTGGCAATCCTCTGTGTCTTGGCTTTAGATAGGGATTTAGTATAGTAATCTGTTTCCCATCTGGAAACAGTCCTTTCTATGAGGGAAGAAATTATAAAAAAATGGGGGTAATCTGGCCTCTAACTCCGACTACAGTTATTCCATTCCAAACAAGAGAAGAACACCTATTGATTTTGTAAACAACAAAAAAAGAGAGTGCATTTCACTTAGGGTGAAGCTCACAAAGAACATGTCCAGGTCTCATTTCATTCTTTTCATAAACAAAAATGAGCCTATTTTTTAGGACCATTAAGATATTAAGAGTTGTGATGTTATTTTCATGATAAAATCAAGCTTATTTCCTCCCCAACGTTCAAAGAAAAAAGTAATACATTATATTTTGCATAAAGAAAATTAAGCATATTTTATATTAAATATGACAAATATTACCCATGCATGTTTGTGATATTCCTCCAATATTTGCAATTCCCATCTTATAGGATAACAGGGATGGGTGACAAGATGAGTTTCCCAGAAAAGGGGTTAATTTCTTCTTAAAGCAAATATTTGTGAATTTTAAACAATATCTTACAATTATGTAAGCCACTCCTATGTTTTATTCTATAAACAAACACCTGACAAACACTGCTTTAGCCCTTTCTTTGCAAATAATTCATTTCTGAGTCAGACATAAGAATAATTTACCCAGGGTGTGACATAATGCCTGATTCATGTTTAATATTTCCACAAATGTCTATCCAAGCATTTTATGGTGGGGTAATACTAAGGGAAGCAGCTTATTTAGCAGGTTGTGCTGTTAGTAAATTGGGACAGGCTCCCTACTAAGCATAAAACTAGACTGAAATGTATTTGTTTATGTGGATGTTCAGTAATATGCACATTGGAAATAAATCTACTCATAATTAATTCTATATCAACACGGTCAGGATAAAACTACTTAACTCTGCCAGTTCATGCAGTATTTTGTACATCTGGACAAGCAGATCAAGAATCCTTCATCTCCATCTCTGCCATCTTATCTTAATCAAATATGAGTATGGTGTGGAATGTGAAGTGTGATGCATGGCAGCCTGGGAGATGATCCTGGAGAGTGAAAGGCCATTCATTTAAAGCATTTACACAGTCTGAAGTGAAGGGATGCCTGGAGCATTCTTTAATTGTTATTCTGAATAAGGCCTATTTAGTGGACTGTGGGTAGAAGACTTTTAAGTGTCTGGAAACACATTGACACCAAGACTTCACACTTTCTTTCTTTTTTTTTTTTTTTTTTTACCACAGATGATAGTTGGCTAAAAAAGTGCAATGTACATTTTTCTATTTTCAAATATATTTGAGTGAACCTTGGGTAAATATTGTTTAAAATAGTTGTCTTATCCTTAACTCATTGGTTAACCACTAATTACTACTTGACAACTTTCTTATCTGGCAAACTGATAAAAACCTGTGCACCAGCTACTTTGAAAAAGTTACATCGCATCCAGCCAATCAGAATGGAACTGGTGATTTTCATGTACAATATGCATAGCAGGTGGTGTTTGCAGATTTTCAAGTGCTAGATACTCACACGTGAATGGGTTCAAATTTGCCTTCACAAAGAAAACTGTTGCACTATACAGTCCTGATTGACAACCATCTTTTTCTATTCCACAGGGTAGAGAGATCCACAGACCAAGTGATCAAGCCTGTCAATGTGGAGGCCTTATCCAAGTGGGTGGGTAAAATCCCCCCAGATGTGCTGCGGGACATGGCAGTTATCGCCCCCATGCTGGCCAGGCTTGGTTATGATCCCCACGCCAACCCCCCCAACTACGGCCGGCCCGACCCCCTTGTCCTGGACAATACTAGAAGGGTGAGTGTGCATCTACAACACAACATAACAAAAAAATCAGTGCCCTGTTGCAACAAACTCAAGTTAAAAAATAATTTCATACAGGTTTGGAACAACACAAGGGTGATGACAAAAGATGACAGAATGTTTATATTTAGGTGAATTGTCTCTAATGTAAGGGCTTTGTTGCAACTGGGTGGAGACCTTCTGTGGCGAGTTTATTTCTTTTTTTTACTTTAGTTTTACCTGAAATCCCCTCACTAAGTCAACCCTGTTTTCCTCCATCTGTTTCCAAGTGATGTCACTATTATTATTGTTGACATATGTCTCACATATCTGCAAAGTATTTTAAAAAGTGTTCCTCAAGCTAGGCTGTATCAGAAGGCATGTTATGAGACTGGGATCAGAGGATTTCGTATCGCTCAGCCACTGCACTTAGTACTTATTTTTACCATTTTTAATCCATGTATTAAAACCCATAACATTCCAGACAGCCTGCAAGGGAAAACGGCTCCATGTGCTGAAATGGGCACTTAGGTGTGAGTTGCGCATTTGGGATTAGCGCATTGCGGTTATGCAGATTGGAAAATCTGTATGTGAGCCATTACATCTCCACTTAGTTCTTCTGTGTCCTCAGATGATTTTCAAGCAGTGACTACATTTACGTGGACACCAGAAAGCGGGTTATTGCGAGAAAGCAGCATTCTGTTTGACCTTCACTGTATTAGCGACG
The DNA here is from genome assembly GCF_025860055.1 of Xyrauchen texanus. NCBI lineage: Eukaryota > Metazoa > Chordata > Actinopteri > Cypriniformes > Catostomidae > Xyrauchen > Xyrauchen texanus. Next base: position 20,049,517 of record NC_068311.1, read on the forward strand.
CACTCTTTACACCTGTATAAATGTGGATCGATCAGTAAGCAGCTTCCTCCACAGCAAAGTAATTTCTCTGTAACGTTTGTGTAAATAACAAACATGGTATCATGGAAGAATTGTATTCCCTGTTGCTTCGCTTTATTTCCAGATATTCCAGAACAGTTGCTGTAATTGCTACCTTACCTTTCTATCATGACCTGCAGTGGAATTGCACTTCAATAATGGGGTTGGTTACCTTTTACGAAAAACTCCAGGATTCCCTCAACGTATGAGCGCATATACACGAACGCGAGAGACTGTTGATATTTTACAGTGGTGTTTATAAATTGGTATAGTTTATAGTGTATGTGTTTTTCCCACTGTTTTGTTGAATTGTTGTTGGGCTCCATCCTATGATGTTTGTTATTTGGTCTGTTCCACGCACATGCGCACTCCCCAAAAACCCATTAGAACACCATGTAGGTGTCCATGTAAAAACGTTACGTGTTTACATGGCCACATGAGCAGCTTTCTCAAGGAGAAACCTTGTTGTGTTTAACCACTTTCTCTTAATCCCTTAAACGTGTGAGGAAATATGCATTAACGTTTACATGACGTTTTAGAATGCCACTTTCTGCAAAAACCCTGGAATAAGACCTTCTGTTCATTGTTTTGAGATGTTTTTTTATTATTCGGTAGAGGCTTAAATGGATTGGATCTCAACGAATCAAAAGGATACAAGGGAAAAACACCTTTCATTGCATTTGAGAGACCAGTAATAAAGGTGAAATGAGCGTTCTTTATAAAGAACCAAACATTAATTGACACTCCATTGAATCCATCTTACTATCATCATGTCAATGATTCATGGTGCGCTGGTGGATATAGACCCAGCCTATTGCTGTCAAATCTTAATAAATGTGCTTTCTATTCCGAAGCAAGTTGGCCGATTGACCAGCCGTTCTGACATTAGCATTATTCCCCATTAATCTCACTCTGTTACAGGTAATTCCTCTCTAAAGAGAAGTTTACAGAATGTTGATATACTTATGATCTGAACGGCTTCTTCTCCATGATTCCTTGCACTTCAACACTAATGTTTACTGAGATAAATGACAAGACAATTTCAAGGCTAATTTGGTCTGTTTATGATGACAGTTTCAGAAAATGTCAGTGTTATGATTACTTGCACAAACATTCATTGATTTCTCAAAGTCAGTACATTTACATGAAGTCATAACCAAGCTTCAGTGGGTTTTTTGTAATCGAAGTCTGTCTTTGTCTGTCCAAGAATACATGATAGTGCATAATCAAATATTTGAAAGAAGGACGTTAAATACAACAGGTTAAATATAAGTCGCGTGGCACCTCTGTCTTTTCAGAACATGCATGTGCACAATGCCAAGGCCAATTGAAGTCTGATTAACAACATGCTGGATGAAACCATATTCATTATCTAGGTCTGTTAGTCCGACTTCGCAAAAAATCAGAATGATGCGATTTCCGTTTGAATAAAGCATTTGCATTTTTAAAAAGACAAATTATTGTTCTAGTCCAACTGAAATTGAACTTGTAGTGCACGTAAACGTACTGATTGATACATATTGATTGACAACTGATATGGGTTTTTCAATGGCTAATACCAGTAATTAGAGAGCTGGGAGGCCAATGGCTTATATGCGATTTCTAAATCTTCTGTTAGGACATAATTACAATATGTCCAAGTATCAGCCGATTTATTAGCTTGGCCAATTTATCAGTCTATCACTAATACATGCATGAGGAAACCTTGGCGCAAATAATGCTTCAGTGTGCCCCCTTTTCGCTCAGACTGTAAGTCTCATTGTCCATGTGAAGTTAATTTTTGATCTATTCTTACATCAGCAGTATTACACCACATTTGCTCACAGCTGCACTCCATTTGCAGCAGTTAATGATGAAATCATATGCTAAACCGTGGAAGAAAGGAGTATAAAAGCTGTTTAATGTCCCACAAGAGCCTTTAAGATTAATTAAAATGGCTCCAGGCTCTCCATATTCCTTTTGAGCAGACAAGGTTCGTGTTGCTGTTATTGCGAGTGCACAGTTGTGCCTGAGGGAAGCAATTTTTGATGTAGCACTGTCAACCTACCGTATAATGGATTTCATTTCACTCAGGTTCCTTTCTCTATTCAGCACACAGGCTTGGTGGTTTTGTCATTCACTAAGACATGATTGACATCAAGTCTCACTTGTTGGTGTTTTTCCGTGCTGAACAAAACACAATACTGAAGAAAATGGTAAAAGTGCTGACTGTTTGTTTTTTTATGCTACTTGAGCAGTGTACCACAGCCACAGTGAAGAGTATCTCTTTTTACCCCTGAAGATACATTTGTAAGGTTGGAAAGAGGAACTATCATGGTGTCTGTCTGACTTGGAGGGCTTTAGAAAAGCTATGTCAGTAGTTTTGTTCCAAAACCTAGTAAGCTGTCCACTGCCTACATTTGTTTTTTTACACCGGACTCATTTTGCGGAAGACACAACGCATTCTAACAACTGTTATAAACTATTATTTTCTATGAATGTATGCAGCACTCCGCCAGTTGCGACTCCAGAGGCTGATGAAAATTCTACAGCGCCACTCACATAGTTTTACCTGAAATTCTATCTAAACCTTTATAAAGTGGCAGATTATTTAATTAAGCCATGGCTAAAATTTGCATTGTGTATCTTTCATATATTTTCAGTTACAAGTACAGCTTTTCATTGACGGCTTGAATGAAGCCTATTTAAGGATACATGTATTTGCATAATAAACATCGACATTTTGCTAAATTGCACTGGTTTCAGACAATAATCTGATAACTCCTCAATGTCACTTTGTTCATTCTTGAAGAGGTGCAAAAACCTTTGTAACTTTAGTTTTTTACAGTGACTAGATTTACAGTTTTAGACTGCTACCTGCACTGCATCGACACGTCCTGTGTGCAATATCTGTGCTTGTCCTACCCACAACACGACTTCTTGTGTTTGAATCGCTTTAGGCATCGTACCAACCATCATAAATTCTTAATATCGACTGATTTGTAACACTACAAAGGCAACAACTTTGCAAACCAAACAAATAGGGAGACTTGACTCACGATTGATGTAAATTTTGATGTTAGCATGTTGCTAAGATTACATTGCAATACTCTAATAAGCATTAAAAATACATAGCACCCACAAATATTCTGTAATATAATCCACTTTTAATTACACTGAGCAATTTTTTTGTTGTTGGTACTTTTCATTATTAAACAAAAAAAAGTTAATTTACAATCAACATTTCTCTCTCCTTGTCCACCATTTTGGATTAAAGGAATATTCCGGGTTCAGTACAAGTTAAGCTCAATCGATAGAATTTGTGGCATAAAGTGAATTATGACAAAAAACGTATTTAGACTCATCCCTCATTTATTTAAACGGGTAATGGCATGTGGAATAAAATTTTCCTTGATCTTTTACATTGTCCTATAAAATATATACAAATATATTAATATTTACTGAATATTTAATATTTCTTTTATTTTATTTTTATATTTACTAATATTATAAGTGCACCTCAAGGAATCTCTTAAAATAATAATAAAAAAGGATGTCTCATTTTTTTAATAACACTATGCTGAAAATGCTGTCAAATGAGCTTAATTTGTACTAAACAAGGAACATTCCTTTACTTTTTTCACTCAACTTGTCACAATGCATTCTTAGATTGCCACCTCAGTAAAGGATACATGTGATGCTGCCTTAGAATTTGGTCAAAACAAGGTATTTGAAGGCCCAGGTTTACTTTGTTTTTCCGCATTTCGATTGGAGTGTGCCCAGTCGACCACATTGCCTTTTGAAATATATACCATTGACCCGGAGTACAGATGGACGCATTTGGCGCATGTATACTATGACTGCTTTGTGATACTCAACCTGACCTGTAGAGGACTGCACAGAGTTGTATCCTGTACAGAACATCTGCTCTGAAGAACATAGAAGAAGGAGGACAATAAATTGTTCAGCAAAATGGACAACTGATGTATAACTTGGCTTTTAGGGGGCAACTTGCTTAAATTTGAACAGCCTTTGTGTCAAGAGAGCACCTAAGAAGCTCACAAGGTTTTGGACCCAAGCAAGTGTCTAGGATGGATTTTTATCCTTGGAAAATACATAGTACATCATTGGTTGCATTGACATAGTTGGGCAGTGTTCGCTGACCTCATCTTAATCCTGGCTGCCCTACTTTCTACGGCAAGATGTTGATTGTAACAGAATGTCTTAAAATCTAATCCAAAATCCAGTTCGCAATACTGCATCTCTGCTATGACAATGCCAAAGCTTTTCTCCAAACTTTCTGAAATGCATTTGGAGAAGAGTAGATAATGCAAGCTGACTATGGGTTGACATCAACCTTGAACTAGAGAACCTCAATGAGATTCTACTGTGCAGTCATGCTCTACTTGCTGTGACAGTTATTCCCTCCTGCCCACACAGAGAAGATTCCTTTTAATTGGAGCAATTATTTCAATTTTTTTACTTATCACTCTCAGCCATTCAATTGGCACAAAATCTCTGTCGGTTCCATATGTTTTTCTTGTAGAATTAAACACATGCCTTTCTTCTCTTTGAAACTCTTCAAAATCGTGACTAGTTCAAAAAGAATGATCATTAAACTGACTAATTCTTAGAAGCTGTAAAAATTTCAGCCCACATGGTCATGAATGTTTGATGTCAAAAATGGAGTGGAGACCTTTTATTGTATTTCATCTTGCATGCATTTGTTTGTATGGTATTAACTCACACTTTTGCCTACACCCTACAGTCTAGATTCCATTCAGTGTTATTCAGAAAATGTTTTAGTCACTCTCCGTCTATATCAGCCAGATATATATGTGTGAGAAAGAAAATAAGAGCGCATCACATCTGCAGCGTATTAATGTGTATTTCCCCTGGATCAAACACAGCTGTGCGGATCCCTCGTAAAGCTTCCTCACTCCCTCCTTCTACATGGAGTACAACACACACACAGCAGCGAAGACCTAAGATCTGCGCACAAGGTGTATGATGCAGACAAGGCGTTACACTGAGCATGTGCAAAAAAACTTGTGAACAGTGCTGCACTGATTTTGGTGTTTGCGACGCGAGCTGAATTTGAGTAGTCAAAGAATACAAACCATATGCCTTGCTTTTGAACATCCATTAAACTCGGGCTTCTCAGCATATCAAGTATTGCAGGAGTCTTCAACTATTTTCAGGCCAAGGACCCCTTGCGGATGGAGAGACGGAGCAGGGTCACCCTGTTACATGTTATATAAAACTCAGTGTTGAATTTTAAGCCTGGACTGCAATAACATTTGTGTAATACCATATTATTGTATCTGTACATAATTTATGATGCTTACATTGCAAAGCCATTCAAATAATCATTCATTTACAGAACTTTAACTTTAGATTTGGATGAAGAGATGTTCTCTGTGTTAGAGAAACTTTTTAGTTTTGTCCTGAAGTCAAATACTTTGTTTCCTCACAGTGACTGTCTGTCTTTAATTGAGTCAGCTTTACAGTAGGTACAGTAGGTTTTTTTCACAAGATGTCCTTGTTGTAAGAAGGCCAGTGTGGAGTTTTTTTATACACTCTGAATACACATCCTCCTGAGATTTCTCTACTGTATCTCAATAGAATTGCAAATTGCTCAGAAGTCACAAGGCTCTCGATAGCATTCTAAGCAAGGTTTCCTTGGTAACAGGGCTGAACTGCAAGACTGTAGCTCATCAGAGAAAAAGCTGCAATGTTGCTCAGTCATGGCGGTGTTCTGTAAGAGAGACATCATGAGTCCAGAGATGGGGGTGGATTTCAGGTCTGGTAAGGGCTGATGGCTTTTGCAGCTGGCTGTTCTGCCCTAACGTGTGTTACCAAAAGGATTTGCAAGAAAAACAGTTGTTTACTCTCTGAAATATAATGCAACAGTTTGGTTCCCAAAGTAAAAATCCCATACATTTCTTCCACAGGGGAAATTATTTTAAACAATTACTGAAAGGACTTTAATATTGTTGCTCCTATCGCAGTTTGCCACCGGTTCTGACCCGAAAGCAAATCTTCATGGTCCTGTTCAAGCTGGCAACCTGCACCAAGTAGTAGGGTAAACTTTCAGTCTTAGTGTAAGGACCATCCATCGATGTGTATATGAGGTGTGCACAGCTATTAAAGAAAAATATATGTGGCGTAATATCAGTGTTTACATATATGATACATTTCTGATATTCAATAGACTATTTTGAGCAATCATCTAAAGCATTGCCATCACAACTGCATTATGTCCCACATATTGTCCAGCAACTTTTAAGGACCAACTGAACTTTAGCATCATAATGCAATTTACATTTTCTGCAGAAGCTCAGTAAAGGTAAAGAGGGTTAAATTTTAAATATTTAAAAGTTTTAAAATGTTCAAAACCTTGTTTTCTGAAAGTGAACTCAGCATTGGACAAATAGTTCTGATAATTTTTAGTCTTGAAAAAAGTGTAGAACATTCTGAGAATGTAATTCAGCTGACTTTTTTCATCTATATAACAGGGTAAGGCTAATTTAAGTTTGTATAAAGAAAAAGCAATTATATAGGCCTAACAATATAATTGATTCATTTGGTAATTATTTGTTTAATTTAATGCCTTATTTGTTTGGTGATTTATTTTATTTAATACAGGGAATTCTGCCGGCATCTGTTCAAAAGTAAACTAAACAATAACTTTATAGAATTGGGCTGTTAGTGTTCCAAAAAAGCACATTGAAGCTTTTCTCCTTGCATTGTGTATTTATTTTTAATTTAAAACATCTTCGTGCACAGAAATGATATGATTTTTGTATTGTGGGCTAATTCCATGACTGCCGTCTATTATATTGAATGGTGTGGAAAAGTAACTTCAATAAATAAACGGATGGCTACCACGATTAAATTAATCGTAAAAAGTGGCCATTCATTTGTTCTCCATGCACTTGTCGATGGCAGGTGCGTGATACGAGATATTGGTGTTGGCACTTCTGGAAGTGTCATGATGCAGATGTATTTGCAGCATCAGATCAGGTATGCCGTTGAGACCAATCCATAATGGTGCGAGTAATGCTTCACATACGTTAAATTGGCTTTCAATTATGTATACCTTGTCGTCATGATTAACACAGGTAAGATTGGGGTAATTTCTGTCATGTGACACTATATTTTTGCATTAATGGCAAGTTTCTAAACCAGTTTTTCAGGACATTTGAAGTATCGACAGAGCTAGAGTTAAACAGAAAAATATTATGTCGAATTTTAGCAATTATTTGCGTATCTATCGGCTATAACTGTAAACGTTTTGATGCGCTACACCTTTTGTCGCAAAGAAAAACCCTTGTATGGAAACAGTTAATGAATGAAACACGACGCAGGTGTTTCGAGATGTGTTTATAAAATATTTAGTTCTTTTCAACTTTAATTGGTGTCTAAAAATGTGGTGATCCTGCTCGAGATGCTGAAAGAAAAACAAAAACATGAACTTCAGCGCAAAGACACCCGTCCAGTGCCTGTTAACTGTATACAGAAGAAAAACGGAACCAAACCCGACTGGAAAACCTGACGGTTTGTCAGATCGAAGGCCCCTGTAGCACATGTAAAATAATCGAATAGTAATATTGGTATTTGAATAAATGGCATGTAGAATGGTTAGCCAGTTGATGACTATCTGTGAACATCCCTACTCTAAAACTACTTCTATATTTGTATATAACTAAATATTTTGCAATACAGTTTAACTATACTGTTTCTATATATGTAATCAACAACTTTAAATCAATAGTTTTATATTTTTTATTAATATTTGTTAATTAAATTAATTGTTATTAATTTGACTACGTCAATTGCAATACTTCATGGGATTGTAGTTCAGAAATATTTTAAGTACACAGCCTTGTACCCTTGTCTTTTTGTCCAATTTTCCCTATAACTTTTGCTTCAAATCAAACTTCAGAGAATTCTCTTCCCTTTTAAGCACTCTTAATAACTGCTTGCATAAGGGCCCTTTCAAGAACCCTGTTTCTGCATTAAAACAGCACTCCCCGGTTATTGAAACTACTAGGCTGTTTGTGGCACTGCAGCAACTTTCAAATGAGGCTTTCGAACGAAACACCACCCATTCTCAATGTCAGTGAGAATGCTCATGTCCTTTGATTAATTAAACTCAGAACTAATTTCTCTTGGCAGTAATGCGCAATTCCTACAATTAAGTACTGGGGCTTAACTAGATGGTAATATTGATCTGACTACTTTGGCATAATGAAGGTAGTACTATTACATGTCTAATTCCTTACTCTTTAGTGTAAATAAAGTGGTTACCAGTATGCAATGCTGTCATGGGACAAGGATCACAAAGTCATACTGACTCATTGTTTAATGTATCCATGATTTTGTTTGATTAACATGTTTTACTAGGTCACAGTAATCTTGACCTGTGTGTTTCTGTCATGAGTAAACAAGAAATACCACACAGAGACAGAAACATCTGCTGCCTATCAACTGCTTCCACGATCATGCCATGTATTGTCCTAGTTGTTGGTGGCTTTTTCTTTTCAATGTTTTATATGCTTTGTTGTTCAGATAATTTTTTGGGTATTAAAGGTGATCCATAAAACTCTATAGAACAGTTGTAACATGAGGCGGGATGTATGTAGTTCAGCGACATTATATTGTCAAAGCATCTGCGAGTTTCAGTTGTGCTTGACACTCTGGGTCTTTCTGGTAACAATGTTTTTTTTAGCTGTAGTAGGTCTCTTGTAGGAGTTCTCTGTAGTGGGTCTCATATGAATTAGTACATTTTTGAATCCTGTCCAAAGCCACAATCGATGCCTATTAAGTGGCTTTGCAACTTCATGATTCATGTTGAGAAATTGATATTAAGATCAATATGTTCTCTGTCTCAATAGTGCTGCTAGTGACACTGTGGAAACAGTTGTGCTTAACTGGATTGTAATTTGAGAGAATTTGTTATTTATTTATTTCCCCTTAAACAAGAGAGAGATCATGCGGATGAATGGGTTGTTCAATGTTGATTCAGTATTGGCACTTTCAGTAACAACATTAAAAATAACAATAATTATTACATTGTACTTTTAATTGATAATTATTTAATGCTGATTC